>NC_044037.1:218105770-218452080 GCF_901765095.1 Microcaecilia unicolor
TTTCATATAAAATGTATAGAACTTTAAATTTAACATTTACTAAACTGTACTAGAGGTGCGTTAGCATTTGAGCACAGCTAATGACCATTTAGATGCCCATAATATTCTTATGGGCATCTAAACGGTTAGCCTGCGCTATTGACTGCGTAGACACCCATAATATTCCTATGGGTATCTACATGGTTAGCATGTACTAATTTTCAGCATACAATAAAAACGCTAGCACAACTTAGTATTCAGGGCCCTTAGATTGATGTCTGTGTTCCTGCATTGGATCTGACCTGTATTGACAAGTTTAGTTTGAAAAAGCAATGCCTAATAGCAACCCATGAGCTATGTGTCTGTAAAACTTGCTGAATAAAGACAATTTAGTAATATTAAACATAAGAGTGATTTGCGTCATTTGACCCATTGAGAATATAAGAACGCATTGTGCTTTTGCTTGTAAATTTTCTGGATTGGGTTTTACAGTGATGACCTATTTGCTTATTTTTGTATCCTAATTGCATTGCTGGAAATTTTGTTAAGTTGGCAACTAAGTGCCTGGCTCATAATCCCATTTCAACTCATCTGCTACAGCATGCATACAAGTAAAAAAAAGTAAAAAAGTGAAATCAACATTCAATTTGTTCATCTTCATATCTGACTTGTAGCCAAAAAGACACCATCACCTGCAGATGCAGAAAGGAGAAAGTTAAAACCAGGTAGTGGTGGAGAAAAACCTCCGGATGAACCTCCTTTCTCCTACCAGCTTAAAGCTGTACCACTGAAGTTTGTCAAAGAGATTAAAGACATAGTAGTGCAAGAGACAGAAGCTGGTGGGTCAGCTGCAACATTTGAGTGTCTTATCTCACCTTCAACTGCGATGACTTCATGGATGAAAGATGGAGGCAACCTGAGAGAGGGTCCAAAATACAAATATATTTCTGATGGCAAAGACCGAAAGCTGCTTATCTTAGATGTACAGGTTTCAGACGGGGGAGAGTACACATGCGTAGCCCGCCTGGGGAAAAAGGAAACAACCTGTGTAGCCAAACTCATTGTCGAAGGTATTTCTCTTCATCAGAATATTCAATTTACAAACTTTAGCTGCTTTGTTTGTTCAATTAATTATTTCTAACATACGCATTTTATATATTTTCAGTAAATATCAGAACTTGTTCCTTTTCATTAACCAAACGTGCATATCATCCCCCACAGAGTTACCAGTGCGTTTTACAATCCCTCTTGAAGAAGAAGTCACAGTCGTCAAAACCCAGCCTCTGTATCTCAACTGTGAATTGAACAAAGACCGAGCAGTTGTCTGGACAAAGGACGGAAAGCGCATTGATACTGTTCCTGGAAAATATGCAGTGAATGTTATTGGTCTTCAGCATGCTCTCACTGTTAGTGATGCTGATGACTTTGATGCTGGAGTATACGCATGTACTGTGGAAAATACTAATATAAAATGTGAATCAATTGTTAAAGTCACAGGTTAGTAATTTAACTTTTCTTTCTTGAACTGGATAGTGTCTTCAAATGGGTTAGTTTAGTGCATATCATGATGGAAATGAACCTCATTTCTAAGCCTTGGTATGTTGGATATGATCAGGTACACAGTAAGCAAACACGGAGAAGCATATCGAGCTATAGTGTATACTTTTTATTCAATAACAACATTTGTCATGTGTACAGAATGGGAGAAAAGTATGTGGTAACTAGCATGCTCAGTTTTCAAATATGATTGAATTGACTCAGTGAGCCAGTGAAACATATCTTTATTAGAGTCTTTATTATTTTCACACACTTTCTGAAGATGGCTAGTCTTTTACCTGACTGGGGGGCCCTTTTGCAAAGGCATGCCAAAAAGTGGCCTGCAGTAGTGTGGGCCAGTGTATTGGACGTGCGCTGGACCATTTCTCCAGTGTGTTTGGGAAAAGGGGGGGGGGTGGTTTGGGAAATGGACATGCGGCAAAATGAAAACCAGCGCATATCTATTTATGGTCTGAACCCTCAACGCTACCCATTGACTTAGTGGTAAGGGCTCACGCGTTACCCAAGCAGTAAATGTCCAATGCGCGTCAACTGCTGATTACACAGAGAATGCCCTTGTGGTAGAAAATAGAAAATTATTTTCTACTGCATGTTTTCGGTGCACGCCAAACTCGGAATTACCACCAGGCACACATGCAAGCCAGGTGGTAATGCCAATTTGACGCATGCTGCACATGCGTAGGCCCTTGCCCTTGCTCACCTCTGTAAAATGGCCCCTGGATGTTTTCTGTTGTCCATTTCATAGATTCAACAGAGGACTAAAGAAAGTTACAGTAGATTTGTACATTGCCTATGTGTCCCTAATATTCTTCCATCTGATAAAACAATAGAAGGCCAAGAGGTTAGCTGTAACAATGTTTTTATTCAATAATTCTAATATAGAGCTGTATTTTCCAAAGATTTTGCCTATAGATACATAATTATAGAAGGTATTTGCAAACAAATATTTCACAGATTATATTGTAAACCCCTAACATCAGAAAATGTAATTTTACACAATTATATATTGGAAGTATTGAACAAAGCAACATATTTACCCCCCTATTTACAAAACTGCGCTATTGGCTGCCGTTGAGGTAATGCTGACACAGCCCATTCACTTTGAATGGACTTTGTCAGCATTGCTGCATGGCAGCCGGTAGTGAGGCTTTATAAACAGGGGGGTTAAAAGGTGACTTATAATGTTTCCTTATATTACATATTTTTCATCTCTGCTCTAAGGGGCCCTTTTACTAAGCCACAATAGGGCTACCGCATGGGTAGCATGCGGCAAAACAGCACTACCATGGTGCACACCCAGGCACCCTGTGGTAGCTTTGAGTTTGCCGCTTTTCCCACACCAGAAAATATTTTGTGTTGTCTAGTGCAGGGGCGTGGTGTTGGTGGGCCCGGCAGTAATCAGCCATCGCTGTGCGCTGTCCGATTACTGCTGGGTTAGCGAGTGAGCCTTTACTGCCTTCTAAATAGGTGGCGGTAAGGGCTCAGGCAGTAAATGGCCGTGCACTAATTTTAATATTAGTGTACAACCATTTAATGCTCCATTGAAACAAATGGCCTTTTTGCCGCCACGGTAATAGTGGCCTAGAGCATGGCACTTTCATGTGCCAAATCTAGCGCCAGCCAGTTTTTACCACGGCTTAGTAAAAGTGGCCCTAAGTGAGTTATTACCTTTTGATATCCTAAATCAATGATGTGTTACCAAAGCATATTGAAAGCCTTCAGTAAAACTACAGAGCATCGACATGTGCCTATTATAAATAAAGTGCCCCTAAAACATTTTGGCAGATATAGATCATATGGCCTATTTACCACTAACCTCTAGTGTCTTTTCTTTTCTCTTAGAGATCTATGCTTCTACCATGCTTTCTTGAATTCAGATACAGTTCTCATGTCCCCCACCTCCACTGGGAGGCTATTCCACACTTCTATAGAGAAATATTTCTTTAGATAACTCCTGAATCGATCCCCTGTTAGCTTAATTCTGTGCCTCCAAGTTCCAAAGCTTCCTTTCAATTGAGGCTTGACTTCTGTGCATTTATGCCATGGAGTTGTATAAATGCTTGTATCATAGCTCCCCTCCCTGGCTTTTCTTCCAAAGTAATACATATTGAGATCTGTAAGGCTGTCCCCATATGCTTTGTAATGAAGGACCACTGACCATTTTAGCAGTTGCACTCTGGACCAACTCCATCTTTTGAAGATGTCGCCAGAGTTATACACAGTACTCTAAATAAGGTCTCATCAGAGACTTATACAGATGCACTATCACCTCCTTTTTCCTGCTGGCCCTTCCTCTCTTTTTACTCCTAAGCATCCTTCTGGCTTTTGCTGTCATTCTTTTCTGCCTGTTTGACTTCCTTAAAATCATCAGATACAATCACCTCCAAGTCCCGCTCTTCTTTAGTGCAAAGAACGACTTCACCCCTTGCACAGTACTGCTCCCTTGGGTTTTTGCAGTATGACCTAGTTATTTTTACAACTAATTTCTTATAATAGAAACATATTTTAAACTTTACCCATCTATTTATTGCATATTATTGCTATTCTTTCATCCCATTCTTTACATTCATATTTTCTCTTTCTGCTGGTTGTTTTCTAACAGCATGTCTTTCTTCTTCTTATCTTTTGCAGAGATTATCAGAGACTGGTTGGTAAGACCTTTAAGAGACCAGCATGTGAAACCAAAGGCAACTGCTACCTTTTCATGTGACCTTGCTAAGGATACTCCAAATGTGAAATGGTTTAAGGGGGATGATGAAATCCCAACAGAACCAAATGATAAGACAGAATTACTTAAAGAAGGGAATAAACTCTTCCTTATTATTAAGAATGCCAGCCCTGATGATGTCGGTGAATACTCAGTGGAAGTTGAAGGACGCAGAGTTACAGCTAAACTGACTCTTGGGGGTACGAAAATAGTATACAAATCAATTCCTCACAGGAACAAATTCATTCAGAAATGAATCAACTAATATATGCTATTTTTATAATAAACATGTGGTTGTTTCTTTTTCTTTTATTTCAGAGCGTGAGGTTGACTTGCTTAAACCACTGGAGAATGTTGAAATTTATGAAAAAGAATCTGCCTACTTTGACACTGAAATATCTGAAGAAGATATTCCTGGAGAATGGAAACTAAAAGGAGAGTTACTGAGACCTTCACCTGTAAGCATCTTTAAATATTTTGCCATTGAAATATTTGTTTTAAATAAAATGGGGTAAAAGTTTGTCCATTTTTGGAAAAGTAAAAAACTAATCATTATTATACTTTGGAAACAGTACAGAATTACTGTCGTTCAAAAATATTCTTCCACATCATGTATGACATATTGGGATCCGTTTACTAAATTGTTTTAGGTTATTAATGCGCAGTAATGCACATGGTAACAGCTAATGCAGAGACAGGTTAACTGCTTTTGTGGTAAAAATGTCATTAGCACGTGGCAAGAGGCAAGTTAATAAAAGCAAAACATTCAAATCCCACAGAGAACAACACTCATTAAATAGTTTTCACAGTAATTTAAAAATAGAATATAAAGTTAAAGTGTGCTCATAACTTTAGACAGGACCATCACAGACCCAAACAGGTCAAACGCATGTCCAAATCATTCATATAATCATTGCACACTGGTAAAAACCACCTGTGAAAACAATATTTTGTCTAATTCAAAACCGCATCAGAAAAATAATAATAGTGAAACACTTATCTTAAATCAGTTGGCAGAAGCTTGTTAGCAAGAGCTTCCTTACATGGGTCCTGACATAGCCCATGTTTCACAAAGAGCTTTTTCAAGGAACTCACAGACAAAAAGGATAAGCTTGAGCTGTTTGGCATTATTTGTCTCTAAAACAAAAGAAGATAAAAGATGTCAATAAGCAAGTCATAACCTTATCATTTGCTAAAATCAATCCGTAAAATAAAAATACAGGCTGCATAAGGTAAAGGGGACAGGTACCTCACATTCAGACTTCTCAAATATCAAATGAAAGCCGTAAAGCCGGAAGCGAGCATGGCCCTATTTTAACAGAAAGGACACGTGACCACTGACCAACCTGAATGGCCAGCCAATAGGAGGTTCTGAAAAACACAAACTGATTTGAAAAAACAGAGGAGAACACATCCAAACGAGTTCACAAAAAAGCCCACCACTCCACTTCCTTGTTCAGTCTCACAGGCCATGTCAGGACCCATGTAAGTAATTTAAGATTTATTTATTGCATTTGTATCCCACATTTTCCCACCTATTTGCAGGCTCAATGTGGCTTACATAGTTTTTTTAACAGTGTCATTACAAGATATCAGATGGATTTAGTATTGTGCAGAGATTAATTAGGGAAGAGAGAAGAAGGAAGGGAGTGATTAGGGTAGTTATAGAGGTGGATTTTCATAACTGAGTGGGTTGGTGGGTTGGTGAGGTGAATTAGTGAGGTTATCGGTTCTCATTGTAGGCTTTGATGAAGAAGTATGTCTTCAGAGATTTGCGAAAGATGTGTTTCACTATTATTATTTTTTTATGTGGTTTCGAAATAGCACAAAAGACTTTTTTCGCAGATGGTTTTCACCTGTGTGCAATGATTATATGAATGATTTGGACAAGGATTTGACCTGTTTGGGTCTGTGATGGTCCTGTCTAAAGTTATGAGCACACTTTAACTTTATATTCTATTTTTTAATTACTGTGTAGAATATTTAATGAGTGTTATTCTCTTTGGGATTTGTAAGTTTCATTTGCATGGGCATTTTCCCTTCAGAGATTATTAGTATTCCTCTCCTGTATTTGATAAGTGGCACCTTAATGGCATGTTTTGTTAGGGTGCATTATTGGGTGGAGAATGAGCATTGAGAACACCCAGCATATAGCACATTGGACCTTCTGCATACTAAGAACTGGCACTCAAATTTGGGCACCGGAAAAAATCAATGGGGCACTCCAAGTAGTGTGTTCTTTATAGAATAGCGCTTAGAGCTCATTCCCACATGCAAATTTGGGTGTTTATGTTTATTAAAAACTTGCTATACTGCATATTCCAAGCATGTGGATCTAAGCAGTTTACAGATTAAAATATAAATAAAAATAATAAAAGGGAATGCCATTATGTAAAAGGACAGATAAACAGTCATCCAAGTACAATCATTCAAAACCAATCATCTAAGACCAACTGCAGCATCCCAGGCTAATCCCCCAACAAAAGACTCACTTAGAACTAATTTCAAAAGCCAAAAAGAAATAGTGTGTTTTGAAAAGTGCCTTGAATCAAGGAAAAGACTGTTCAGTATGAATGTGTGCCGGTATTTACATTTGCTGAAACCTGGTGTAAATGCCAATGCTCAACTCTTGGCATTTGGATGTGGGACTGGCACTATTCTATAACTCTGCGTGCAATTTTTTGGAATGCCCCTGTCCTGCCCCCTAGCCATGCCCACTTTTGAGTTGCATTGTAGGGGATTTAGGCAGGCAAGGTAATAGAATGGCACCCAGGAAGATGTGTGTGCAAATATTTAATAATGCCAATTAACTGCAATAGTTGATCGTTAACATTAATATATTGCAATTAATTGGCTCGTAAGCTAATTAATTTGCACATGCATCTTCGATCAGTACCCAAATTTGGACACCACATATATAATCCATTGGGTAACTGGCCAACACACTGTTAACACAGAGGCATTTAACAGCTCCTGAATGGGAGGCACTTAGTGCCTTTGTGGTAACAGCACTCTGGTCCTGCATGCAACTGGCAACATTAATGCATGGCCAAAATGGGCAAACACTGGGAATGCCCCTACTTGATGCTGTGTTAGTTTTGGTTTTGCCATGCTTTAAAAATCCTGTGTGTAGCGTAAATAGTACACACATGCTTTTCCCTGTGCGGAAACCAGCACATGTTTTAAATCTAACATCACTAAAGCTTTACTTTGAAAATGGCCCCAGGAAATGCATGTGCATATATTTACACCTGCTCTTTGGCGTGCACAAATTTCCCAGCTTATGTTTTATGCATACACATTTATTTTATTAACTATGCATGTGAATGCTAACCATTCTCCAACTTCCCCCCCTCCTCATAAAACTTTCATTCAGTCTGAGCAAAATTAGGACTGGATTTGCTAAAAGGAACTACCATGGTACAAAGCACTAACATGAATTAACATGTGTTATGTACTATAGGTCCCAATTTATGCATGGGATGAATTAGCTAATAAGACAAGTTAATGGCATTAGTGTGTGCTAACGCGATGAGCACTTTAGTAAATCTCGCTATTATACACATGCAGATTGGATGCACAAACGTTTATGCACACATCATGAAGGCAATTTTTAAAAGTTTATTTTTGCAAGAAAAATGTTGTTTTATATATAGAAATACTTTTTAAAATGACTCTCCTTATGATTCAAACTTACTTTTCAAGAATTCAGAAAGAGACTGTGGACGTTGCAATCATTTTTATTTACCTCATTCTTTCTCTTTTGAATGACTTACTTTTCCAAAGATGTTTATTGATGCTTGGAGCTTTCTCTTTAAGTTACCCTTAAAAAGTCTCAGATTGGACACCTTTATTCGTGTTTTCATTTGAAATTTTTTGATAATTCTGTGTTATAGTTTGGAACTGTAATGTATATTGTGCTTGAAATGTTATTTGTTTTACAGACTTGTGAAATCAAAGCTGATAAAGGAAAACGTTTCCTTACCTTGCACAAAGTCAAATTAGACCAGGCTGGAGAAGTTCTTTACCAAGCACTAAATGCATGTACAACAGCTATCCTGACAGTGAAAGGTATATTTTTTTTCCAAAACTTCATGCAGGAAAATATAGTATGTCATGCACATTAGCACAGTTGAAGATGGTGAAAAGCATATTTTAAAAAAACAATAATATTGTTTGTTTTCAGAAATTGAACTGGACTTTGCTGTGCCTCTGAAAGATGTCACTGTCCCAGAAAAGCGTCAGGCCAGATTTGAATGTGTCCTCACCCGGGAAGCAAATGTCATCTGGTCTAAGGGTCCCGATATCATCAAAATTGGTGACAAGTTTGACATCATTGCAGATGGAAAGAAACACATTCTTATAATCAATGACTCTGCCTTTGATGATGAAGGACAATATACAGCAGAAGTTGATGGTAAAAAGAGCACAGCAAAACTTACTGTTACAGGTAAGTGTTTGTATTTGTATTAGTTCTTATATGTACATCTTCTAACACAGGTAAAACAAAATTTCATTAACTCCTCATTTTATATTTCAGGCATTAGACTGAAATTCATCACACCTCTTAAAGATCAAACTGTCAAAGAAGGGGAAACGGCTCATTTTGAATTTGAACTTTCTCATGAAAATATGCCAGTGACTTGGTTTAGGAATGATAAAAAGCTTCATACAAGCAGAACAGTTCTTATGTCTGCAGATGGCAAGAAACACAAATTAGAGATCAGTGAAGTTACACTTGATGACATCTCCCAGATTAAAGCACAAGTCAAAGGATTACAGACTACCGCAAACTTGAATGTCCTAGGTAAAGATTATTATGTGGATGAAGCAACAAAGTGCGTGGTACATACATTTTTGTATCTTTTGATTGAAAGTATCGGTAGCTCACAGTGTTTTGTTGGGTATTTCATTTCCAGAGGCTGATCCTTACTTTACAGTGAAGTTACAAGACTATACTGCTACAGAGAAAGATGAGGTGATCCTGGAATGTGAACTCAGTAAAGACGTACCGGTAAAATGGTTCAAAGATGGTGAAGAACTTAAACCTTCCAAGACGGTTTCCCTGAAGGCTGATGGGAAACGGCGAATTCTCAAGCTTAAGAAAGCTGAGAATAAAGACAAGGGCATTTATGAATGTGACTGTGGAACGGACAAGACGAAAGGAGATGTGAACATTGAAGGTAATTAACTTCCTCCTTTTTCTTTCATTTTAGGGAGTGTAGTTATCAACGTGGGCTACCATTAAGACATGTTATTTTACTACTAACTTGTGCTATTTTAGCAAAGGTTCCATTTTATGCAGTGAGACCTATTTATTAATAATGGGATTAACAATAAAATAACACCTTTTAATGGTAGCCCATGTTGATAACTTCACCCCTTAGTTGCAATCAGTGCTGAGACTCTGGCCCCATGACCCTTCATTCACAACTACCCTGGGACGATTTCCACTATTTTCGTCCTCCCCACTGATCAGGTAATAGTCTTAAGAGGGGGAGATATGCACCGGGACTCCTTCCATAAGCATAAACTTTAATTCCAGCTGCCAGGAACAATGGATATGCTTCTGTTTTCCTAGGAGCTGCCTCTGCAGTATCTCCAGCCCCAGCTAACCCAGAGTGTGGAAGGCATGAACCATGGCTCCTCCACATGGCAATGCACAGCATTGCCATTGAGCCACCAGGCTGGTCCATACTTAAATATTTGGGGATCATTATTTAATGCTAGTTATCATGTAACAGTACCAATAATTTGGAGAACTAGCACTCACCAGGCTCAGTTTGTGATAGCAGTATCATCCTTATCTCTAACCAACCTGAGAAGCCAAAGTCTTACATACTCAAGATTTGAACCAAAGTCCTATATGGAAGCACACAGCATTGCCAGTGAGCTATGGGGCCTTTTCCAAGACTTTTTATATATGTGAGACAAATAATACATCTTGTACTTTCAGCTCGTATTGTCAAAGTGGAGCGCCCCTTGTACGGAGTGGAGATATTTGAAGGTGAAACTGCACGTTTTGAAGTTGAAATCTCAGAACCTGATATTCATGCAATATGGAAATTGAAAGGAGAGACTTTAAAACCTTCACCCGTAAGACCCTATCTTGTAATATCTAGAATGCAAAATAATTACTCATTTAACAAAGTATTTCCTAAGATAAATTATTGTTACAAAGATTACTTTTTTGCCCTTAAAACCAGGACTGTGAAATGATTGAAGATGGCAAGAAGCATGTTCTTATTCTTTACAACTGCAAATTGGACATGACAGGAGAAGTTTCCTTCCAGGCCGCAAATGCCAAAAGTGCAGCTAACCTTAAAGTAAAAGGTGGGTTAAGGGTGGGATCCCATCATTAGCTTTTATTTTCTTAATTAAAATCACACACCACATGTATTAGAAATGCTGTCATTATGTATGTATTTATTTATTTATCGTATTTCCGTTCTGCATAGCATCACTTTTGAATGCAATTAGTGATAATTACATGACATTTTATATATTGTAACTCTCATTGAACCAAATAACCACAACGAGTACATGTTTTGAGCTCACATTGATTGCCTTTGATTTCAGAATTACCTCTCATCTTCATCACTCCACTCAGTGACGTCAAGGTGTTTGAGAAGGATGATGCTAAGTTTGAGACTGAGGTGTCTCGAGTACCTAAAACCTTCCGATGGTTGAAAGGAACACAAGAAATCCAGAGTGATGATAAGTTTGAAACTGTAGTAGATGGCACAAAGCATTCACTGATAATCAAGACAGTTGCATTTGAAGATGAAGGAAAATATATGTTTGAAGCTGAAGACAAACAAACAAGTGCTAAGCTGATTATTGAAGGTATGCATTGTTATAGACTGTAAACTTCTATTACAATGAAATAATCTATAAGGTTTTATAGAACTGTGTCTTTAAAAGTACATTTTAACAAATTTCATCTTATGTTTTAGGCATTCGTCTTGAATTCATTACACCTTTAAAGGATGTAACTGTGAAAGAGCAGGAAACTGCTGTGTTCACTGTCGAATTATCCCATGACAACATTCAGGTCAGCTGGTTCAAGAATGACCAACGCCTACACCCAAGCAAGTTGGTATCAATACATGATGAGGGCAAATTTCACACAATTACATTCAAAGATGTCTCTATTGATGACACTTCTCTCATCAAAGTAGAAGCTATGGACAAATCATGTGATGCTAAGCTTACTGTGCTCGGTAAGTGAATGCTGTATTCATAAGCTTTACTTTAGTGAATGTACATACTCTTTTATCAGGTTTTGTGAATTAATAATGTGCATAGTTATATACCATTTATAGTATTCTGTTTTCAAAAAGCTTTTTCCATTCTCTGTGGTATATACCAACAAATTCTGTACCTCATGACATGAATACAGATCACAATGTACAGTGCCACTAGTGGCATCATTTGTAAGTCAACAAAGAAATTGGAAAGAGGTCTGAGGGCCTCTGGAGGTCTGGGTTGGGAGATGTCCACAGAAGGATCCTTCAGATTTTAAGACTGAAAGTTCGTAGTGCGGATCATAATGAGCATCAGGAGATCAAAGACTTATGTGTGCTTCATGGTTGGGTCAGAAAGAGAGGAAGGAGATCAGGGAGGTTCCTTTAATTGGGAGGCAATTGAAAGGAGAGAAAATGAGATGCGGTGTTGTTTTTGTTTATGGGCTAGATATCAAGAGAGAGAAAATTAGATGATCGGAGCATTACGTGCATCAGGCTGGGTTTAGGAGACTTCACACCACTAGCCAGCCTTTTCCTTGAGCACTCCTGCATTCAAAAGCTGCATTTACATTCATTTGAATATTTAAGCACAGGTGCATTGATCGTAAAACTTTGGTACACAGGTCCTAGTAATAGTTGCTAGGGGTGTACAGCCCAAAAAGTTTCTCTTATTTAGTTTCCCATATAGCTTATAAGAATTCTCATTTTGTTTGTTCATTTTTGTTTTCATTTTGGAGGCAATGTCATCAACAGTGCACACTCTTCAAAAAGAATACACACTCTGGGGTTCTTTTGCCAAGCTGGGGGAAAAAGGTCCCTGCGCTGGCAGTGGGGGGCCGTTTTTGCCGCTCGCCAAGACCCTTTTTACCACAGTGGGTAAAAAGCCCCCAGACACACATGGCCATGCAGTATGAGAACTCTTACTGTGTGGCCATGCAGTGGGGAGCCCTTATTGCCACCAATTGAGGTGACGATAAGGGCCCCCACGCTAGCCCAGTGGTAACCAGGCAACGCGTGATGATCCATGATTATGGCTGGGTTACCACCATGTAAGCCATATCTGGGGGGGGGGGGGTTCTTCTTCCCCCAGAAATGGTGCGCACTCAGGCCAGGACTACTAACAGCGGCTGCATTGGGCCAGCAGTAGTCCCGGAAGAGTGAGCGGCTTTGTAAAAGGGCCCTTCTGTGAAGGGTGTGCACTATTTACATCAAGAATGAAAGAGGACATTTCAGGATTTTCCTGTCATATTTGTTAAAAAAAAAAAAAAGAAAGAAAGATGTAAAACAACATGGGAAATGGCATGTCATCATATTCCTAATAGTTGCATATTCCCTATTAAATATATTTCCCACAGAATCATCCTGTAAGTTGCAGTAACTTGAATCATTCATCTAACTGGGCAATTTTCCTATCATTAACTTTAAATGCAGTCGATTATCATTAAAATCAATAGTTGTAACATTTGTCTTTGTGACATTTTTATTTGCAGAGGGTGACCCATATTTTACCACCAAGCTACAAGACTACACAGCAGTGGAGAAAGATGAAGTCATTTTGCAATGTGAAATTAGCAAAGCCAAGGCACCAGTTAAGTGGTTCAAAGATGGAAAGGAAATAATTCCATCCAGGAATGTCGTTATTAAGACTGATGGTAAAAAACGAATCTTAGTACTTAAGAAAGCCTTGAAAAAGGACATTGGTGAATATACATGTGATTGTGGCACCGACACAACCTCTGCAAAACTGAACATTGAAGGTAGGAGGGTGGAATTCATTGCTTGATTATGAAAGTCTTGTGTATTTCTAGTCCCACTGGTGATGACTGTATGTTACTGTGTTTCAGAACGGGATATTAAGGTGGTCCGTCCTCTATACAGTGTTGAAGTGACAGAAACAGAAACTGCTCGCTTTGATACTGAAATCTCTGAGGAAGATGTTCATGGAATTTGGAAACTCAAAGGGGATACCTTGCAACAGTCACCAGTAAGAATCCTTTTAATATACTTACAGTTTTTCCGGTACTAAATCTTGTAATTCATTTATTTGCATAGATATATGTGGAACTACAGTAAAACTGTACACCAGGTAATCCTTTCTTTAAAAATAGCTTGTAATTAATTATTAGCAGTTGTTTATGTTATTATAATTTTTCAGAAGTTAAAACTTTAAAATCTCAAGATAATATCTGAAAAGTGGAGAATATTACTGGATTGGATATGTGTTATAGTTAGTTTGTTGCTTCACTTGCCGCACGTCCATTTCTTTAAAAACAAAAAGTGCCTTTTACCCACTGCAGTAAAAGGGGGCCTCGGCATGCGTTAAAAACACATGCTGGCACCAGCAGAGGCCTCCTTTTGCCACAGCTTCGTAAAAGGACCCCTAAGTAACTCAAAGGTACAAATAATGCTCAAGGACAAACCCTTGTACACTGGAAAGGACTTTCCAGGGTTAGAGTTATGATAAGACTACCAATAACGTAATCTCTGCAGAATGAATGTTGGATGTTAGAAACCACCTCTAAGTAGAAATGGTGGAGGTGAAAGGGGTCAGACTCAGGAGTAACCTGAGGAAATACCTTTTCTTGGAAAGGGTGGTGGAGACGAAATCTTTATCTGAATTTAAGCAAGCTTGGGACAAGTACGTAGGATCTCTAAGGGAGAGGAAGGGATAGTAGATGGCATGGAAGGGCAGACCAGATAGGCCATGCAGTCATAATCTGCCTTTATTTAAGACAAAAACAGTCACATAATCTAAGATGGCATGAGACAAGCACAGAGAGCCTGATATTCATTGCTATTTAACAGGCCAGGAATGGCTGCTGGCCGGTTAAATAGTGCTTAGCTGCCATACACTAATATTCAGTATGAGATAGCTGGTTATATCCATTAAATATTAGCACTTAGTTGCTAGCCACTAACCAGCTATGTCACTTGACTTCACCGACTAAGCGTGAATATTCAGCGCTAAACTGGCTAAGTTAAGTGGTTAAGATAGGCTGCTTAAATAGCTGACGTACCTTTAACCACTATTACCTTAACTGGCTAGTGCTGAATATTCACTTAGCTGGTTAAATTGCCGTGGCAAAAACTGAATCCAGATATTCAATGCCGGATACAGCCCGGCATTGAATATCCGGGGTTAGCACCACCGGTGGCAGCTAATCACACTGCCTACTGCCAGCTGAATATTGGGGGGGGGGGGGGGAGGACAAGATTTAGTAGCAAAAAAAAAATTTGAGGGAAACCAAAAGGAAGGAAACTGGACACATAGGTGCCAGCTCTATTGGTGCTGTGGATACTTGAGTGTGCCCAGTATTGAACAAACTCCTTCACCATATCCAGGGAGAGATCATTTGAAGTCCACTAACACCTACAATCATGTTGAAAAGTTGACTCCTGCTGTTGTGCAGATTAATGGGTCTGATTGTCCTTAATGGCCTTCACTCTCTATGTTTCTATGTAGCCCCTTCTATGTAAAACGTCCAGTTGGTGTACCTCTCTTCCAGCCAGAAGAGGTTCAGCCTACTCCTCAGATTCAGCTTATAACCTGCAGCTCTTCCTACCAGTATATCTATGGACCATTTTAGACTCATTTACCCTTTCCCTGTTATCTGCTTTCCCTGCTTCCTCTATTCTATCTAATTTGATTGTAACTATTTCATGTCTGATCTGGCAATAACCATTCAGTGCATTGTAAGCCACTTTGAGCCTGCAAAACAGTGGGAAAAACGTGAGGTATAAATGTGCAAAATAAATAAATAAATAAAATTCAGTCTGGCTTACACTAAGTCATTGGGAAATAGTCTCAGAATTCTGCCTACAATATCCTTGCAAATAAAAGATACTCCGCAGTATGAAACTTCTGTTTTTTAATGATCCAGATCAGATTACTCTTACCTAGGAAAACATAAAAAAAACTGACCCTGGTTGAGATAGCATCCCCTGACTCCTCACTAAAGTCTGATAATGATGTATCCTTTTCCTGTCATTTTGAAGATGCCATATTTTTCAGTTGTGAGTGTCAATATTTTAATTTTCCAGATATGTGATTGTGTAATTATGGATGTTAATGGTAATATTCTTAAATGTCTTGGAACAGTTGTTGGACACTTGAGAGCCCTGTTACTAACACTCCAGTTTTCTAAGCCACACACTTTCAATGGGCCATGTCAGCATTAGTGCACGGACAGCCGCTAGCATGGCTTAGTAGACAGATCCCTAAAGCTTAGTGTGCACTAACAGATATTAGCAGGCGCTAAATTCCGCTTGGGGTCCATAGGTATAAAATAAGACACACATCATTTATCATGTGCTAATGTACATTAGCACATGCTAAGGTTTCGTAAAAGGCCCCCTTAATAAATAGTACATGCTGATAATTTAAACTCTTTTTTAAGATAAGATAGTTTTCTTGGGTTTTTTTTCCAATTGCTAACTGGTTGACTGTCCCTGTAATACTCAATTTATTGGCCCTTATTCTAGATGCCCTATTCACAATCTACACATGCAACTACTATTTGTAGAGTAGAAGGGGGCATGGTTTGGGGGAGGCTAGGGCAAGACCAAAATCTATATGAATAAACCCACTTCAGAAAGGAAACACAGGTATATATCCCGATATTTCAACAATGGGATTTATAGCTGCTCCTTTGCACTTATATGTTTTGCAAAACTGTTCATTTTGCCCTGCCCTTTACATAAGAGATTAAGGGTGTTGTCCCCCAAGACCCCCATTTCCCTTTCTGAATCGTATGAGGTGAAGCATTGCAGCTTCTATTATTTACTAGCACCATGACCACATGTAGGTTTGTGAAATGGCAGACATACACATGTATGTTGTGAAATACCAACATACATGTGTAAATGTCAGTACTAACACATGTAAGTAGCTAAGGTTTCTCCATTCAAACTTTCAACATGTATCTTTGTAAAATGGCTGCTTCTGATGCACATACCAGCAAATAAACAAGCACTCCTGCATGTATTTTAGAAAAGGCTCTGTGCCGTTCAAATCCTACTGCAATTGTACACATCCTGACCTGGTTGTATCAACTCTGATTTTTACATTCTATCTAAAATGGGGCTGACTGTGTATTTCTTGCTTTATGTGTAACTTGGAAAATGTTGAAAAGTTGTAATGCTCTTTCTGACACTATACAAATCTCTTTTTACAGGAGTGTGAAATTAAAGAAGAAGGCAAAAAGCATTTCCTTATCCTTTACAATTGCAAACTGGATCAAGCTGGTGGAGTTGATTTCCAAGCAGCTAATGCCAAATCCAGTGCTCATCTCAGAGTTAAAGGTAATTGTTTTCATGTATGTCAAAATTAGTTTATCTTTATTATGTATTGGTAGATTCAGTAATGATGCAAAAATCAAACATATTGAAACATTTTAAAAACACTATTCTTGCCGTAGATGCTGACCAGGAGTAGCCCTTTTTTAAACAGAGATAATTTATTTTAACCCTAGGACATAATGGTGTTCATAAAGTATATTCATCAAATCTATTAACTTGTCCACTCATGACATCATACCATACCTCTTCCATAGAATAAATCAAAATTACTTATCAAATTGGATATAATGATTGCAGCTTTATTGGTTGATTTACAGTCACACATGCTGGAACCTCACCTTTCTGTCTCTAGCCCCCCCCCCCCTCCCCCCAGGTTTTCTGCTATGTTGGGTAGAAGCCTTCATAGGACTAGCAAGGTTGATTATCAGGCATACCTCCTGGAAGGGATGTGCCAGCACTCACACTCCCTTCTATTGTTCTAGCTGCCCCTATTTTCTTCAGTAGCAAGGCTTTCCTCCAGTTACAAGGCCCTACCTCAAGGCCTGCCTTACCATGCTGTAAGCAAGCCTGAACTGTTACAGCTCCTTACTACCAGCCTCTGCTAAAGCTATGGCTTGCCCACATGCTGGCACTTTGAAAACCTTTCCCTTTCTTTCTTAACTGTGAGGTTCAACATCCCCCCCCCCCCCCCCCCCCCCCCCTCCACCACCACCACCACCACTATATGACAAGCTGTCTAATAGAAAGAACAAACAACTCAACTACAAATAATAAATTGCAAGCCAAATTCACAGCACATCTGCCTCATGAATTCAAGTAATATCTGTGCTTCTTATAATAGCATGTGACCATGCCGCTAGAATAGGTGGTCAGATCAGGGATGACATGGATTGGAAAGCAGCAGAGGCTAGAATTGGGGTAGCTCCAGTGTTTGAAGTCCCTGTCATCCTTTGGCAGGATGATCACCAGTAGTGGAGAGTGGTGTGTTCTCTCGCCCCATAACCGGCAGCACCTGCATGCATCCCCTCTACCCAAGTGCATGCATTGCTGCCTATTTATATACACTATAGTACACGGAGTATTTATTTTATTTTGGTTCCTTTATTTTGGCCCCTCCAGACTAGCATGACTACTCCTCTGGAAGTTTTCATACATATTATTGTTATTGTGATTTTACATAATCATTTGTTATGAAAGTAAAGCATTGTGGAGAAAGTGTAGGGCTGGCATTTTAGCAATAGGAAAAGGGTTCACCAAATTGACATTTTGTGTAAGTGCAACCAGGTTGATGCCATTTGTTCCTACCCAATTCATCCAACCTTATTTTTAGAAAGCACATACCTTAAGCAGAAAGAGGCATGGGGTTATTGGCAGGGAGATAGATGCTTTGCAGAATTACTGCTGACCATTTTCATCTCAAGAAAATGGCTATATGCAAATAGAGGGTCTCCAATGACCAGACCTTTTCCTCTCCCTAAGTGGCCCTATTTTAAATAGCTCCAGGACTGTACTTTGATTTATTGGGGAAGTTGCACTTGAGATCAGTGAACAGCAGCTCTCATGGGAGTAAGAAAGTAACCTGAAAATATCTTTTGTGCTTGGAAAAGCTCGAGTGATTGGCTTGCTGAGGCCCCTAAAGGACGTGACGGTGACAGCTGGCGAGTCAGCTACCTTTGATTGTGAGCTCTCATATGAAGGTATCCCAGTAGAATGGTTCTTGAAAGATCAGAAACTGGAGCCCAGTGATAAGGTAAAATTTCCACAAAAGGTCTCTGCTCATGTATCTTTTTCTTAAAGCGAAACATGCATTTGAGTTGTCCCTCCATTTTTCAATTAGTAGGAGAGTACTAATGTCATTGGTGATATTTCGTAGGCAGCCATTTATCATTAAAACAAGCTGAGTGATCATGCTCTTTTTCAACTGGATTTTTAAATACTGTGAAATGCAAACGAAACAAATGTTTTATATTCACATTTGTCTAACATCACACTATAACCACAAAATACGAAAAACTGATTCTATGATGTAATGAAAGTATAATGTTAATATCACTACCATTAGTGGTTTTGATAAGATGCCTTTCCCAAGCTGTTCTCTTTTGAATACATAGCTGGCATAGAACATTCTGCATATACAGGTATTAAGGGATTCAAATTCCATTTCAGGCAGTTGATCATAGCTTCCAGATAACTCTCTGGCCAGATTTGCCCTCTAAGCATTTCTCACCAGCTATTTTTAATCCCTCTTAATGTGCTAGCAATATGTTTTACAGTGTGGGAAGTCAACAACAACAATATATATTTGTAAAACTTCTCATATAATGGTAGTTAATGGGTGTGTGAATAATTCTTGCTTGACTTTTTAGGTTGTTGCACGTGCTGAAGGAAAAGTTCACACACTTACCCTTCGGGATGTTCAGTTAAAAGATGCTGGTGAAGTAAAACTAACCGCAAAAGATTTCAAAACACAAGCTAAGCTTATTGTGAAAGGTAAAACTGAACAATCTCAAAACCTCCTTTAATGTATGTTAATTAGAAAATAGCTAATGGTTGTATAGCAGATAAAGGCTTTATTACTACTAACTGTAAGTAAGGGAAGAGGTTCTCAGAAATCAAGCATAACACATCCACAAATTCATTTGGTTACACCTTCCCAAAAGAATGAACAGTGTAAATACCCTAGGATATAATTTTTTATGACATATGTGAACTACGTTTTGTTAAAATAGATGTTAAATTATCTCCTACACTTACTGCTAGAGGAATTCTGCACAAAATCGTTAAAAATACATAAATAAATAAAATCCTGGGCAAAAAGTTTTTAAATTCTGCATAGTTTGTAAGAATTCTGCAGGTCTGCACTCTTTGGGGCCCTTTTACTAAGCTGCAGTAAGCACTATTGCATTCTTAGTGCAGTTTGAAAGGGCTTACCACACCATAACATTTTTTTAAACATTTTATCACAAAGGGGGCATAGAGTGGGTGTTTTTGCACTAATTAGTTAGTGCAGGTACATTACTGCCCGCTAGCTGATTAGCACAGGGTTAGCACATAAGCCCTTACCCCCTACAAAATAGGTGTTGGTGTGTGCTCACATGCTACTTTTTTAAATAATGGCCACGCATTAATGGCAACATTAGTGTATGGCAAATAATAGAGAAAATGGAAAGTCAGCCATTTTCCAGCTATGGTAAATATGTCCTTAACAAGAGAGAAAGACCTGCGTAAGAGCATGCTAAGGCCACTATCTACCGCTGCTCAGTAAAAGGAGCTCGTAATTGTAATTACTTTTTTATAGAATTCCTTCATTCTAAAGACATGGCTTCTCCATGCCCCAAGCCTTACCCCACCCCCCAGATTTCTCTTTGTTCAAGTTGCATTCCCCACTAGCAGTCTCATGCACCAACTAACTTTAACCTCCTCCCTAGATGATCTCCCTTCCTGCAACTCCTGGTTCAGTCCCCAGTATTTCTGCCCCCTTTCTAGAGTGGATACCCACAACTTTCTTTCTCTCTTTCCCTATCCCTTAACAAGACTCCTCTTCAATTCTCTCTCCATCCCTCTGTTTCTCAGTCCCTGCCTCTGCACACCCACTACTCCATATCTTTCTCTCAGTCTTCCCCCAGCACATACCCATAGCTATCTCTCTCAACCCTCCCTCCTCTGGAAGATACTCCCATAACTCTTTCTCAATCAATGTCCCCCAAAACACACCACAGCATATACCCCCATAGTTCTCTCTCAGTGACCACACCCCATATACTTTCCTGGGGCATACACCCCAAGCTGTCTCCCAATGACCATTCACCATAACTGAATCACTCCATACATCTCTCCAGCTTTCTCTCTCTTCCCTTCATGCACATATTTCCTCAGCTCCTGCACACCATCATAAACACCCAGCGCTCTCCCTTACCGCTGCGTCCTGTCCCAGCACACAGACACCCAGCACACTTCCTTCCCCTTTCCCCTTTCAGCACACAGGCACTAGCTCTCTCTCCCTGTCCACTCCAATGGCTTAGACACCCAGCTCTCTCTACTTTTCCCCCACCTTTTCCCCCTCAGCAACAAACAGGCACCCATCTCTATCTCCCTCTCTTCTACCCCTTTGGCACCTCCATTTGGACTCACATGCTCACACCCTCCTCCCAGTCCCTGGTCCAGCACTGATCACAAGTGGAAAAGAAGGAAAGCGGCTGCTCATTGGACTGCATCCTTCCCCTCTGTTGCTTTGCTGCTGCTTACCATTATATGCAAAATTTATACCATGCAGGACAAAATAAAGCCCCATGGTTCAAATTTTGCATTTAGCACCCGGTGACAGAAGAAGAGGATGTGGCCTGACATGGAGTCATTCTCCTCTTCCTCTGCTTGTAATCAACTGGAGGAGGATGTGTGCATAAGTATACATGCACTCTGAAGATTCCATGGGGGGGCGGGGTAGTAGGATGGGAGAGGAGAGCAAGAGAATAATCCAGTTTGAGTGCTACTACTGCTTCCTTGTCCCTATGCAGAATTCTTCATAAGAGGGGAATTCTGGTTAAATTCTGCAGTATACAGTGTTTTTTATAATCTTGCGTTGGTTACAGATGGTCTGTCATGTTACTGGCCACTTGGAAACAGATGGATCTGTAACATCAGTCACATCTGATTCACCAGAAATATTCTTTTTCATCAATATATTCTTGTACCAGAATAATGTTTAGGTTTCTAAAGAAATCAGTGCAAATGTTTTTTTTTTTTTTGAGTTAATTTCAAGATGGCCTCTGGAGGTTAAAGTCAGTCTGTGAAAATGTAGTTTTACTGTTGCTTGTATAGGAGGTCATAGTTGCCCAATTGCCTGGCAATAAACAACTTTTTAAATGGACTCACAGTTATTGCACATAGGATCATTCTTGCCGGAGCTGAAGCCATTGTAATGCCTGTTCATTCTATTCATTGTTCATAGTTATATATATATATATATATATATATATATATATATATATATATATATATATATATATATATATATATATATATATAGGTTTCTATGGTAACTTCTGAGCTTGCATATATAGCTTAAATTATTTTATTTAAAAACAAAAACACATATTCTCTTTTTCAGAACCTCCTGTTGAATTTACTAAACCGCTTGAGGACCAAACAGTAGAAGAGGAAGCTACTGCTATACTGGAGTGTGAGGTATCCAGACCAAATGCAGAGGTTAGGTGGTTCAGAAATGGTCAAGAAATTCACAAGACAAAGAAATATGACATCATTGCTGATGGTAGAGTCAGAAAACTTATTATTCGTGGCTGCACACTGGATGACATTAGAATGTACACATGTGATGCCAAGGATTTCAAGACTTCTGGTTTCCTGAACGTAGAACGTAAGTACAATAGCAAACAAGGGTAATGCCTGACTCTAAGCAGGTATTAATGTCAACAAGTAAACTTTTGAGGTGTACTTGTATTGCCATTCTAAACTACAGTATATGCATATACCAGGAAGGCTAACCTAGAACATCCTTCCTTTAATTCTTGCATGCTATTGTTTAAATGCATAAGTAATCTGTTTTCTAAAATCACTACTTATATGTACATGCCAGTTTGCAGGTATAAATTTGCTTTTTATACATGTAAATGCACCTAAGGGTTCTAAAATTTGCCCCATTGTGTTCAGCTGTTGAAACTTGTTGGCCAGCATCTCACACAAATAGTTTCAACTTTAACGTGAGTACTTTTTTTTTCTTTCAGCACTTCGTGTTGAGTTTACAAAGCCTCTTACTGATCTTGTAGTTAAGGAAAAAGAGACTGCTCGGTTTGAGTGTGAAATTTCTCGTGAAAATGCCAAGGTCAGTAAACATTTTGCTGCAAACTGTAATAATTTATTACAAATATTTCTTCAAGATTTATGATTTAAGATGGCAATTTATTTTCTCAGAAAAATTCTAACACTGCAATTTCACTGTTTTTAAAATGCAGGTTCGGTGGTTTAAGGATGGTGTTGAAATCAAAAAGGGCAAAAAATATGATATCATATCTAAAGGTGCAGAGCGTATCCTGGTAGTCAGCAAAAGTGTATTTGATGATGAAGCAGAATATGTATGTGAGTCAGGAACAGCTCGAACTTCTGGCTTGCTTACTGTAATTGGTAAGAGGAAAAAAAACCAACTCTTCTATCTATTCTATATAAAGACAAAATGGTAACCGTTTTAGTTATGTGCTTCTTTGCTTCTCTTTGCAGAAGAGGAAGCTGTTTTTACCAAAAATCTGAAGAATATTGAAGCGACCGAAACTGATACTGTGAAGTTCATTTGTGAAGTATCCAAACCCAATGCAGATGTGATTTGGTATAAAGGTGATGAGGAATTGCCAGATGCTGGAAGATATGAACAGATTGTAGATGGAAGAAAGAGAATTCTGGTTATTCAGAACATTAATCCTGATGATATTGGTGAATACAATTGTAGACTTCCAAGTTCTCGCACGAGTGCCAACCTCAGTGTAAAAGGTAAGAGAATGAATTTTGTATATAAATCTCTAAAATAAGGCATAGAAACACCTTTTATAAGGCCATATCTGTGGTCAGTCCATGGTGTTGCAAGGTGAGCTGCCTCAAGATTGGATAGGCTTTGGCATGCTTTAAAAGAGGAGCACTCTGTCACGGAGAGCAAGAGAAGACTGCTGCCACTATTATGACAGACCCTGGCATTCAATAAGAGACACTGAAGGGTTTGCCTTAGAGGTGGTTCCCCTTCAGAACTCAGGCCAACTTGGGTTCTCTGCATTGCTCAGGAATGCCATCTGGGGAAGGAAGAAGCTGCAGAGATTGCTGAGAAATTAAAAACATGAGGGTTAATATTCAAATGCCGCAGCCAGTGTTTGTTTTAAATGCAGCCACAGCATTCAGCTCTTCTATTCACATAAATAAGCAGTGACTGATGCTAGCTATACAGATATTCCCTGATTCAATAAAGTTGTAAGCTCAAAGATGCACATGCAATTATAGAGTTAAGGCAGTAACTTGATTAACAACACAATGAAACTAATACTCGAACTGGACATAACTCAACCCTTCCTACTTATTTCCTAATGTGTCTGTCACACATGAACCTTACTACAATATCACTGTATCTGTTATACCGGAACTGGCGATCGCCACCACGGTTACTATGTAAGCCACATTGAGCCTGCAAATAGATGGGAAAATGTGGGATACAAATGCAATAAATAAATAAATAAATAAACAAGCTGCTAATTGGCATTAACAACCAATTACAGTATGTACACCTCCTTGAGTGAATTCTGTCAAAAAGGTGGAAAATAAATCCTGATAAATAAATAAATAAATAATTGGCTAAAATAGGTGCTAATTGGCACTAATAAGCTGTTACATGCGTAATTGTCTTTAGTTGTTATTCTACAAAATGTGTGGTCCTTTTACCAAGCTGGGGTAAAAAGGGTGCTGCGGTAGCGGCGGGGACCATTTTTCCCATGCGCCAGAGCCCAGTGGGTAAAAAGCCCCTAAAAATAAAATGATCATGTGGTAAGATTACTCTTACTGCATGGCCATGCAGTGGGGAGCACTTACCATCACCCATTGAGGTGGCGGTAAGGGCTCCCGCTGTACCCTGGTGGTAACCGAGCAGCATGCAGCACTGCCTGATTACCTCCGGGTTAGTGCCAAGGTAAAAATAACAAAAATATTTTCTGGCATGCAGAAAATGATGCATGCTCGAGTTGGAACTACCACCTGCGGCTGCGTTGGGCTGGCAGTAGTTCCGGGTTGCCACGCAGCAACCCTTTCGTAAAAGGGCCCCTGTGCACACAAAATCCATAGTGCACAGCTGCAAGGGGGGGTGTTCAGGGGCATGCCTAGCACTTATGTGCACATATTATAGAATGCTATCAGTTACACGCCTCACTGGCTACAGTTAGGTATGAGTATTTACAGTAGCCATTGAGCTACTGGAAGTGCTTGCACCTAAATTAGGCACATAACTGCAGACTTATGCTAGTATTATACAAAGACAGTTGCACACACAATTGCCCATATGGAGTTTGTGCTTAGTGCTGTTCATCCCTGTATCTAACTTTAGGTGGCGTATAGAAATTACCCCCACCAGTGGCAATATTCAGCCACTATCTAGATAGCCATATATAGTTTTAGTTGGGGCAGCCTTTTTGCTGTCCTCACCAAGGAACCTTAACGCAATTCCACTTTATTTCTCATTCCGGAATTGAACTCTTCATAGTTGAATGCTTATTCTACTCTGTCACTTATGAACTCTAAAGCAATATCACGTTGTATTTCTCATCCCCGATATGGCGATCGCCATTACGGCATAATGTAAGCCACATTGAGCCTGCAAATCGGTGGGAAAATGTGGGATACAAATGCAACAAATAAATAAATAAACTGCCTTATGGCTGAAAATTGCTGAGTATCCATAGAGTTAAGTTAACACCCATGCTCTGCTCCAGCACTATCTGAGTAGCATCAGGGTGGTCTGTAGAACTTTCAGCAGTAATCTCCCGATAGGATCATTGAACATTCACGGATAGCAGCTCCATGGGCTGAATGTAGGGCTGAGGGGCAAAAAGGCAAAATATTGCATATCTTTTCTTAGTACACTGAAATGAAACATGGTGTAACTGTTTTCTTTTCCCAACCTCTTTTTCCAGAACTTGCTGCAGAATTTATTACTCGACCTCAGAATCTAGAAGTACTTGAAGGTGATAAAGCAGAATTTGTCTGTACAGTATCTAAAGACACCTATGAAGTTAAATGGCTGAAGGGTGATACCATACTTGAGTCTGGTGATAAATATGACATCATTTCTGACGGCAAGAAGAGAACCTTGGCTATTAAGGATTGCATCCCAAAAGAGGATGAAGGAACGTACGCTGCTATGGTCGCAGCTTCCAAAGCACCCGCTCAATTAACAGTGATTGGTAATTACTGCTACTATGTGAATTTGTGCACTTGAAGGGCAATAATCAGAGAGCCCATTTTCACAGGTAAATGTGGAAATGGGCTTTACGATTATTGTTCAAACTGTATATGGGTAAATGTACATGCATGTGTCACCAACATGTATATTTTTACCCAGATTTTTAGGAAGCATTGCTGGGGGGTGGCATTAAGTAGGGAGAGAAAACTGTGCATGTAGTTCTGGATAATCAAAACTGCATGTAGTTTTGCTTTGGAGAAAGACATGCACAAATTTGTGCAATTGCTTTTTGATTGCACAGTAATCAAAGCAAAAACATATTCATACATTTTCTTTGATCACTGTGGCAAATTTCACAGTTTGGGCAGTTTGATGTAGTCCAAAATTTTTTTATATCGCATTTTATGAACGCAGGGCTTACATTTATACTTGCCCTTTCTTTACAGAAAAACTTAGGATTATAACGCCTATTAAGGACCAGTATGTTAAAGAGGGACAGGAACTTGTCTTCAACTGTGAAGTCAACACAGAAGGTGCCAAAGCTAAGTGGTTCAAAAACGAGGAATCAATCTTTGACAGTCCAAAATATGTCATGGTCCACAAAGATTTGGTTTACACTCTCAGAATTAGAGATGCACAAATGGATGACCAAGCAAATTACACCGTCTCGCTGACAAATCACAGGGGTGAACACGTTAAGTGTTCCGCCACCTTAACAATACTGGGTAAGCAATTTTCCTTGTATTGCCTGCAATCTTCTATTACTTTCATAATTACATAAAGGAACTTACCAATATTTATTTTACCCTTTCAGAGGAGGAGCTTAGGATTGTCGAGCCTCTTGAAGACATTGAAACAATGGAGAAGAAGTCTGTATCTTTCACCTGCAAAGTGAATCTCCTCAATGCCACTTTAAAGTGGATGAAGAATGGTCAAGAAGTTCCACTAGACCGACGTGTTTTGTATAAAGTGGACAAATACAAACACACTCTTATCATTAAAGACTGTAGCTTTATGGATGAAGGTGAATATACTGTCATTGCTGGACAAGACAAATCTGTTGCAGAACTCATTATTACAGAAGCTCCTACAGACTTCATTGAACATCTTCAGGATCAGACTGTCATTGAATTTGAGGACGCTATCTTCTCCTGCCAACTTTCCAAAGAGAGAGCCAATGTGAAATGGTACCGAAATGGAAGAGAAATCAGAGAGGGCAAAAAGTATGTGCACTTTCATTGTTTGACTTTTCAGATATTTATTTCATTTAATTGTCTTGTTAGATGTCTAATTTAAATCTGTTTTTCTACTGAAGGTATCAGTTTGAAAAAGATGGCAGTTTGCACAGATTAATTATAAAAGATTGCAGACCAGAAGATGAGTGTGAATATTCTTGTGGAGTAGATGACAGGAGATCCAGAGCAAGACTTTTCGTTGAGGGTAAATGCAGTACATTTGAATATTGTCCACATTTCTATAATGTATGCATTGCTGTATTCAGCAAATACTAATCACTTGGGTATTTATTTTGTTTTCTCTCTACAGAAATCCCTATTGAGATCATCCGACCACCACTAGATGCCTTTGAACCTCCAGGCTCTGATGTGATCTTTGAAGCTGAACTGAATAAAGATGGAGTGGAAGTCAAATGGTTAAGAAATAACATGATCATAGTTCAGGGTGATAAACATCAGATGATGAGTGAAGGAAAAGTTCATAGGTTACAGGTGTGTGAGATCAAACCTCGTGACCAAGGTGAATACAGATTTATTGCCAAGGATAAAGAAGCCAGAGCAAAACTTGAATTAGCAGGTAAGTTTAGTAATATCAATGTTTATTTTTTTAAAGAATTCCTTGTATGCCTAGTATATAAAAAGAATGCATGGCCGGTACTGATCCGCTCTACTTTAGTGTCTATGATTCTAAGTGCTGCATATAGCTCCACAATACTTAGTGTTGACTCACAGTTGGCACCACAGTGCTGATCGTTAAGGTTGGACTGCTTTCTAATACCTACCCTGGAAATGTGCTTCTGCTGGCCCCATGTTTTCAGTCCCTCTGCCACCCCTTTCAACCGTTCTTCTGGTCCTCCCTTCCCACTTCCCTCCTTCTTTTTATCTTATCACCTCTGCACAGGTTCTCCATACAATTTTGTCATCAATCCTTTCTCTATGTCCTTTTCCCATATCTCAACCTTGGCCTCTGTTGCCCCATCTTCCACTCATCATCTGTGTTCTGAGCTTTCATCTCCCCCATTTCCTGTCCTTACCACTCCCTACATTCTTTCCACCACCCCTATCCCCTCTCCTTTACTTTCAGACAGCTCTGGGAGTGAAGAAAGGGTGGAAAGAAAGAAAAGGTTACATTAAGCCAACTCTTAAAATATATGTTAAAGTTAGTGCTTTCTAAATAGATCAGGAGACAGAGGTAACAGAAATAGATAGATCCTACACAATGTATTGTAATTCAAATGTTTAAGAGTCACATAATTTAGTATTTAAATTGAAAATAGAAAGAAAGGTTCTGACTTATTTTATCCAAACAAGGATCCCCATTATTCCTTACATTTACAAATATAAACATACCAGTTTCACAGGTAACTACCTTCTCAGTTATAGTGCTTAGACTGAATGGATAATTGTAAAAAGGGCATAATATAATGAACAATACTTGTGATTTTGAGAATGGCTATTATGACTAGTATTACTATCCAGTGACAATTGGGTAAAATAAGGAACAAAGATATATTTCCACAAGGTTACATAGAGAGTCACTGGGAGAGCAGGGATTGGAACTTATATTTCAAGAAATGGCTAAATTCACAGTGCTTTGCTCTAATCTCCTGTCAAATTGAAAAAGTCACAAATTCCATAAAAATCCGATTCTAATGCTTGCCTTTTTAAAAATTTACCGTAGATTCATAAACTCTTCTAGCATACATTATGATATCTTTATTCCCAATTCTGTTTCATTTAAAGAAAATGAATCATCGCTCATGAGCCCTGACAATCTATGTTATCTTGTAGTTTTATGCAACTTAAGGTATTGACTTATGATTGACAACAGTGAAGCAAATGGTGATCACAGAGGTTGCCAAAATAAATCTTCAAGAGGGCCATATATTGTTAGAACTTTAGAAAGACTGGTACAATATATACAAACCTAATGAGGTTAAATTTTCGTGCATCACTATCCAAATAACTTCATACAGATAAGATGTCCATATAAAGTTATATGCATACTCATCAGTAGTATCTATAAGTGCCATCTCTGAATATACACATAAAACTTAATACAAATATCTTACCCATATAAAATTTTACCTTCTGTTTCTGCATCAGAATTTGTACAGGTAACTTTTTACACATAAATGTTACCTGTACAGGTTCTGTTCCATACATGTTTTTGCTCCACCCTGGCCTTTCCCAAATCCTGTCCAGTTTAAACCGTATTAATTTTGACTATATAGTAACTTGGCCAAAATTTATGTTTTACAGGTCAACTGCATAACATGGTTGTGAATATAGACCCCCCCCATATTTCTGATTTTCATGTATTTAGGGGTCCTTTTACTAAGGTGCGCTAATAGATTTATCACACACTAATGAATTAGTATGCATTAAGTGCCATGCAGCCCATACTTATACGATGGGCTTCACAACATTTAGCACATGCTAATTGTTAACACGTGCTAAATCTATTAATGCACCTTAGTAAAAGGACCCTTTACTATGTAAGATTTTAAATAAAATATTTCAACACAAATACAATTACTCATATAAAAATTCTATTTACTAGCGGCACCAAAAATCAAGACCGCAGATCAGAACCTTGTGGTAGATGTTGGAAAGTCTTTGACAATGTCTGTACCATATGACGCCTACCCAAGAGCAGAAGCGGAGTGGTTGAAAGAAGATGAAATCCTACCTGATCTGCATATTGACACAACACCAACTGAAAGCAGCTTCAGAATTTTTGATGCAAAGAAAACTGATAAAGGAAGATACAAGATTATTCTCAAAAACAAACATGGGAAGGCTGAGGCATTCATTAATCTGGATGTGATCGGTAAGCTAATGGTTTCCTAAAATTTGCAAACCATGGTAGAAACAAGAATGGTGTGGATTATAAAATATTTTTTCACTTGTATTTCAGATGTGCCAGGTCCAGTTAGAAACTTAGAAGTAACTGAAACATATGATGGTGAAGTGAGCCTTGCTTGGCAAGAACCAGAAAGTGATGGTGGCAGTAAAATCCTAGGCTATGTTGTTGAGAGACGTGATATTAAACGCAAGACTTGGATTTTAGCTACCGATCATGCAGATAGTTGTGAATATACTGTCACAGGACTTCAGAAAGGAGCAGAATATCTATTCCGTGTCAGCGCCAGAAATAGAGTGGGCACTGGGGAACCAGTAGAAACCGACAGACCTGTTGAAGCAAGAAGCAAATTTGGTAAACAATCTTTAAGAAATGTTTCATTATTATTACATTATTGTTTCTTGTTTTCTCGGCCTTTTCTTCTTAATAGATAATATATGAATTTTCTTAATCTTCAGATGTCCCAGGTCCTCCTCTGAACGTAGATGTTACTGATGTGAATAGGTTTGGTGCCACACTTACTTGGGAACCTCCAGAGTATGATGGTGGCACGGAAATCACTGCTTACATTATTGAATTACGTGATAGAACATCTACCAAATGGGACACAGCTCTTACAACCAAACCAGATGAACTAACTGCTACCGTGACTGATGTCGTAGAAAACAAGGAATACATTTTCCGAGTGAGAGCAGAAAACCAGGTTGGAGTTGGTAAACCAAGTGCTGCTACTCGTTCTGTGAAAATTATGGATCCAATTGGTTAGTACATATCAGAATTAATGAAATGCAACTTTTACATTATAGTTAAAATCTGTCAGATAGCAACTATACTACTACTACTTATCATTTCTATAGCACTACTAGACGTACGCAGCGCTGTACACTTGAACATGAAGAGACAGTCCAAGTTAAACTATGGGGCCCTTTTACTAAGCTGTGGTAGAAAGTGGCCTTAGCATGTCCTTGCGCGAAGACCATTTTTGCAACAGCCGTAAAATGGCCAGTTTTACATTTTTTGTATTAATGGCCATGTGCTAATGTTGCCATTAGCATGCGGCCATTTAAAATTTAAAATTACTACATGAGCCCTTACCACCACCATTTTCTATGTGGTAAAGGCTTACATGGTAATCCTGCATTAACCAGTTAGGGCTTGGTAATGTAGCTATGCTAACTGTATAGTGCTGGAATGCTCCCTCCCAAAAAATAGAAACTTTTTATAGCACATTGATTTGCACATACTAAACTGACACTTGCCACAGGAAGCCTGAGAACCATTTTAAGCTATATTAGGCATACATTAGCCCCTTAATGTAGCTTAGTAAATGGGCCTTTAAAAGATCTTTAGGAGAACTGATATGCATATCCTGAAATCTGTGCAGATTTTCAGACGAGATAAGCATTTAAGTCTGAATGCTGAAGTGCCAGTACCATTCAGACATGAATTCATAAGTTAAATGGGGAGAGACTACATTTTGCCATGTTTGGTATAACTTTTGGTCCAGCCCTGGCCTGCTCCAATCCCACTTCATTTTTACTGCATACCTTTTGGCCCCAACCCACCGCAAGCCTCTCCCCACTTTAGCTGCATAACCTTTGATTATATAACTGCCAGGAGCATTTGTTAAAACTCACCTGATGCTGGCTTCATAAATGCTTTTGAATATCACCCTAGTTTGATTGAATCAACTGTAGCATTTTTTAACGCATGCTTACCACAGGTTAAAAAACACTTTCGCAGGGAGTGCTTAGGCATCCCGTGGTAATTTGGGGATTGGCGCACGCTACTTATGTGCTAAAAATAGAATCTATTCTTTAGCATTGGTCATGGGTCTGGGGGTGGAGAGTAGATGTGTTCTGCGCTAGTCGGTTGGCACAGCTACAGCGTTACATGCTAACAGATTAGCGCATAGCTTGCATGTGAGCCCTTACCACCAACAGAATAGGTGGTGGTAAGGGCTCACATGCCAATGGCCATAAACTAATGGGAAAATCAGCATGTGGCCATTAAGAGGAAAAATGAAAAATTGGGACCATTTTACCACCACACTAAAAGTGGCCTCAGTGCGTGGGAAAGACCCGTGCTAGGGATAGCACAGGCCATGTTTTAGAGTGGCTTGGAAAAAGTGCCCCTAAATTTTATATTTTCACTCTGTCTAAAAATATGTCATGCAAATGTAAAGACAATCTAACAATAGTTTAGCTTTATATTATTGTGAGAAGGCAATAGAATATTAACATTTTGATTAAGATTGCTAAAAGGTCAGATCTGTTAATTCTTTTCATTTTAGCAGAACTAGGAATGAAAAAATATGTGTGTTCTGTTATGGATAGGAATTTGCACAACTAGTAGTGTAGTTTAATCTACTGAGAATCAAATTATATTTTTGTATCTACTAAAATATGATATCTTTGATTTCTCCACAGAAAAACCAAGCCCTCCCATTAACCTTGATTATGCTGACCAGACTAAGTCAACTGTTCAGCTTACATGGGAACCACCCCTTAAAGATGGGGGAAGTCCTATACTAGGTTATATCGTTGAACGTTGTGAAGAGGGAACAGACAAATGGATACGTTGTAATACACGTCTCGTCCCTCATCTTACATATAAGGTAGGATAAATCATTCTTAAACAAGACCACCCCTATGTGTTCACAGCGTTAACCACTGGGGTTTTTTTTTTATATATATAAATGACTCTGCATGCTTTTTTCCTTTTCTAGGTGACAGGTTTGAAACCAGGAGTCAGCTATTATTACAGAGTCTGCGCAGAAAATGCAGCAGGCATCTCTGATCCTGCTGATGTCCTTGGGCCATTATTTGCAGATGACTCCCCTGGTAAGGAATGTGTTATTTGCTATGCTTTCATTTATCTATTTAGCCATGTAACATACAACTTAATTTGAACTTATTTATTACAAAGACTTTTACTGTTGGAGCAAAGTATTCTGGCTACAAATATTTCAATTTTCTGTTCCAGCGGCACCCACCTTGGATTTGGATGCATTCAAAGATGGACTAGAAGTTATTGTCCCAGAGCCTCTCAAAATCCACGTTCCTATTACTGGATACCCTGTGCCAACTGCAAAGTGGTCTGTGCATGGAAAACTTCTGGAAAACAATGACCGTGTGAAAATAGACACTAATGCAGCATTTGCAAGCTTGGTTATTTCTCCAAGTGAACGTCCTGATAAAGGCATCTATAAAGTAGAACTAGAAAATATAGCTGGTTTCATTTCAGGAGAAATTGATGTCAATGTAATTGGTAAGTTTCCCTGATTTGATAGTGCATGGGTACTAATGCAAACTAATATATAAATAAGATAAATCAGGGCAAACCTTCTAAAATGACCTCCCTTGAGTGTTTTATGAAGAATGAGTGAATCTGGTTTTAAGTAAATATTTTATGAGTGCCTTCTTTATGGATTAGAACTTGCCTATTTAAAGTTTAAATTTATCATGTAGAATTAACTAATTTTAAGTAGATGAGATTTATTTCATTTGCTTGTGTAGTCATTGTTCTATAAATGATTACATGAGTTTTACCAGCTATAAGCAAGTTCATTTTTCCGTTTCAAAAATCCTTTATATAACTCCAAATACTGATGTAGATAATTTTATATAACATCTGTAGCTCGCCCAAGTGCACCAAGAGACTTGAAAGTTGGAGATATAACCAGAAACACCGTGCATTTGTCCTGGGAAGCACCAGAGAATGATGGAGGAAGTCCAATAACTGGCTATCTCATTGAAAAACGTGAAGTGGCCCGCAAGACATGGGCTAAGGTGACATTTCAGTTGCAGTTACTTTTTGATAAGTGTGATATTTCTGCTCAAATTATTTTATATAGCTGGCTAATTATTTTGAAAACAAAATATCTAAGGGGTCCTTTTACTAAGGTGAGCTGAAAAATGGTCTGCAGTAGTGTAGGCGTCGGTTTTGGGCATGCGCAGAATCATTTTTCAGCGCACCTGTAAAAAAGGCCTCATGTGCATTTTGGGTCTGAGACCTTACCGCCAGCCATTGACCTAGTGGTAAAATCTCACATTGTAACCGGGCGGTAATGACCTACGAGACCCAAATGCCACTTGACGCGCGTTCGATAAGCACAGCAGAAAATAAAAATTATTTTTCAGCCATGTGTATTGGATGCACGGCAAAAATGAAGTTACTGCTGGAGCCACATGGTAGCCAGGTGGTAACTCCATTTTGGCGCATGTTGGGCACACGTAGAGCCTTACGCAGCTTAGTAAAGGGGCTCCTAAAGTTCTAGCAGCCACGTTGGTCCCAGAGAAAACTGGAATCTCTAACATGGTACCTTGTAAAAGATGAAGGGGCCCTTTTACAAAAATGTGGCAGACATTGGCCTAATGCAGGGATTTAGTGATTGCTAAGCCCAGATTCAACATGACACTATTACTGACCATTTTCTATTTTGTAATTTTTCAGTTGCTCACTAATTTTATCATTAGAACATGTTACAAGGAAAAAAGTTACATTGGAGCACTGGAGCACTTATCACCTCCTATTTAGGAAGCGCAAAGTGCTCACATGTTAACGTCACATTATCCAGATAGCACAGACTAATTGGAGCTTGCTAGCTGGATATTGTTTCCACACCCATTCTCCACCCATGTCATGCCCCCTGCCAAGAATATACTTCAAATGTAGCTAACAGGCAAATTACCACAAAACACTTCAATGTGTTTTGCAGTAGCCTGTTCTTCCCATGCATTAGAGCTTAATGCACTTTAGTAGTGTTAATTCCTCTTCTTCCAGTGTCAAAAATGTTGTAATGAATTTGCACCACATCGTTTTTCACAGGTTATGGATGGTGTTCTTGACCAAGAGTTCACTGTTCCTGATCTCATCCAAGGGAAGGAATATTTATTCCGGGTTTCAGCTTGCAACAAATGTGGGCCAGGAGAGCCTGCTTACATTGATGAACCTGTAAATATGTCAGCACCAGCCAGTAAGTTCTTTCATGGTATTTCAGTAATTCTTGCAAGTGATGTAATTCTAGCAAGATATATTTAGAGGGATTGCAGTCTCGCTAAAAACACCTTCTGGTATCGACGTGACCTTATTGCTGTTAAGCTATAAAGCTACAAGAATTTCTTACATTGTAACAAGTCTAGCTAAATAAATTGCTGTGAAAATGTCTATGTATCCTTTCAAGGATGAGTGACTCTGTTTACATGAATGGATGCCAGAAAATGTTGCATTCTTAAATTTGGTTGGAATGGAGGAAGAGGTTGTTCAGCTTGAATGAATAGGCCAGAGAAAGTGAGCTGTTTTATGGCTGGGTCTGTTAACAACTCAAAATATGGGCCTCAGTGTTTCATGTTGCTGTAGTTAGTTTGCCTGAATTGGTAGAGGAAAGTACAAACTATATGTAATGAAATGAACTAAAAAGTGCATTGTTTAAATTATACAGCTGTGCCTGATCCACCTGAGAATGTTCGTTGGAGAGATGCAACTGCTAAAGGAATCTTCTTAACCTGGGAGCCTCCCAAATATGATGGTGGCTCACGTATCAAGGGATATATTGTTGAAAAATGCCAACGCGGCACTGACAAATGGGAAGCCTGTGGGGATCTTGTTCCTGAAACAAAGTAAGTACAATGAGTATTGAAAACAAATGAATTTCTAATTTCTCAAAACATTCACTTTTTCATTTAAAAAAAAATGTTTGCAATTAACAGATTCCAAGTGACTGGCCTCACCGAAGGTGAATGGTATGCATATCGTGTAAAGGCTGTGAATAGACAAGGAGCAAGCAAACCAAGCAAACCAACAGATGATATTCTTGCTGCTGATCCTAAAGGTAAGTTTTGCATTGCTTGTGAATTTCTAGCCCATTTAAGGGCCCATTTGAGAATTTGTGGTAAGATTTTGCATTTACTATGGGGTAGCTGCCAAAATTACTATACAATAACAACAACACCTTCTATGTTAACATTTAGGGGACTTCTCAGCATTATCTCATATAGGGTCTCTTTTATCAAGCTGTGCTGGCAGCTCCTGATGTAGCAATGCGGACAAAGCTCATTCACTTTCAATTGGCTCCTTTGGCATTGCTGTTCAGGAACCGCTAGCGCGGCATGATAAGAGAGGCCCATAGTTAGCACAGGGGCAATACACTTGCCACTCATTAACAGGATTGCAGGTAATGTGATACAGTTAGCTATACCTTTTGAAGTAGTATTAATTGCTCTGCATTATCTGCAGGATCAACACAATGCACACTATCTCTGCATTAAATGCAAAGCAGAGTCCCTATGAATAAGTGTGCCCTGTAAGTTCATGCTAATTCCTACATAAAGGCCCTTATTTTAGAAGCTCTGTTTATGTATTGTGTGTCTGAAAACTGGCATTTAGACATCCATAGTGCATGGATGTCCAAATCTTGATTTTATAAAGCCAGGATATGGATGTCTAAAACTGCAGTACATCCATATGGCAAGGGTTTGAACTTTGGGCTTGACTAGGGTGGGACCAAAATATGTACATCCATCTCCAATTTCAGAAAGGAGAGGGATGTCTATATTCAAAAAGACGGCTGTTGTGATTTAGACCCAGTACTTGGCATGACCAGGTTACAGAAAGGTGCTCTGATGGAACATTTGTCCACTGGAGGGATTAAGGCAAGTCATCTCCTTAATCCTCCAGTAGTTGCTGCCCCCTCCCCAAATGTGATACTAGCAAGGGATATAGGGCTCTATGACAGCTTCAAGACCTATGGAAGTTCATGGAACTAAATTTTTTTTAATTAACTTCTTAATGGACTTCTATGCAGATTTGAGAAGTAGCTTAATGGTCAGCATTAAGTAGCAGTGGTCAGACATTAAGTAGCAGTGATCAGACAACCAAAGGACCCAGGTTCAAATCCCATTTCAACTCTTTGTAATTTATTTTTATTTTTAATTGTGAGTTCTCTAGGGACAGAAAAATACCTATTGTAGCTGAATGTACAAGCCTGAAGGCTATTGAAGTGGTGTACATTCAGGTACAATAAGTATTTTTATTTCCCTGAGGGGCTCATAATTTAAAAGAAAAGAAATCAAAAACAGTTTATGTGGGATTTGAATTTGGGTCCCTTGGTTCTCAGCCCACTGCTCTAACCATTAAGCTACTCCTCTGGTCTACAGAGATGTCCATGTGGCCATTTTATAACATGGACATTCTTATGCTACCACAAAGACCTCCATGTCTCTTGTTTTGCCCTATTTGTAGTTTGGATATTTTAGTTTATATAATGGATGTTCATGCTGGACATCACAAGCACATGGACATCTATTTCTCATGTATTTTAGAACAGGCTATATGTCAGCAGATCCTGTTCTAAAATACATTTGAAATGGATGTCCATATCTGATGTAAAGACTTGGACGTCCATATTCTGAGTTGGATGACCTTTCTAAAATGCTGGTCTGTTTAGCACAGCTTAGTACATATAATTTTCTAAGATTGTCTAACAAAACAGTATATTATCTATTTTAGTTCTCTTCAGACATAATTACAAAAAAAAACAGCAAATAGGTTTAGGTGAACCCTTTCTATTGGTCAAACATAAACAAATTTTTGATTACTGTGTGTTGATGCATGGTAAGATGGTAGCATCTTTTAGCAAATCTAGTCCCAAACTTTGAATAAGTATGAAATATCATTGTGGCTGCTTTAAACCAACTGTTGAAGTATTGAAATAAATGGTATTAACATGCATACTCCATTACTAAAGAATTGCTTTTAAGCTAAAATTAAGGTTTACTGGTGACCTTTTGAAAAGAAAATGGAAACATTATTTTAATTTGTCTTTTATAACAGAGGGTCCAGAAATTTTCCTGGATATTAAATTGCTTGCTGGCCTTACTGTGAAGGCTGGAACTAAGATTGAATTACCTGCTACTGTAAAAGGAAAACCAGAACCCAAAGTTTCCTGGACCAAGGCTGATTTCCTCCTGAGACCTGATAACAGAATCACCATTGACACCAAACCTGGCCAGTCTACTGTCACTATCACAGACAGCAAGAGGACTGACACTGGCACTTACATTATTGAAGCAGTGAACACTTGCGGCCGTGCTACTTCTGTTGTTGAAGTTAACGTTCTAGGTATTTTAAATTTATTTTCCAAAAGGCAGTAGCATTATTCAGTCAAGTATGGGGACATGCACAATTAAAATCCTTATTTTTTTCTTACAGATAAACCAGGTCCACCTGCTGCATTTGACATTTCAGATATTACAAATGAATCTTGTGTCCTAACATGGAATCCTCCAAGAGATGATGGCGGTTCTAAGATCACAAACTACATTCTAGAAAGAAGAGCTACAGATAGTGAAGTCTGGCACAAACTGTCATCAACTATTAAAGAAACAACATTCAAGGCTAACAATTTAACACCACTTAAAGAATATATCTTCAGAGTCAGTGCTGAAAACATGTATGGTATTGGAGAACCAGCTCAGCATAGTCCAATTATTGCAAAATATTCATTTGGTAAGTTAAGTCAGCTGATCTGAAATTAACTAATGCTCTTCTTTTTAGATACTTGCCCTTATTCATTGAGAGGATAAGTGGTTAAACCAGTGCTTATGTGTAGAAATTATCTGTTATAAAATTGTCCACCCAATATGCAGGCAAACCTATTTGCATATTGCATATATGCCCATCTGTTTAGCCAAGGGCAGGGTAAAGGAATAGTTAATTGATCTACTTGTAAAAATGTTAATATATGCACATATTTTAACCCCAAAATTCTTCACCCCACAGCGCAGATGTAATTGTAACACAGATAGGCCACCATTTATTAAGTTATGTAAGGTGTTTAAGGCTAGATTCTATATATGGCGCCTGAAATTCCATACATAAAAAATATACCTAGGCACATTCTTTAAAGCATGCCTATATTTTATAGAATAGGCTTAAATTTCCATACGGTATATAGAATATGCCAAGTGCCTCTACACGCTACCAAATTTAGTCACGGAAATCCCGACACCTAAATTGGGTGCAAAGCAGGTGTATTCTATAAAAATGTGCATAGATTTTAGGAACGCCCATGCCCTGTCCATGGCCACACCCACTTTTCTATGCAACTTTGAATTTAAGCGCACCATGTTACAGTTATGCTAGTTGTGTGTGTAAATCTTAATGTCAATTAGTGCTGATAATTGCTTGTTAACAGCGAATTAACAGCACTGATTAGCTAGTTAACCAATTAAGTTATAATCACTGTTATAGAATACTCTTCCATTTCCACATGGAAATTAAGGCCCAATATATATAATCCCAGGGTTAATGTGGAAATTGCCACATGCTAATTGCCATGGCAAATAGCAAACACAGAACACATGATTTTAGGGCATGAAATGGGTAGGGAATAGGTGGGGACATCTTGCATTTATTGTAGAGGTCATTACCATTTATTAACTGTTAATATTGCAGATAGCATGGTGTAGTTAACTATGGGGCTCATTTTCAAAACAAACAAAATGTCATAAGGTGGCAGAAGAACATTTTTATCTTAAAAACGTCCAAGTTGCAATTTTCAGTGCCCCGATTTTAGATGTTTTGCTCCACAATTCATTCAAATTTCAAGGGGGCGTGTTGGAGGCGTGTTTTGAGTGGCACATGGATAGCATCAAAAGATAGTTATTTTTTGCCATAATGGAACAAATTGAAAACATCTAGGTCCAAAATTAAAACATTTTTGCTCTAGACCTGTTTCAATCATGACTAAATGACCAAACCTTCCCTAAATGATCACATTACCACTAGAGAGATTAAGACATAAACCTCCTTATTCCTATAGTGGTCACTGACACCCTCCACCTACCCCCCCCCCCCCAAAGCTGTGAAATAAATAGTAAATACTAGCCTCTATGACAGCTTCAGATGTTATGGCCAGCCCTATTACAGAAGCAAGCATATTCGCTACTGGAGTTTTTGAAATTTTTATAAAATGTCCAAAATCGGATTTAGATGTCATATCAAAAATGCCCCTCTATATCTCTTATATGCATTTATATTTTTAATGTAAATATAGATCCACCTGGTCCTCCAACACGTCTTCAACCTTCTGACATTACCAAAGACGCGTTGACTTTAACATGGTGTGAACCAGATGAAGATGGTGGAAGTCCCATTACTGGATACTGGGTTGAGCGGTTGGACCCTGAAACCGACAAGTGGATAAGATGCAACAAGATTCCAATAAAGGATACAACTTTCAGGTAACAGAGAACCACAGAGTAGAATATCAGTTCAAGATTGCAAGGCTCTTCTAGTCTTCCCATTTTTCATTCAGTAGTTCCGAGCTTTTGATAATCACAGGTTTTACATATATATCCTCACAACTAAAGATCCCATTTGCTTATCCCAGGCTTTCTTGAATATTCTTACTGGATGGTTGTTTCATGTATCCTCCACCTTTAGGTGCTATTTTAGATATGCAGAAACAGTTATTCAAAGTTTTAAATGTGTATAAACTGGCATTTAGATGTTTATATTGCATACATATCTAAATACCAGTTTTATAAAGTCAAGGATATGCATTACTAAAACTCTAAAATGTGCATATGGCAAGGGGTTGTGGTCTGGGTATGTTCTGGGTAGGACTAGGGCAAGTCTAACAAATAAATATATATTCTTCATTTCAGAAGGGAAATGTATGTCTATGTCCAGAAAGATCGATGTTGGGATTTGCACCTGCTATTTGGGAAGTCTGTTTCAGAAAAATAGTGCTATTGAGCAATGGTCCACTGAAGAGATTAAGGGAGGTCACCCTCTTAACCCCCACTGGTTGGTGTCGCCTTCCTGCCCCCCTAAAAAAGTGAAATGGGCAAGGAATACTGGACTCTGCAACAACTTCAGGAAAAGTAGCATTTAAGTTTGTGGAATGGTGACATAAACCTTTATGTTCTGGCACATAAACATTTATGTAGGTATTTCATAGCAAAGAAACTATCAAACACATCACTCCAATATAGTGTCACACTGGGGATTCAGATCTGAAAGATAAAATATTTTAAATTTTAAAAAATAGCCTCAGTGTAACAGGGAGCCTGACTTTTATGCTCCACTGTAAATATTACCATCACAGGCTTCCACCACCTTCCGAGAAAAAAAAACCAGAGAAAAACTCCCAGAATATTTCAAAAATTGTAAAGAAGTGGGAGAAAAGTCTGTGTTTAAAAAACAGAAGGGAGGGTAAAATAATTTATCACAATACAGATCCAAATACCCACAACACTAAATCTCACTATGAATATAAATCACCCAAATAGACACTAATTAGCAATCCCTCACTAGACTAAAATCCTCATTCAAAAAGAGAAGCCTTCCTGCAAGTAAAGATCTGTATTGTGTTAAATTGTGTTACCCTCCCTTCTGTTTTTTAAACACAGACTTTTCTCCCACTTCTTTACAATTTTTGAAATATTCTGGGAGTTTTTCTCTGTGTTTTTTTTTCTCAGAAGGTGGTGGAAGCCTGTGATGGTAATATTCACAGTGGAGCATAAAAGTCAGGCTCCCTGTTACACTGAGGCTATTTTTTAAAATTTAAAATATTTTATCTTTCAGATCTGAATCCCCAGTGTGACACTATATTGGAGTAATGTGTTTCTTTGTTATAACTACACACTCGTTGCAGATTGTTTATTTGTGGTATTTCATAGCATAAATATTTATGTGCTAGCTCATGAACATTTATGTTCCCATTTTGGCCCCATTGATATTTTAGACATTTGTAATTCTAAAATGGATGCAGCTGTTGCACGTCGGTGCATAAACATCCATTTCAGCATGTATTTTTAGAAAGAGTTCTGAAAAAAGAGGAAGCCTCATTAGGTAAGTGAGTATTATTTTGCTGGGAGATTTGGTGATTTAAAGTTTGGAATAGAATAGATTTATTGATAAACATCTGTTTTAATTCCATTAAACAAAGAAAACATTAGTTAATAGCTTGTTTTAATGTTCTTAAAATCCTTTTCATTTAGTTTAAATTTAATTGTTAATGCCCTAGAGCAATTTAAAAAAAGATTAGTTACTTATGAGATCTGCATCATTTTGCCTCATGAACCATCTACTATAATAAAACTCACCCTCAACGTTCTGAAGACAACGTTCTGAAGTCACTCAGTCACTCACTGAAGGGTTCATGGATTCATGGTGGTGAAGCCACAACACTGACCATGTCTCTCTGCCCCGCCCTCGCATGACAGACCAATCAGAAAAAACACCCTCAACATTCTGAAACACAAAGGACCATCACAACACCGTTCCCAGGCAACACTAGGCAACGTAAGACGGACCAATCAGAGGAAACTACGTGACAATAAGGGAGGAGCATTCCCCAGCAGAATGGCTCATTATCTGTGCAGCACGGAGAGCACAGAACCACCGCTGGAACGAGAGAAGAATATTCCTGCTGTGGGTATGTGCAAAAATAGACCGGGGGAGAGGGGGGGAGAAATTTTTAAATGCCTAATGCCAGTACTGAAGAGTGCCAGAGGGCCTATAGCACAGACTATATTTGGGATCGCTTGACATGGAGTCAGAGGAGCCGGAAAACAACGTGCCCGTCACCATCTGGGACGTGGGCGAACAGGACAAGCTGCGGCCCAGCTGGAAGGATTACCCGCGACCCAGCCAGCAGCAAACAGCAACCAAGGAAGGGGGAGGAGTACTCCTTCCCTGCCTAGGAATCGCTGGAGACTGGCTGCCAAACTAACGAAACAACCGCACACCGACGCACCACCTCCATCATTCGAAAGGCATCCACTCTTTCTTCAACAGAAATGCAAACTAATAATACAAAACAAACAAAGAATACATGGTTTCTCAGGCGGTTGCAGGTAACTCCCCACCCCCTTCCTCTTCCCCTTTTGCCGAAGCGGCCAAGGACGTGCCCAACCATCCCCAGCCTCAGGCAAGCTGTCTCCCACCTCGGGGATTCCCTGAGCACCCGGAAAAAGACAGCGCTGATTCCTGCAGCGCATAAATGTTCCAGCATTCCCCTGCAGCCGGCCTGAAATGGACCAAACATACCGGATCACCCCCCGACGGCCCGAGACCGTGCTCTTCTCCCTTCTGCCAACTTAAAACAACCATCCCCGTCCTCAGGCAAGCCGTCACCCACCTCCAGGATGCCCAGAACCCCAGCCCAATGGAAAAAGATGGCGCTGCTTCCAACAGCACATTTCTCTTCCAGCATTCCCCTACAGCAGCCCTGAAACGGCCAAAAAATACCGACAGACAAAGAACGTGCTCCTCTACCTTCCGCCTATCTAAAACAACACTGCTGCCTCAGCACAACACAAAAAAAAAAAACATGGAAAAAAAAAAACAACACTCAACAAAGGCTGACCCCCCTACAACTACATTTACATTTCACCAACAGAAAGACCCCCCTCCACAAACCTCCTTGACAGACAAAACCACACACACACAATACAACAGAAGTACACCCTCAAAGCCACACACCAATCCAACCCACTTGGCCAGCACAGCACAGCACAGCACATCCCCCAACCCCCAAGCAAAAAACAAAACAAAAAAAGACACACATCAACAACCTGTACACACACCGCATCCTCACACACTCACACACACACACACACACACAAAATAACTCTGTGACACATACACACACACACACAAAAAACCACATGCTAGCGCCCGTTTCATTGGTTTCGGAAACGGGCCTTTTTTACTAGTGTCTCCATAATTGTCACAATGTCCAGGTGCATTTCTACCATCACGGTTTCCAGATCAGGAATTGTATTGCCAAGACTGTGAGTGTTTGTGCTTATAGCCTTCCAGTTTTTAGATTGTTCACTTTTATTGTGTGAAGTTTTTATTCTGGTACTCCCTCCCCTTAGTTACTGTTAAGTATATTGAGATGGTCTCTCTTATTTTTACCACTACCATTGTGCTTTTTCTAAGGCAGACATCCTGAACTAGTTTTTTCCCACCTGCCACCCCCTTCCTCTAATTTAAATGTCTATCCACATATTGATTGGCTTTTTCACTTAGAATCCATTTTCCCACCACAGAAAGCTGTAGTCCATCTTTGCATTATAGCCGCCTATATATCTAAAACCTTCTCCCTTATACTAGGCTTTGAGCCATGCGTTAAAGCTGGTTGTGCAATACAATCTCTCTTCTCCCTTACCATGAGCAGGTAGTACTTCTGAAAATGCTATTAAATTGACTATGGGTTTAAATCTGTCTTCCAAAATTTGGAAGTCTCTTTGTACTACAGATGTGCCCTTTCTAGCCAGGTCATTTTTTCCCAGATGAATAGTAAACTCAAATAATACTTATTTTTTCTCTGATTTCATTTACAATTTTGGTTTATATTTCTACTGGCTTAGGATCCCGGGAGCCAGTTAATCTTTTTCTGTCCTTTGAAATGTGATTTCAAGTTGATTCCTCTAATAATGGAGTCTCCCAACATAGGAGTGTTCTGTTTTATGCTCTTTTGACATTGAGGAATTTCTGGTACATTGGGTACTGCTCTTCTTTAATGAGATCACTTCAGATTCTGTTGCTGGAGCATCAATGTTATCAAGGGTATCCTTTGGGGGAACAGAGAAGGCAGTTCTAGGGAGGTAAAAAGTTCTAGATAAAATGAATGCTTCATGAAGCAGGAGGTTCAGGAACTGACAAGAGGGGGATCTATTGTAGATCTAGTCCTTAGTTGAATGCAGGACTTGGTGTGTAGAGGTAACTTTGTTACGTCTGCTTGGCAATAGTGATTATAACATGATTAAATCTGAATTAATAACTGGAGTGAAGACACTAAGGACGACTACTACATTGGCATTTAACTTTTAAAAAGGCAACTACGATAAAATCAGGAAGCAGCTGCAAAGGTTAGGAGCTGAAAATTGGGCCCAGACCAGATGTAGTCTCTGTATTGAAAAAGGTGGGAGGAAGATCAAACAGCCGTCACAGTTAAAATATGAGGCGAAAGAGGTTATTAGAGCTAAAAGAGCATCTTTCAAAAAATGGAAAAAGGGTCCCAATGAAGAAAACAGGAAACAACATGAGTACTGGCAAGTTAGATGCAAAGCATTGATAAGGAAAGCAAAAAGAAAATTTGAAAATAAGCTTACTATAGAGGCAAAAACACATAGTAAAAACTATTTCAGGTACATTAGAAGCAAACATGCTGTCATAGAATCAGTTGGACCATTGGATCATCAAGGTGTAAAATGGGCACTCAGGTAGACAGTAGCAGAGAGATTTAGGGCCCCTTTTACAAAGGCAGGCTAGCACTTTTAGCACAAGCTAGAAATAAGTGTGTGCTAAATGCTAGAGGCGCCCATATATTCCTTTGAACATCCCTAGCATTTAGCATCCTTTAATGATTAGCACACACTAAAAATGTTAGCATACTTTTGTAAAAGACCACCTGAATGAATTCTTTGCTTCAGCCTTTACTGAGAAGATTGTAAGGGATCTACCTGTGCCAGAAATGGTATTTAAGGGTGGTGATACAGAAGAACTGAAACAAATCATAGTGAACCTGGAAAATGTAATAAACCAAATCAACAAGTTAAATAGCAGTACATCACCTGAATCAAATGGTATACACCCCGGATCACTGAAAGAACTAAAAAAAATGAAATTTCAGATCTACTATTAGTAATCTGTAACCTGTTATTAAAATCATCTATGGTACTTGAAGTGACCAATCTAATACCAGTTTTTAAAAGGGGTCCAGGGGTGATCCTGGACACTATAGACCAGTAAACCTGATGTTGCTGATGTAGGCAAGATGGTAGAAACTATTATAAAGAACAAATTACTGAACTCCATGTTGATTGCCAGGGGGTAGATGATATTTCATTCATTAGAACTTTATAATTCCTATTTCTGTAATTCCAGTTTAGCACATTTCCTTCTAAACATTTTATTAGAGTTGGAATAATTGCATTTGGCTTGTATTTGGCTGGAACATTTTGATCTAAATTCCTTTTATATATATTCACTGATATATTTAATTATGTTGCTTAAGCAGGGGATCTTAATAATTCCAATAGCTTTTATCTTTAAACATTCATTAGGCTTCTAGAGATATTCCCTTCTGTTTACTAAGCTGCGCTAGTGGCTGGTGTTGCGCAAATGCCGACACAGCCCTTTTACTTTGAATTGGTCTATGTTGGTGTTGCCGCATGGCAGCCGCTAGCGTGGCTTAGTAAACAGGGGGGATTATGTCCAGACAAATATTTTGTTGTTTTCCTTGTAGCTTATATTAACTAATCTAGTCATCATCAGTCATGTAGAACTTGTTTTATGTTCAAGTCTTTGACTGAACATTCTTCTCTCAATTAACAGAGTAAAAGGTCTTGCCAACAAAAAGAAGTATAAGTTCCGTGTTTTGGCAGAAAATCTTGCTGGGCCTGGAAAACCAAGCAAAGAAACAGAGCCAATCCTAGTGAAGGATCCAATTGGTATGTTAAATACTGTTTTAAATTGTACAGTTTAAATGAAAGATGTTTAAGAGCTTACAGTATGCTATGTTTATATTTTTAGATCCACCATGGCCTCCTGGCAAGCCAACTGTTAAAGATGTTGCTAAGACATCAGCATTCTTACAGTGGACCAAGCCAGAACATGATGGAGGTGCCAAAATTGAATCTTATGTCATTGAACTGCTGAAGACTGGAACAGACGAATGGGTTAGAGTGGCTGATGGCATTCCCTCTACTGAACATTTCCTCAAAGGACTTATGGAAAAGCAAGAATACTCGTTCCGTGTTAGAGCTGTAAACAAAGCAGGGGAAAGTGAACCTAGTGAACCTAGTGATCCTGTGCTATTTAAGGAAAGACTCTGTAAGTAGTTTGCTTATTTTGAATGAATTGTTCTTTAAAATAACTTTCTTACGGATTTGCATCCTTAATTCTTTCCATACTCATCTGCACCAATAAATGCCACATTCTATATTTAGATGCACTTTTCTGTAGTGGCTATAGTAATGTTAAAAGTTATCCTAGTTTTTAGCATTATTCTTTCACTTTTATATTCTTACATAATAGGTATTGCAACCGCGCTTTACTAAAAAACTAAGGGGGCCTTTTACTAAGCTGTGTTAAGCAGATAGCATGGGTGGGAATGATCTGAAGGGGGGGTTGATTGGGTTTGGGGGATTAGAGGAGGTGTGATCTGAGTGAGAAAGTTTGATCAGGTTGAAGGGATAATCCGGTAGAAGTGTTGCTGCTTGGAGAGAGGGAAGGGGTAGAGGGTGTTGGTGTGCTGCCACAGCAGATTGTTTACTATTTGGGTCAGCACCATGTTATATGCATTGGCGATGTACACAAGGCAGATGTGAATGTACACAGTTTCTAAGTATCTGCTAATGCAACACTGGCCTGATGTTGAAAGGGAAACCTCATAAGGGGTGTATGTTTGTTAAATAGTTCTTTACATGTAAAATATTATTTTTATGAGAAAATCTTGAGGCTACAGGCTATTTCAGCTTAGTATTGCCAGTGATAACAGCTGAAACAATGGCCAAAAGGATGGCCTAAGAGTGCAGTTATCTTTCTGAGAGTCCTTTGAGCTTTTTGAGTATTATGTCAAAGATTATTGTCTCTGCTTTTCCCAGCTTTACAAATGTTCTTGTATTTTTGACAGATCCTCCTTCACCTCCCCGTTGGCTTGAAGTTATTAATGTAACCAAGAATACTGCAGATCTTAAATGGAGCCCACCAGAAAAAGATGGTGGTTCCCCAATTACCAATTACATTGTTGAAAAGAGAGATGTAAGACGGAAAGGCTGGCAAACAGTTGATACTACCGTGAAAGAAACTAAATGTACAGTAACACCACTATCTGAAGGCTCTTTGTATGTGTTCCGTGTTGCTGCAGAAAATGCTGTTGGTCAAAGTGACTACTGTGAAATTGAAGATTCAGTACTTGCTAAGGATACATTCAGTAAGTTTTGGTTTTGTGTTCTTTTTACATAATATAGTACTAACTTAACAGACACCTGCAAAACATTTGCAGAGCCCCAACATACATCACCCTCCCTCTGCCACACTCACCCCCTTTCCCTTTCCCTCCTCCTAAGTTCTCTTTCTCTGTCCTCCCCCCTCACCCCCAGGGTCTCTCCCCCCCCCCCCCCCCCCCCCCGCATTTATATCCTACATTTTCCAAAATTGCTCTGGTTCAATGTGGCTTACAATAAAAGTCACAAACAATTTCTAACAAATTAATAACTATAACATCAAATTGGAACAGAGAGGCAGAGAACAGGTCCTAATCAACTTCATTAAAATATTTTCTTTAAAAAAAAGGCTTTTAGATGTTTCTGAAAGCTTAAATAACTATTCAAACCTCTTAAATCTTTAGGCAGAGAATTCCACCACTTTGTACATTAATAACGAAATCCCGCAGAATATATTGACTTAATTGACAGCTCAGATAATGCAGAGTAAGATAATTCCTTCTTCCTTGTACTGCATTTCGTAGCGGTAAATTAATCAATTCAGACATGTATCCTGAGGCAAGACCAAAAATCATTTGATATACCAAATTGCATAACTTAAAGGCAATACGCGCCTTGATTAGAAGCCAATGTAAAGCTTGTAAAAATGGACTTATCCTATCGTGATTTCTCATTAATCAGCCTTGCAGCTGAAAACTGAGCTGTTTGCAGCTTCTTCAAAACTTGCTCCCTACAACCTGCATATACTCCATTGCAATAATCAGCATGAGCTAATACCATGGTTTGAACCAGCATACAAAAAGCTTATCTGGGGAAGTAACCTCAAATTCTCTTCAATTTCTACTTCATTCAAAACATTTTTCTTGCAACATTTGCAACCTGTCTTTTAAAAGCCAATTTTTGATCTAAAATGACCCCTAAAACTGTAGCCCAGGATTCTATGATATCCACACCTAATCTATCCTGTCCACTATTTCATTCAGGCCTATATCAAATAGAATAAATATAGAAACATCATCAGCATATATAAAGGGATTAAAACCTTTTTTTGCCAGGATCCTCACTAAAGGTATCATCATTATATTAAACAATATAGATGAGATAGGTGATCCTTGCGGAACTCCACAAACAGCTTCCAAGAGGATGATATTGTATTCCCCATCTTTACGTGGTATATCCTAGATATTAAAAAAAAAACCCTTAAACCAACTAAAAACTTCCCCTCCAATTCCAATTTTATCCAACAGCCCTAACAGTGTAGAATGATCAACCATGTCGAAAGCAGACAACATGTCAAATTGTAGAAGAAAACTCTTCTTACCTCTACTAATTTCTCTTCTAAAATTTGCAATGATTGTTGTCAGCACTGTTTCTATGCTGAATTGCAGTCTAAAACTTGATTGGGACTCATGAAGTATAGAAAAAGTACATAGATACTACTACTACTACTACTACTATTTAACATTAGTACTAGGGTTACGCAGCGCTGTACAGTTAACAAAGAAGGACAGTCCCTGCTCAAAGGAGCTTACAGTCTAATGGACAACATGTGAAGTCAGCTTACAATCTAATGGATAGTATGTACGGACAGTCAAATTGGGGCAGTCTAGATTCCTGGGTAGAGGTGAAATGGTTAGGTGCCGAAGGTGACATTGAAGAGATGGGCTTTGAGCAAGGATTTGAAGATGAGCAGGGAGGGATCTTGGCGTATGGGCTGAGGAAGTTTATTCCAAGCATAGGGAGAGGCAAGGCAGAAAGGGCGGAGCCTGGAGTTGGCGATGGTGGAGAAGGGAACAGAGAGGAGGGATTTGTCCTGTGAGTGGAGGTTAATTGCTTAGCTACCATTCCTTCTATGATCTTAGCCATGAGAGGAATAGAAGCCACTGACCTATAGTTTGTAACCTCACTTCTACTAATTTTCATATTTTTTGGAATAGGTGTCAGCATAATTTACCTTTCTCTGTAGGATAAATCCCCATAGACAACATGAATGAAATATATATCCTAAGCTGTTCAATAAAAAATGCAGGAGCTTCTTTCATATATAACTTGGGCAGATATCCATTATACAATAAGCTCTGGAAAACTTTTAATACAGCTGTTTTACAATGGTGTGCATAACTTACATAGTGGATAAATGCAAGGGGGTGTATACATGGGTGGAACCTGGCTGAGGCTCTCAGTTGCAAGTGTAACTTACAGAATACTGAAATTACATGTGCCCCTGCCACATTTACACCATGACTGGTGTAACTGCGGGTGCATAAATGTTAGGTGCACTGATATCAGGTTAAGCTAGTATTCTATAACAGAGTCTGGGCACCCAGATACAGTTATAGAATAGGGTCCCACCGCACATCCTCAGGGCAGCTAAATGGAGGCACCCAGTTCACAAAAGGTCACCAAAACATAGGCAGTGATATGAAGTGCAGTAAGCTCGAATTATATAATGGCAGTAAGTCTGGATTTATGTTTCTAACTTCAGGTGTGAGCACTTACACCAGCTCAATGGCTGGCATAAATGTTTGCACCTAACTGTAGGTAGGTAGTGCATAAATGCTACTGTTCTATAACCTGTGCGCGTAAGCGCTTAACATGCCACCATCCCAACTATACACTTCCTAGGTACACACACCCTTGAATTTGCATGCTCTAGAGCTTGAGTGTGACTACAGGCAGATATGTGCATAACTGCTAATTGGTGCCAATTAGTGCCATTTAAAGACAATTATAGCCTATTATTGTTCGTTAACACCAATTATCAGCTCATTATAATTTATTGTTTATTTACACTTGCTATTATTAAATGTTACATGTGCAGCTTTCTAGATTTAGGGGGATAATGTATAAAGATTATTTAATAATGTGCTTTAATTACATTTTTTTCAGCTACCCCTGGGCCTCCTTATGCTTTGGCAGTGGTAGATGTAACAAAGACCCATGTTGATCTTAAATGGGAGGCTCCTAAAAATGATGGTGGCAGACCAATCTTGAGGTAGGTGCTGTTTTCTGTCATTTAGCAATAATAAACATTAGGGGGATAAGTTTATAACTGAACGCATAGTTTTTCCTAATTGAGTTCTGTCAAATTTTCAGAATGAAAGCATGTATATACCTCATTATGCCAAATAATTTATATGCTTACCTGCACACTCACTCTTTAGTACACACAAATTTTCTGGGTAAATTTACACTAACACTTGTATATTTTCAAAAATATACACTTAAATGCAAACTCCTGCCTGCCTTTAGGAGTGTCTCCACTCCATTCAGGTAAAGTTATATATGTACCTGCTACAGATCCTTATCTTTACATGCATACCGAATGCATAGTTTTATAAATGCTTGTTTCCACACAAGTGGCTTTTAAAATTGTCATCTTAAAGTCTGTATAATAAAGGGCATTGACATTATGGTGGAATGGAGGTGAAGGGGTAGAAAGCTTGGCAAGTCCAATGTGCTTTAAGGGAAGAACAGTAGGAGGTAGATGGCATAAGATACCTGATAGTGTTTCAGGGAGAGCATTGGGGAGAATAATGGGCCTGAAAGGCTTGATAGTGTTTTGTGATGGGGGAATAGAAAGTCCAGAGAACTGCTATGTTTAAGAGAGGAGGGAGATAGAGAACTGGGAGGACCTGATGTGTTTTAGGGAAGGTAGAGGGAGATAGAGGGCTTAGAAGGCTTTGAGGGTGGGTTTGGTTGACCTAGAAGGCCTGTTAATGTTTCAGGAGAATGGAGCAAATGGAAGGCCTGTCAATGTTTCAAAAGGTATAAGGACTTCCAGATTGGGATAGAGGAAAGGTTGGGAAGATTTTATAGTGTTTTGGAAGTAAGGAACTTCCCTGCCTTTACCAGCCCTTTCACTTTGGATTGGTTAGTACAGGAAATATCTGAGCTTCCAAACAGAAAAGCAATACCACTAGCACACTGTCATTTATGTAGCCATAGAGGGACATAATCAAACGGGGCGCCCAAGTTTTCCTGAGGGCGTCCTCGCAGGACATCCCCGCGAAGGGGCAGGAAAACCTGTATTATGAAAACAGAATGGGTGTCCATCTTTCGTTTCGATAATACGGTCGGGAACGCCCAAATCTCAACATTTAGGTCAACCTTAGAAATGGTCGACCTAAAGGTTGAGATGGTCGACCTTAGAGATGGTCGTCCCCGGTTTTCAGTGATAATGGAAACCGAGGACGCCCATCTCAAAAACAACCAAATCCAACTCATTTGGTTATGGGAGGAGCCAGCATTTGTAGTGCACTGGTCCCCCTGACATGCCAGGACACCAACCGGGCACCCTAGAGGGCACTGCAGTGGACTAACTGATGCACTAACTGAACGGAAAAAGCCCTTCCCTTACCGATCCCTTAGCAATTCGGAAAGGAACGGGCATGCATGAAGGAGGAGTGGAGGAGTGGCCTAGTGGTTAGGGTGGCGGACTTTGGTCCCTGGGAACTGAGGAACTGAGTTTGATTCCCACTTCAGGCACAGGCAGCTCCTTGTGACTCTGGGCAAGTCACTTAACCCTCCATTGCCCCATGTAAGCCGCATTGAGCCTGCCATGAGGGGGAAAGTGCGGGGTACAAATGTAACAAAAAAAAAAAAAGAAATCGCATGCAAATGAGCTGCTCACTGTTAGCTCATTTGCACACGATTTCCTTCCTAAGGAGGGAAGCCAGTGTAGAGCAGCCAAGCATTATGTGTGGCTGTTCTGCACATGCCAAAGTGAGCTTCATACATGCAGAGAAGCTGCATGTACAATAGCTGTCTACAACCTTAAATAAATTGCCATCTACAACCTTAGAAAAATACAAGTCCAGGTGAAAATGTCCAAGTGCTTGTCAGGGACATCTTTTATTTTTTAGCATATGGGTGAAGGACGACCTTCGCTATTCCTCCATCCCTGCGACGGCAGTTGAGGACGTCCAAAATGTGAATGTTTCTGTGAGAAGGTTGTCCATGCCTTTGCTATGCCACTGACACCCTTTATTTATTTGGATTTTGGATCACAAGTAGCAGCAGTGGGCTTTGAACTGCCCACCTCTAGATGGCAAGACCAGTGCTCTAACCACTAGGCCACTCCTCCACTCCATGCCACTCCACTCCCTTGAAATTTGGCCATCCCTGTGGGGTGGGGGGGGAAAGCAGTTCAGGATGTCCAAAATGTTTGAAAGAAGGACGTCTATGCCTTCACTATGCCTCTGCTGACACACACATATACCTCCCCCCCCCCCCCCCCCACAGGGATCTGCATACTACTGCGATGGACCTGAGTATGACATTTCAGGCTGGCAAAAAAAGTTTTAAAAGTTGCGTCTTTTGGGGTGGGAGGTGGTTAGTGACCACTGGGGGAGTCAGGGGAGGTCATCCCCGATTCCCTCCGGTGGTCATCTAGTCAGTTCAGAAACCTTTTTGAGGCTTGGTCGTAAGAAAAAAACGGACCAAGTAAAGTCACCCAAGTGCTCGTCAGAGACGCCCTTCTTTTTTCCATTATCACTTGAGGACGCCTATCTGTTAGGCATGCCCCAGTCCCGCCTTTGCTACGCCTCCGACACGCCCCCTGGAACTTTGGTCGTTCCCACGATGGAAAGCAGTTGGGGACGCCCAAAATCGGCTTTTGATTATGCCAATTTGGCTGGCAAAAAAAGTTTTAAAAGTTGTTTCTTTTGGGGTGGGAGGTGGTTAGTGACCACTGGGGGAGTCAGGGGAGGTCATCTAGTCAGTTCGGACACCTTTTTGAGGTTTGGTCGTAAGAAAAAAACGGACCAAGTAAAGTCACCCAAGTGCTCGTCATGGATGCCCTTCTTTTTTCCATTATCGCTTGAGGACGCCCATCTGTTAGGCACGCCCCAGTCCCGCCTTCGATATGCCTCCGACACGCCCCCGGGAACTTTGGTCGTTCCCGCGATGGAAAGCAGTTGGGGACGCCCACAATCAGCTTTTGGTTATGCCGATTTGGGCGACCCTGAGAGAAGGACGCCCATCTCCCGATTTGTGTCGAAAAATGGGCGCCCTTCTCTTTTGAAAATAAGCCTGATAGTAATACTGCTGCCTCCTGCTTCTCTCTCTGTACTTTGTGGATCAGGCATTGAAACCTCATTTAAAGCTCCTAAATTCATGCTTCTAAATTAGCCTCCTAAATGTGTGCCCTATTTTCAGCCAAACTTAGGAACATAACTTTTCAGCTAAAAATTCATCTTAATTTAGGAGCTTGAAAGATATGCTTATATATTTAATCCTGCCATTCTTTTGTCTAGATTTGTGAGCCTAGGACTGAAAATAATTTCTTTTCCCTGCCCTAAATCTGCCCCTGTTGCTGCCCACTTTTTATACTCCTAAATTTAAGAATGTATTGAAATTTTGAGTAAATGTTTATGTACTCAGCACTAGTTAAAGAGGCCAATTTATAAGCATAACTTTCAAAGTTAGGAGCATAAATCCTTTGAGCATTGGGCCCAAAGTTACTAATGTGAGCTACCACATTAGCACATATTAATGTCATGAATGTATGCTATTTCACCACAGATCTCTTTTTATGCAATAGGACCTAGTTGCTAATAATGTGTATTAACAGCGTCTGAATATGATAATATGGTAGTGCACAGCTGATAGTATGGACATTAAAACCAGCAGGTAATTTGCATTCCTATGCCAGTTTTAACATAGCTCAGTACATATATTCCTCTAACTTATTTTGTATAGATATGTTATTGAAAAGAAAGAAAAACTAGGAACACGCTGGGTAAAAGCCGGAAAGACAAGTGGACCAGACTGTCATTACAAAGTAACCGATGTCATTGAAGGCACAGATGTTCAGTTTCAAGTTCGTGCAGAAAATGAAGCAGGTGTTGGGCACCCCAGTGAGCCCACAGATATGCTTACCGTTGAAGATCCAAAAGGTGAATAATAATTATATTGGTTTATTAATATATCAGTTTCATACCATGCAGAGTTCAGAGATCTGGTGCTGGAAAAGTGATGAGGTATTTGTGTTCTTTTCTCTAGGTCCTCCATCACCACCTCTGGAATTACACGTGACTGATGCAAGCAGAGAGCATATTTCTATTGCTTGGAAACCACCAGCGAAAAATGGTGGCAGTCCTATTATTGGGTACCATATTGAGCTGTGCCAAGCAGGAACTGAAAAGTGGATGCGAATTAACTCTCGTCCAGTAAAGGAGTTGAAGTACAAAGCAGAAGAGGGCATTGTTCCTGACAAGGAATACATTTTGCGAGTCAGAGCCGTGAATGCCATTGGAGCCAGTGATCCATCTGAAATTTCAGAGAATGTTGTTGCAAAGGATCCAGACTGTAAGAAACTATTACTTATCATTCTCAATTACAAGGAGGGTTATTTTCAGAAATATTTTTTTCTGTTATGTATATATGTGAAAAAAATATTCTGGAAGCTGCCCCAAGGTAATAGAAATAGAGCTGGACTGATTAAAATGCACTACACTGTTAACACTTGCTAGAATGTATTAACCTGCATTATTTACTACAGGACCTTTTTGTACAACAGGATCTATTTACCAATAATGTGCATTTAAGAGCATTAGCATGTGATAACACAGCAATGCAGTTTTGAAAATCTAGCCTATTGAATGCAATTTTTGAAAGGTTTGTTACATGATCTTACATGTAAAAAGACAGCTATGCAAAATTCACATATAAAAGTAAGTGCAGGAAGTGATTCTACATATACTTAAATGCATGTATAAAGTAGGTTTTCCTGAGGGGAGGGGGGATCAGAGTTAGAAGGAGTGTAGGGTTTGCACTTACATGCTGCAGTATGCAAAATATATGTCCATAACTCAGAAGACAAACACATGTGTATTTATGCCTACTATGGAGAAAGCATAAATATGCACATGTCTGGCATCACTGGTTGCATGTCTAAGTGGCGATTTTAGAAGTGAAAATATATGTATACTTTTCCTTTCTGAAATTGCCACATTTTACACGTTTGCCAACCTGATGTACTTAAGCAGCTAAAGTAGTTCTAAAATCACCTCCATAATTCTAAAAGTATTTCTTTGTTTTTGCTTTTGCAATATTTTATACATTTTCTCTTGCTTTACAGGTAATCCAACTATTGATCTAAAAACTCAAGATATTATTGTTGTTGAGGGTGAAAAGTTGAATATCCATGTGCCATTCAGAGCTGTTCCATCACCAAGTATTTGCTGGCATAAAGGTGCCAAAGAACTTAAAGCTGGAGACAGAGTAACAATGAAGAGTGACTACACCTCTGCCTTGCTACATGTTGACAGCTGTGTCCGTTCAGATGCTGGTGTTTACATTATCACCCTGGAGAACAAGCTAGGTTCAACAACAGGATCTATCAATGTGAAAGTCATAGGTAAAAATTCTACATAGTTGTTCCACCTAATAAAGAACATTCAATGTTGACATTACAAATATATTTATGAATATTTCCATTTTTATCACAATCATATCATTATTTCAATCAGGTTTACCTGGCCAATGCAAGGATATCAAAGTGAGTGACATAACTAAGAATTCATGCAAGGTAGCATGGGAGCCTCCAGAAGATGATGGTGGAACTCCTATACTGCATTATGTTCTTGAACGCAGAGAAGCTGGTAGGAGAACATATACACCAGCGATGTCTGGTGAGAACAAGCTAGCTTGGAATGTGAAGGATCTGATACCTAATAGTGAATACTACTTCCGAGTTAAGGCTGTAAATAAAATTGGTGGAGGTGAATATCTTGAGCTAAGAAATCCTATCATCGCTGAAGATGCAAAACGTGAGTTCATCATTAGGAAGTAATAGGCCAGATTTGACATAAATATTGTAAAGTTTCAATATATTAATTTCCCTTTCTAATGTTTTGATTTATTATGCTACAGAACGGCCAGATCCGCCTGTGGATCCTGATACTCATAATCCAACTTCAAAATCAATAACACTAACATGGAAACCACCATTGTATGATGGAGGCAGCAAGATTTTGGGTTACATTATAGAAAAATTGCCAAAAGGTGAAGAAAAATGGGAAAGATGCAATGACTCGTTGGTTCCTATTTTAACCTACACTGCAAAAGGCCTTGAGGAAGGCAAGGAATACCAGTTTCGTATCCGTGCAGAAAATATTGCTGGTATCAGTGATCCTTCTCGTATCACCCCTGGAATTAAAGCTTTGGATCCTATTGGTATGTTTGATTGTTCAAAGTAGATGCTTCTTGGTTTCTGTTGTTATTCTTCAGTCAATATTCAGCCTGCAGCAGACAGTGGTTTTTAAGTCACTGAGATCAGTGGGCAGATTTAGGCCTGGATATTCAATGCTAGGCCATGCCCTAGCACCGGCAATGAGTATCCAGGATCAGATATCAACCTGGAAGTTATGTGAGTGCCCACCATTATTCAGTGCTGGCACCCTCATAGCTGAGCAGGCAAAAACAGGACTGCCTTATATATGGTCCTATGTGCCCATTTAGGTATGCAGACACCGGCACTGAATTTGACTGGTGCCTGCATAATTGCTGACTCTTCCCCAATTCTGCCCCTGGACCGCCTTGGCATCAGTGGCGTTCCTAGAGGGGCTGACACCCGGGGCGGATCGCCGATGCGCCCCGCCCCCCGGGTGCAGCGCCCCCCCTGGTGCAGTGCGACCCCCCCCCCAGTGAACCCCCCCCCTGGGTGCACGCCGCTGGGGGGGGTGCCGCGCGCCGGTCAGCGTCGTTCGTTTCCATGCTCCCTCTGCCCCGGAACAGGTTCCTGTTCCAGGGCAGAGGGAGCATGGAAACGAACGACGCTGACCGGCGCGCGGCACCCCCCCCCCCCCACCAGCGGCGTGCACCCAAGACGGACCGCCCCCCCCGCCCCCCCCCCCCCTTGGTACGGCTCTGCTTGGCACCAAGCAGTTCTGCAACAGTCAGAGCTGATTTCTGCAGCACTGCCTTGTAAAGTGCAGTTGAATATTGGCAGCTGCCCTCTCTCAGCATGGTTTGAGTAGGAAGGAGCCTCTCCTATCCACTTAAACTACAATGCATATTGACCCCACTGATTTTAATAACTTTCTGACTGAAATATTACATTATTTTATAATAGATGCTCCAAAGGTGTTGCTTTCTACTAGCCTTCTCGTAAGACGAGGTGATGAGATTGCACTTGAAGCACACATTTCTGGGTCACCTTATCCAACTATTACATGGCTAAAGGATGATGCAATAATCAGACCAGAAGAAATTAAGAAGAGAGGAGATAGGATAGTGTCTACTAGAAGAAGAAAGGAAGCAGTAGTGGACGAGCCATTTTTCCTCTCGCTACCAGAACGTATGACTCTGGATAATACAAAGATTGGAGAATCTCTGTTGTGGGTTCGGGATTCTATCAGACCTGACCATGGAATATTTACTATCAAAGTTGAAAATGATCATGGTGAAGCTAAAGCATCATGTGATGTAAACGTGTTAGGTAAGCAGACAATAATTGTTTTATTATGTAAAATAAAATAATATCCAAAGAAGTGATATTTTAATACTATTTCATTGTTTATGTAATAGATACACCTGGACCACCTATCAATTTGACATTTGATGAAATTCGGAGAGCTTCTGTTATTTGTAAATGGGAACCTCCACTTGATGATGGTGGTAGTGAGATTTTGAACTATATTTTGGAAAAGAAAGATAAGAGCAAAGATGAAACTGGCTGGATTGTTGTCACATCAACACTCAGACAGTGTAAATATCCTGTTGCAAAACTCATCGAAGGAAAGGAATATGTATTCCGAGTGACAGCCGAAAACAGGTTTGGTCCTGGACCACCATGCATTTCAAAACCAGTAACAGCTAAAGATCCATTCAGTAAGTTTTTGTATTACTGTTTTATTTGTATTGTACAAACAGTGCTGTCATTACCTTCACTGATGCATATCATTAAAACAATCATGGGAAGTTCTTGATCAAACTTCCTTTTATTTTCCTTCAGCTCCACCAGATGCACCTGACAAGCCTGATGTTGTAGATGTCACCAGCAGTAGCATGTTAGTTAAATGGAATGAACCTAAAGACAATGGAAGTCCTATCATAGGCTACTGGATTGAGAAACGTGAAATTAATAGCACACACTGGGCTCGTGTCAATAGAGAGCTTGTTAATGCACTGGAAGTAAGAGCTGAGGACCTTTTGGAAGGACTTACCTACATCTTCAGAGTATGTGCAGAAAATGCAGCTGGTCCTGGCAAATTTAGTGTACCATCAGATCCAAAGACAGCACAGAATCCAATCTGTAAGTAGCACACGAGGAAGTAATGTGTTATTTTAAAAATAGCAATGTAAATGAATTCTAACTATTTTCATTTCATTTCATTTCTTTCAAGCACCACCTGGGCCTCCAATTCCAAGGGTTGTTGATACTAGTTCATCTGCTATTGAAATGGAATGGGATCCTCCACTTTATAATGGTGGTAGTGAAATCCTTGGTTATTATGTTGACAAACAGCTATTTGGCACCAACGAATGGTCACGTTGCTCAGATAAACTGATAAAGAGACGTACATACTCAGTTACAGGAATTCGAGAAGGTGCAGACTACAAAATTCGTGTGAGTGCTGTTAATGCTGCTGGTGAAGGTCCACCAGCTGTAACTGAACCAATAACAGTTTCTGAACCTCAAGGTAATTTATATAAATGAAGATTTGCATCTAAAATTAAGTTGAAAATGGGATTCATTCAAATTTTATGAAATTCCTGTAATGTTCTTTTATTTTCTATACAGAACCTCCAGTGGTTGAACTGGATCTTTCTGTCAAAGGAGGCATTCAGATATTGGCTGGCCAAACTCTTAATATCCCAGCTACAGTTACTGGACGACCTGCACCTAAAATTGTGTGGTCCGTGGAAGAAGGTGAACTGGACAAGGAACGAACTGTCATAAACAATGTTGGCACCTCATCTCAGTTAGTAATTGCAAATGCACTGAGAAAGGACCATGGGAGATACGTGATTACTGCTAGCAATGACAGTGGTACTAAATCTGCAGCAACAAGAGTGGAAGTCTTTGGTAAGAAATAATACTTATAACCTATGCTAGATTTCTTTAAATGACACAAAAACTGTCTCTTCTGATAAATATTGTGTGTTTATTTTTTCAGATGTGCCTGGGCCAGTTCTTGATCTAAAACCTGTGGTTGTGAACAGAAAGATGTGTCTGCTTAATTGGTCTGATCCGGAAGATGATGGTGGAAGTGATATCATAGGCTTCACCATAGAAAGAAAAGATGCTAAGATGCATACTTGGAGACAACCAATAGAAACAGAAAGATCTAAGTGTGATATAACAGGTCTTCTTGAAGGGCAAGAATATATGTTTCGTGTTGTTGCCAAAAATAAGTTTGGAAGTGGTCCTCCTGTTGACCTTGGTCCAATTCTTGCAGTTGACCCTCTAGGTAAAAATAGTTGTTTTCTACATAATACAGTGAAAGTATAAAGCATTTGTAAGATGTACAATATAAATAGATGATGATCTTATCTTGTGTAAGCCTGTTAGTTAAAATACAAAACACCAGCTAGTATTTTTTTTGTCTAAATATTTATTTTAACAAACTTAGGGCCCCTTTTACACAGCAGTGGTAAGCCCAACGCGGGCTTACTGCTCACTAAAAAGGAAGTACCGCAGCAGCCCAGCAGTACTTCCCACCCCCAGTGCGATGTCATTTCCGTGCTACAAAAATATATTTATTTTTGTAGCGCCGATGCATACTCAATGGGTGGTGGTAAGGGCTCGCCCCCGAAATGGCCGAGTGGGAAGTGCTTCACTTGCCACATGGCCATTTCTTAAAAAAAAAAAAAAAGAAAGACCTACCTTTTACCAGCTGCGGTAAAAGGGGACCTCAACGTGTGTCAAAAACATGCGCCAATGCCAGCGCAGGCCCCCTTTTGCCACAGCTTGTTAAAACGAGGCCCTTAAAAAGCAACTATTGAAGATTTTTTTTAAGATTAATAAATAAGAGGCCTGCTATTGTGACAATTAACATATGCTAAAAGTTCATGCAGATACTGTATTAAAGTTAATGCATGGACGTTTCCACGGAAGCAGCTAACGTGCAGTTGGGGTGGAGATTGGATGGGGACCACACCTTACAATTAACACAGTAGTAGTTAATGCATATTAACTGTTAACATGGCAGAAAATGTGGCACAGTTTACACCATATGAACAAGAACCAGCACTATATTTTGTTCTCAAAAGAATATAAAAAGTGCAGATTCTTGTGTATAAAATCAACAGCAGTGCTGGCACAATGCAAAAGAAGAGCACAATGGTAGATGTGAAGGAGCATGCTCCTCATCACTATGTAAAGGATTAATGGAGGGGAGCTCTGGCTCCAAGGAGGTTGATGTTGGGGTGGTGGGCTACTCTGACTAAAAGGGGCTAGTCAAAGGATAGAAAACAGACAGTAGGGTTAAATGGTCAGTATTCTCAATGGAGAAGAGTAGATGGTGGGGTTCCCCAGGGGTCTGTGCTGGGACCGCTGCTTTTTAACATATTTATAAATGATCAAGAGATGGGAGTAACTAGTGAGGTAATTAAATTTGCTGATGACACAAAGTTATTTAAAGTTGTTAAACTGCAAGAGGATTGTTAAAAATTACTAGAGGACCTCACGAGACTGGGAGACTGGGCGTCTAAATGGCAGATGACATTTAATGTGAGCAAGTGCAAAGTGATGCATGTGAGAAAGAGGAACCCGAACTATAGCTACATGATGCAAGGTTCCACGTTAGGAGTCACCGACCAAGAAAGGGATCTCGGCATCGTTGTTGATGATACGTTGAAACCCTCTGCTCAGTGTGCGGCGGCGACTAAGAAAGCAAATAGAATGTTAGGTATCATTAGGAAAGGAATGGAAAACAAAAGTGAGGATGTTATAATGCCTTTGTATCGGTCCATGGTGTGACTGCACCTCAAATATTATGTTCAATTCTGGTCACCACATCTCAAAAAAGATATTGTGGAATTAGAAAAGGTACAGAGAAGGGTGAAAATGATAAAGGTAATGGGACGACTTCCCTATGAGGAAAGGCTGAAGTGGCTAGGGCTTTTCAGCTTGGAGGAAAGACAGCTGAGGGGAGATATGATAGAGGTCTATAAAATAATGAGTCGAGTGGAACGGGTAGACGTGAATCGTTGTTTACTCTTTCAAAAAATACTAGGACTAGGGGTCATGCGATGAAGCTACAAAGTAGTAAATTTAATACAATCGGAGAAAACTTTTCTTCACTCAACGTGTAATTAAACTTTGGAATTCGTTGACAGAGAATGTGGTAAAGGCGGTTAGCTTAGTGGGGTTTAAAAATGTCTGGACAGTTTCCTAAAGGAAAAGTCCATAGACCATTATTAAATTGACTTGGGAAAATACACTGCTTATTTCTGGGATAAGCAACATGAAATGTATTGAACTTTTTTGGGATCTTACCAGGTATTTGTGACCTGGCTTGGCCACTGTTGGAAACAGGATCCTGGGCGTGATGGACCTTTGGTCTGTCCCAGTGTGACAATACTTATGTACTTATTATTGAGGGGGCGCTGGCTGGAAAAGGGAACTGATGATGGGAAAGAGCTAAAATTAGAAGGCAGCAGATTAGGAGCTGGTACTGGAACAGGTCTTATGCTAGAGCTGAAGCTGGGCTGGAAGGGGGCTGATGATTGAGGGAGTTCTGGTCGCATGTGGGTTGATGCTGGGGAGGGGCTAGGGTTTCAAGGGGGCTGCTGCTGGAGTTCGGATGGCTAGGATTGAAAGTGAGGTGATGCTGGGATTGAGGGGACTAGGACTGAATGGAGCTGGTAATAATAGGAGGGCTGGAACTGGAAGGGGGTGATGAGGGAGCTAGGATTGAAAGGGTTTGATGATGTAAGGGAACTGATGCAGGGGGGATAGAAGGAGGTTACTGCTGGGGGTCTGGGACTGGAAAGAGGTAATACTATGGTTCATACTGCATATTGACCTTGAAATGGGGGTGCAACAGAAATAGATGGCTCAGAGTGCCACAACTCCTTGAGTCAGTCATGCATCTGGAAAAAAAACCCCAGTGGGCCAGACATTGAATGCAAATTATGCAGTCAACAGCCAAGTTAGCCACATTTTAGGCCTAGTTTTATGTATATACCATTATTGTGGGTTCTACACATAAAGGACTAGATTCTATAAATGGCGTAACATAATAGTGCTTAGTGGTATTCTATAAACTACACTTACAGTTAGACACGGTTTATAAAATAGCGCTTAGCACCGGGAAACCGCAACTACATTTAGGCACAGCCATTTACACCAATGAAAACCTGGTATAAATCCTCATATGTAAATTAGATGCACATCCCGCTAATTCTATAACAACACGCATAAATGTTAGGAATGCCCCCAACTCACCCATGTCCCTCCTATGGCCACGCCCTCTTTTCAGATCCATGCACTAGAATTTAGGCACAATGGGAGACAGATTTTGGAGCAGGCTGGGGATGAATACTAAAGTCTAGTGACTCTGCATAGAATTTCTATGTATGTTAGACCACCAAAAATACCAAGCCTAATGTATGCATGGAAGTGACAACATGGTTGCCATTTCCACATGTATTCAACAGTGCCATTTAAATGAGTAGTATTGGTAGATCTATGAATAAAGTGCTACAAACAGAATTTTACTTTGTCCAGTGGACATTGACAATTAGATCCACTGTTAAAGATCACTTAGAGTCTTGAATACAGTACAGCATTTCTTATGAGTTCATTGTTGTAAGGTATGGTCTTGTGTGTAGAGTTTTAAAAAGTAATAATTTTTTCTGAGATTTTTCTCATTCAAAAATCCTTAACCACTGTAATCCTTGAACTGATCATGAAATTAGGGATTTTACTAAACTTGATATAAATAAAAAAATATAAGTAAAAAAATTTAAGTCAAAAGAAAAAAGCAATAAGAGGTAAACAAACCACTTGACCTAAAGAGAAGATATTAATCAGGAATATTATGTAAATTAATGGGCACTAAATTTATTTTCACAGTTTTAGTTCTTATAGATTTGCTTTATGATTCTCACTATTAACCAAAATATTAATGGAGTAATTTTATAAGTCACTTGAATATGTAGGCACTTATAAATTTACCCCAGCCTGTACATACTAATGCCTATGTTTACTAAGGTGGGCTATGGGCGCATTAGCATTTTTAACGCTCGTAAATGGTTTACGCATGTTAAACGCTAATGCACCCATAGAAATGTATAGGCACGTTTGCGTTTAACGCGCCTTAAATTTAAAGGTGCATTAGAAACCCGTAAGGGCCCTGTTTTCAAAGGCGCACTAATGTTCATTAGTGCACACTAAAAATTAGTGCGCACTAACTGTGTAGGCACCCATAGGAATATTGTGGGCATCTACACAGCACACATTAAAGAACACTAGCGCACCTTTGTAAACAGGGCTTTAACAGTAGGTGTTAGGACAAAATAGCTCCTACTTTTATGCAAGGTATGTGTAAGTGTTTCCTAGGGCAGAGTTTTCATGGACATGATGCAGAATTGCAATTTATGCAGAGACTTTAAAAATATGCACAGAATGGTAAATTTGTGTGAGAGTCAGAACAGGTATAAATGCATACCTCAGCTTTTCAGGAGACAGCATTTTAAAAGTGCATAGGTGCATATGTTGCCTTTATAAAATAGGCAAATGTAATCAAACTGAGGCATGCTTCCTTCATTCAAATCCTCAATTATAAATAAGAAGTACCTTAGGTTTAAAATCATAACAGCTTTTATAAAATACACAAAAAGTTTCCTACTAAAAATTATAGAATGATGTTCACAAATAAATGTGCTACTGGGAAGTATCAATAAAAAAAACAAGTTCAATACTGATTATACTTAGTTCTCAGAATTACAATAATGAAATTAAGCTACACATGCAGATTCTCATTTTAGTGTTTGCCATACATCATTAACTTCCCAGGGAATACTAAAGTGCAACAGTGATTCATGTAACCAAAATATTAAAGAATGAAAAAGTGATATAAAAATTCCTCAGGTCGTAAAAGGATGAATTTAGGATTTATTAATTTTATATACTACTTTTTACTGCAGTGTTAAAGCAGTTTACATGAAAAATAATAAAACTAATTAGAGATACTAACAATCCAATAGATGATTCAAAATGCGACCTTCTGTTTTTGCAGTACACAGTATTTCAGTCAATAGCAAAGCAGCAAACTCAATAATAAGGTAATATGCAGTTCAATGTACCAATGAAAGTATCATCAATTACTTCTCTGTGCATAACAGGATCTTCGATTCAAGAAAGCACCCCGTTTCGATTGGTATTTTTTCAGGAACCACTGTCTCAATGCAAATAAATAGCTGTATCTTCCCATTTGAACATGGAAAGCAGCTATACAATAAGACATATGCACCTATGTGTCTTCCCTGCTAAGGCATCCTGTTAAATATTACCCTCTGAGATTGTCTAATATATGTAAAGGCCAACATTATGCAACTGTAAAATTAAAAATATGAAGGCAATTTTTAAAAACCAATAAAGATGTATTTAATCACTTTTTTAAAAAAATTCTATGTGTGATATATGTTTTCTTTGTTATTATAGGTCCTCCAGGTGCTCCTGAAAGGTTTACATACACAGAAAGAACAAAGTCAACAATTACACTTGATTGGAAACGACCTCGTAATGATGGTGGCAGTCCTATTATAGGATACTACATTGAAAAGAGACGACATGACAAGACCGAGTATGAAAGAGTTAACAAGAAACTCTGTCCAGAAACCTCACTTGTCGTAGAAAATCTTGCTGAGTTACATATGTACGAATTCCGTGCAAAAGCAGTCAATGCAATTGGTGAAAGTGAACCATCCCTACCTCTTAATGTGGTTATTCAAGATGATGAAGGTAATTAATTTCAATACCTTCTATAAAACTTAAATATCCAAAAGCATACGAGCCACTATTGAAAATATTTATCAGGAGGTACCTGAACAAATCTTACATTATGAATTTCCCATCAAGTAGACCAATTAAATTTTGTCTGGAGAATGAGTTATCTGGGGGCAGGGATAGCAGAGCATGGTTAAAACTTTAATGGATAGCACTACGACTTAGCATTGTCCAGTTAAAATCCCTGTCCTAAGTTAATCAGATATATTGCTCAGCTAACTTTAAGCCAATGTATTCAGTGGCCCAACATAACTAAATAAGTCAGCTGAATAAGTCAGTTTAAGGGTAACCATTAATAGGATAAGTTATCTGGTTAACTTTACCCAGGCATGTCCTAGTATATATCATTCTCATGTACTAATTATTGTGCCATTTTCTCTTTTCGTCTTTCTAGTTCCTCCCACAGTTGTATTACGTTTGGCTGTTAAAGGAGATACTATCAGTGTTAAAGCAGGAGAGCCTGTTAACATTCCAGCTGATATAACAGGTCTTCCTTTACCTAAGATTGAATGGTCCAAAAATGAAGTTGTAATTGAGAAACCATCAGCAGACCTTAAAATAGAAAAGCAAGAGTTATCAAGAAGTGAGGCAAAATCTGAAGTTATCATTCCTTCAGCTGTTAGGAGTGACAGAGGCAATTACATAATCACTGCTTCCAATCGCCTTGGGTCAGCCTATCGAACTGCTGTTGTGCAAGTATTTGGTAAGGATATGAATTTTAATGATCAAATCTGCAAAACAAAATATCTGTCTGTTTTCTTACCAGATTATATTATTATTGCTTGTATCTCGTTGTCTTTATTTAGATCGTCCATCGCCACCGAGAAATGCCGCAGTTACTGATATTAAAGCTGAATCATGCTATTTGATTTGGGATGCCCCTGTGGACAATGGTGGAAGTGAAATAACCAACTATATCATTGATAAACGTGATGCCAGTAAAAAGAAAATTGAATGGGAAGAAGTATCCAACACTGTTGTGGATAGAAGATACGGGGTAAATGATCCAATAATCTCATCTATTTTCTTTTATAGATGTTGTGTGCTAGGTTTTTAAAAATTCCTTATTTTCAGGGTTCTGGGACACTTCTCTTCGGTGTTCACAGAAGAAAATCCTGGAGAAGGACTATGGTCAGCTGCACAGGGTATATCTGAGATGGGGCAGATATTGCACCGTTCACAGAAGAAAACATTAATAACTTGAAAATTTGAAAGTGGACAAAGCAATGGGGCTGGATGGGATACATCTCAGGATACTGAGGAAGCTCAGAGAAATCCTGGTGGGACTTCTTTAGGATTTATTTAATAGATCTTTAGAGATGGGAAAGGTTCCATGGTAGCAGATGTGATGCTTCTTCACAAAAGCTGGGACAGGAAAGAAGTGGGAAACTACAGGCCAGTAAGCCTCACATTGGTAGGAAAAATTAATAGAGTTGCTGCTGAAGGAAAAGAGAGTTAACTTTTTAGAATCCAAGGGTTGCAGGATCTGAGGCAACATGGTTTTACCAAAGGAAAATCCTGCCAAATGAGTCTGATTGATTTATTGAACTGGGTGACCAAAGAACTGGATAAAGGACATGCACTAGATGTAATCTACTTGGATTTCAGCAAGTAATTTCAGAGGAGACACTTGAATAAGTTGAGACAGCTGAACTTAGAACCTAAAGTAATGAACTGGATTGGAAACTGATTGACTAACAGGTGACAGAGGGTGGTGGTAAATGGAATTTGCTCGGAGGAAAGGAAAGTGATTATTGGAGTGCCTCAAAGGTCGTACCAGGGCCAATTCTATTTAATATATTTGTAAGAGACATTGCTGAAGGCTTAGAAAGAAAAGTTTGCCTTTTTGCAGATGACACAAAGATAGCCAATAGAGTGGATACCATGTAGGGGTAGAAACCATGAGAAAAGATCTCTAAAAATTAGAAGAATGGTCAAAGGTCTGGCAGTTAAAATTTAATGTGAGGAAGTGCAGAATGATACACTTAGGGTGCAAAAATCCAAAGGAGATGTACAAGATAGGAGGAGAGAGATTGATAAGCACAGCTCAGGAGAGGGGCCTTGGAGTGATGGTGTCTGAAGATCTCAAGGTAACGAAACAATGCGACAAGATGGTGGCCATGGCCAGAAGGATGCTAGGCTGCATAGAGAAGGGCATAACCAGCAGAAGAAAGGAGGTGTTGATACCCCTGTATATGTCATTGGTGAGGCCTCACTTGGAGTATTATGTTCAATTTTGGAGGCCACATCTTTCTAAAGATGTAAAAAGACTTGAAGCAGTTCAGAGCAAAATAAAAACGATATGGGGTTTGCGCCACAAGATGTATGAGGAAACACTTGATGACCTGAAGATGTACACCCTGGAGGAAAGGAGAGACAGGGGTGATGTGATACAGACATTCAAATATTTGAAAGGTATTATTATACAAACAAACCTTTTCCAGGGGAAGGAAGGTGGTAAAACTAGAGGACATTAATTTAGATTGCAGGGGGATAACTCAGGAATAACGTCAAGAAGTACTTTTTCACGGAGGTGTGGTAGATGCCTGGAATGCCCTCCCGTGGGAGGTGGTGGAGATGAAAACAGTAGTGGAATTAAAAAATGTTTGAGATAAACACAAAGGAATCCTTATGGAAGAAATGTAGCCAAACAAGCTTAGTGGTGATTAGATGGTGACACCAGTAATTGAGAAGCAGTCTGTGCCCTGATCATCGCTGGAGAGATTTGAATGGGCTGGAGTAGGGTTCAATGACTGCTTCAGTAGTTGGAGAATAAGGCTAGTGCTGGGCAGACTTCTATGTTCTGTGCCCTAGAAATGGTAAAGACAAATTAAGATCAAGTATGCATATGTAGTATCACATCATACCTTATTATGGTTTAGTCCAGTACACAAAATAATAATGATTTTATGTTTATTAAATAAGGTTACTACGTTAGGTCAAATCTTAGATGTTTTAGATCCTTAATACTGAGGCTCGACTTCCGAATGGTGTTCTTTCATTCTTTGTCAAAAGACCTGATTGCTTATGCAGTAGTGCTACTCTTAATCTATGCTTGATGGCCTCAGATGTATGTTTGTAAAAACCATAGAAAACAATTCAATGTTTTTTATGTGTAGAAATTGATTGTTAGTGCCTAATTGACTAACTTGTATGGGATAGGAGGAAAAGTCCTATTGTGGATTAAAAACTGGTTGAAGGATAGGAAACAGAGAGTGGGGTTAAATGGGCAGTATTCACAATGGAGAAGGGTAGCTAGTGGGGTTCCTCAGGGGTCTGTGCTAGGACCGCTGCTTTTTAATATATTTATAAATGATTTAGAGATGGGCGTAACTAGCGAGGTAATTAAATTTGCTGATGACACAAAGTTATTCAAAGTCGTTAACTCGTGACAGGATTGTGAAAAATTACAGAAGGACCTTACGAGACTGGGGGACTGGGCGGCTAAATGCAGATGACGTTTAATGTGAGCAAGTGCAAGGTGAAGCATGTGGGAAAAAAGAACCCGAATTATAGCTTCGTCATGCAAGGTTCCACGTTAGGAGTTACGGACCAAGAAAGGGATCTGGGTGTCGTCGTCGATAATACACTGAAACCTTCTGCTCAGTGTGCTGCTGCGGCTCTGAAAGTGAATAGAATGTTGGGTATTATTAGGAAAGGTATGGAAAACAGGAGTGAGGATGTTATAATGCCGTTATATCGCTCCATGGTGCGACTGCACCTTGAGTATTGTGTTCAATTCTGCTTGCCGCATCTCAAGAAAGATATAGTAGAACTGGAAAAGGTGCAGCGAAGGGTGACAAAAATGATAGCGGGGATGGGACGACTTCCCTATGAAGAAAGACTAAGGAGGCTAGGGCTTTTCAGCTTGGAGAAGAGACGGCTGAGGGGAGACATGATAGAGGTATATAAAATAATGAGCGGAGTGGAACAGGTGGATGTGAAGCGTCTGTTCACGCTTTCCAAAAATACTAGGACTAGGGGGCATGCGATGAAACTACAGTGTAGTAAATTTAAAACAAATCGGAGAAAATGTTTCTTCACCCAATGCGTAATTAAACTCTGGAATTCATTGCCGGAGAACGTGGTGAAGGCGGTTAGCTTGGCAGAGTTTAAAAAGGGGTTAGACGGTTTCCTAAAGGACAAGTGGGCGTAAATACTAAATCCATACATAAGTACATAAGTAATACCACACTGGGACAAGACCAAGGGTCCATCGAGCCCAGCATCCTGTCCACGACAGCAACCAATCCAGGCCAAGGGCCCCTTTGCGGCGCTGGCCCCGAAGATGGCCGGCCATCCATTTAGCCGGTGCCGTTCGATTATGCCCCTCTATGCTACCTAACTTTGGGCACCATTTACAAAATTGAGCCCATTCTGTCCATGTGCATATTTGTATCTGTTTTGAAGCAGGTGAAAATGTACCTGTATACTAAGTCCCCATTGTGTACCATTGGCCTACTTTTTATAACCTCCATCCCCCCCAACTCACACACACATGTAGGGCTTCACTTGGAAAATATGCTTGCAGTCTGACTGTAAGCCCTGTATTTGATTAAAAATTGCCCCTAATGAGGCATTTGAGAACAAATTTTCTCTTACACAGTGCCACAGGTAAGGGTCTTTTATGGATCAATGCAAGAATTCTTGTTAAACTGCCATTTTATTTTATTTTGCAGTTGGCTGTCCCAAGTCATTACATAACCACAGTTTTCACAAGTTTGTCATGGCATAAACTTTAAAATGAAAATACTGATATAGTTCATTCGTCACAGTAGTAATGCTGCTCTGAAGTCAGCGACTTTAGTTTGGGAATAACTGAAAACAATTACTGTTGTGATGCTTCTGAATTTGATTTATTTTAATATGGCATATTTTGGAAAACAATGTAAAGGACTTCATTAAGATTCTACATTGCATAACTAGATTGAGGGTCCCTTTTACTAAAGCTTAACGTACGCTAACGGAATTAGCATGTGCTAAATGCTAAGGTGCCCATGGGTATAAAATGGGCTTCTTAGCATTTAGGGGTCCGTATACAAAGGTGCACTAGCGTTTTTAGCGCACACTAAAAATAAGCGTGCACTAAACTCTAGAGACGCCCATAAATTCCTATGGGCATCTCTAGTGTTTAGAACACACTACTCATTAGTGCAAACTAAAAACGCTAAAGCACCTTTGTAAAAGACCCCTGTAGTGCGCACTGCATTTTAGTTAAAGAGCCCCTAATGAGGTGTAAGTGTTCATTTATTAGGTAGTAGAAGAAAAGTAAAATAAATTTCCTCTATCATAAGACTGATAGAACTGAATGTAAAATTGAAAATGCTGTGTAACGTTTTGTGCTTTAAATCTTTTTTTAATCTGTCTTTAGATATGGAATCTTACGACAAATGGTGAATACCAGTTCCGAGTCAGAGCAGTCAACAAGTATGGAATAAGTGATGAGTGCAAATCTGAAAAAGTTGTTATCAAGGATCCTTTTGGTCTTCCTGGACCTCCAAAGAAACCAAAGGTCTCAGATTGTACCAGATCATCAATGCTTGTATCTTGGGAACCTCCTTTGGATAACGGTGGATCTCCAATCACTGGTTACTGGCTTGAAAAGAGAGAGGTTGACGGTGTTTATTGGGGACGTGTTAACAGAGCTCCTGTAACAAAACCATCAGTAAAAGGCCTTGATTACAATGTATTGCATTTGATTGAAGGAGTTGAATACCAATTCAGAGTCATGGCTATAAATGCTGCTGGAGTTGGTCCTCCAAGTGAACCATCGGATCCTGCTTTAGCAGCAGACCCTATCTGTAAGTGTCATATCATATCTAAAAAATGCTTTTAAGAAGTTGAATAGTTTAGTAATTTACCAGGAATCTTTCACATATAGAGTTATGAATACAATCTCTACCATTAATGAAAGAGGCTGGGGGCACTTATTGACACCCAGTTTACTAAGGAATGTGCTTTCGAGGATGAGTCCACTTCATTAGATACATAAAATACATACTGCACGTTACCACATGGTAGCACATGTTATTGTATTAGGTCATCAGTATGAAAATACAGCCAGTTTGCAAATATTTACAGCAAGTCCTGAAATTCACTTGGAAGTCAATGGCAAATTACTTCAGATAACTGTGGCATAACCACAAGTTATCTGAAGTTTTAAAGATCTGTCACTTTTAATTAAAAATTTGTTTGAATTTTGATACTTGTTGCACATAGTAGAGCAGTTCCTCCCTCGTTGCCCTCAAATCCCCAGTGGAAGTAATCAAAGTGTCTGTTTCTTCCACTTTGAATAAAATTTAAGTACATCAAGGAGGTATGGCAGCAAAGTTTATAAGGCTCAAAATAAAGCCCCAAAATCATATTTTTTCATAATCCTTTTTTTATGAGGGCACATAATCACTGTAGACATTTTACTAACTTACCAATTAATAAGTTTGAAATGCTTTTTAAAATTGAGATGATGAAACAAGAGATTCAAACTTTGATATTTAAGAATGCAACATTTAAGTATTCTATATCTATTTTTCTTAAAAGATCCACCTGGTCCACCATCTTCCCCAGAGGTAAAAGACAAAACCAAATCAAGTGTGTCTCTTCAGTGGAGACGTCCAGAAAAAGATGGCGGTAGCCCAATCAAAGGATATATTGTTGAAATGCAAGAAGAAGGTTCAACAGATTGGAAGAAGGTTAATGATCCAGACAAACTGTTCCCCACCTGTGAATGTGTAGTACCAAATTTGAAAGAGCTCAAAAAGTATAGATTCAGAGTGAAAGCTGTAAATGCTGCTGGAGAATCTGAACCAAGTCTTGGAACTGCAGAAATACCTGTAAAAGACATTCTAGGTAATTCCTATAGATATAATTTGCAAGACTTCATTTTTTTTTATAAATTGTGAAGTTTGTTCCTAATTCAGTTTTGTAATCAACCTACAGAGGAGCCAGATATTTCAATTGATCTGAAAGCACAAGATCTTCTCAATTGCCGAGCTGGTTCAGCCATAAGAATTGTAGCCACAATCACTGGACGCCCACTTCCAAAATCATCTTGGGAATATGAAGGAGAGGCAAAGAAAGCCGCAAAGGTAAAACAGCACAAGATACAGTACTTGAATACTGATGTTAAACAAATAAAGTATGGAATTCAGGTCAGGTTAGGTTAAGTACATCAGATTTGCTTATACCTGATAGAGCTTTTCAATCACAAGATCAAAATCAGCTGGTATTTCCAGGTACAGCCAATGCAAGACTTGAATGGATATGCCAATCAGCTTTTTATCCTCTGACATCAGCATTATGGAATGGCTACCCCAGCATTTGAGGGTGGAGGCCTCTTTTACCAAGTTTAAGATCTTAAAACCCACTATTTATCTTAGGTGTTTGGTGAAGTATAATAGGAGATGATATGAGGATTGGTTGCTTGGAAAGGTGCTGTAATCTGGATTTTATTTCTTAATTTTGATCCTTTTATAAAGATCAGTAAAGCAAATTGTAAATAAACAATAAACAAAGTCAATATATATTCCAAAAAATTAATTTCTCTTATTTGTAGGATCAAGTTCATAATCTGCCGGAAGATGCAGAGGTAATATAACTAGTTCTATAAACTTCATCATGATCTAGAGTATGTTAAATTAATCAAATGAACCAACAGTAATAATATTTTTGTGTGTACAGGTTGAATCAACTGACACCACATCAGTGGTTACCATACCTAAGTGTAACAGATCCCACTCCGGAAAATACATTATTACAGCAAAGAACAAAGCAGGACAAAAAACTGTCAATGTTAGAGTTAATGTCTTAGGTAAGACCAAAGCTATTGAACTGTTCAGTGTCTTTTTGTTTCTTGTAGTACTTTTAATACTTACGTTCTACTTAATATATAACAGACATACCAGGACCACCAAAAGACCTCAAAGTAAGTGATGTAACAAGATCTACATGCAAACTTGCATGGAAACCACCAGATAATGATGGAGGAGACAGAATCAAGAACTATATTGTTGAAAAGAAGACTGTTGAAGGAAAGGCCTGGGTAAAAGTTGCAACAGATTGTGCAGGCACTTCTCTACTTGTACCTGATCTTGTTGATGGTCAAGAATATTTCTTCCGTGTACGTGCAGAAAACCGTTTTGGTGTTGGACCCCCTGTGGCAACAATTCAAAGGACCAGAGCCAGGGATCCAATCAGTAAGTGTGATTATTTGTATGATAATTAAAACAGGTTATTCCTATTTAGAATAGCAAATGTATACATATAAGTCTAGATTTTATATATTACACCTAAAAAATCAGCGCCTAAACAAAATACACCTAGAGGAATTCTATAAATAAGCCTAAATTTCTGCATAGTTTATAAAATATGCTGAGTCTTTACTCTTTGGACAGCCTAAGCTGGGGACAAGGCCCAGGAAAGGATACACAGCATTTGTATTACGGGCAATAATTGTTGGCAAGCAGACAATATTATCTGAATGGATGTCGTATAAATATCCCACATGGCAACAGTGGCGGACCCGTATGATATACTTGTTGCGGATAGAACGAATGGCCGTAAAAGACTTTGACTCAGAGATTGGGAGGAAATTTCGGCAGAAGTGGCATCCCTTTTGGGACACCATGACACCAGCAGCACGTAGTTATCTATTGAACTTTTGAACTATTTACATAGTAGGAAGAGGAAGAAGAAGTTGGGCGGGGGGCGGGAAGGGTGGGGGGTGGGAAGGTATGAAGATTTAGGACTGGAGATAAGAAAATTGTGAACTGTTATTACTAGCTGATTGTTCTGTTATGTCAACTGTTGAAACAATGAACAGGAGAAAGGGAGGGAGGTTTGGGAATAAAACAATAACCCAAGGTATGTGAGCTTGTTAAGAATTGAAGTTGTAATTGAACAAACCGGTAAACACATGCGGTGAATTATGTTGTTGATCCAAATAAAAATGATTTAAACATAAAATATGCTGAGTGCCCATCAAGTAATGCTGATGCCTAAATTACGCACGGACCAGATGTATTCTATAACACCATGCATAGATTTTAGAAATGCCCACGACCCGCCAATTCCATACCCATGGCCATGCCCCCTTTTCAACTATCGGCCTCATTTTCAAAAGAGAAAAATGTCCAAAAAGTGGCATAAGTCTGCATTGGGACACTTTTCTCACAAAAACATCCAAATCAGTATTTTCAAAACCTATTTTTAGACATGTTTCTCTGAATTCCGCCAGAAGTGCGTCCAAATCTCAAGGGGGAATGCCAGGGGCGTGTTCAGGGTGGAACTTGGGTGTTCCTAAGACGTAGATGTTTTTTAGCCATAATGGAACAAAACAAAAATGTCCAGGACTAAAACTTGGACGTTTTGAGCTAGACCTGTTTTTATTACGAATAAGGCACAAAAAGGTGCCCTAAATAACCAGATGACCACTGGAGGGAATCAGGAATGACCGCCCTTTATTACACCAGTGGTCACTAACCCCTCCCACCCCCAAAATGTGATGAAAAACATTACTTACCAGCCTCAATGCCAGCCTCAAATGTTATACTCAGATTACAACAGCATGCAGGTCCCTGGAGTAGTCTAGTGTTGGGTGCAGTGCACTGCAGACAGCTGTACCCAGGTTCCTATCTCCCCCTACCTGATACACGTGTGGAGGAAACTGTAAGCTCTCCAAAACTCACCAGAAACCCACTGTACCCACATATAGGTGCCCCTTCACCCGTAAGGGCTATAGTAGTGGTATACAGTTAGGGGTAGTGGGTTTTGTGGGGCTCAGCACACAAGGTAAGGGAGCAACGGTGAAATGTGAACCTGGGAGCAGTTTATGAAGTGCACTGCAGTGCCCCCTAGGGTGCTGTATTGCTGTCCTGGGATGTCAGGGTACCAGTCTACTAAAAATGCTGGCTCCTCCTATTTCCCAATGGTTTGATTTTGTGCATTTTGCACTTGGACATTTTTTGGGGGAAAATGGACCAAAAAACAAAACGTCCAAATCACAAAACGTTGTTTGGAACAGTATTTTCAAAAACAAACGATAGACGTTTTTCTTTTTTTAAAATGACTTTCTTTCCTATTCAGACTTTGGACGTTTTTTGCAAAATGTCCAAAGTCGAACTTAGACGTCATATTGAAAATGCCCCTCCATATCACATTATAGAATACACTTAGACTGTTTGAGCAAATTCTAATTTATGCCAATTAGTGTCAATAATTGCTTGATAAGTGGCAATTATTGGTGCTGATTGGCATGTTAAGTAATTAAGTTGCAAGCACAAATCCAGAATACAGCTGGATTTGTTCATGCAACTTAGGTCATGCTAAATGGAATTCAGGAGATAATTTTTAATGTGTGCTACCATTTTAGCATAAGCTAACACTGTTAATGCATGTTATTTTACCTAGCCTGTTCATTAATGGTGGTAGTGCACATTAGTAACCCTTTCTTTTGGACCATCTGCTGGAAAATTGAATGCAAAATATTTAACTCTTCATGGGGGAAAATTCTAAAAGTAGCAGGATGCTTATTGTTCCTAATTCAACATTTATAGAAATTTGGAACTAATTTTCTGCAAAGTAATATAAAACATTGTACACATCCTTTTGTGAGCTATGAAACATCTGGAAACCAGCAGATTGCTTTTGTAAATAAAATTTCTCTCTCTCTAGAGCCTATACATAATATTCATAATATTCTAACCCCCTGTTTATTAAGCTGTGCGGCAACGCTGATTGTCAGCATTAGCACACCACCAGACGCTAGCGCGACTTAGTAAACAGGGGTGTTGATTTATGTAACCATACCTTCTTGGACACACCTTTTGTACTGCAACTCAACTCTGGTTAAGATCTTATTAACTTCCATTTCGTTTCACAGATCCACCTGATCCACCTACCAGACTCAAGATTGGTCTTATAACAAAGAATACTGTTGCCTTGTCTTGGAGACCTCCAGTAAATGATGGAGGAGCTCCTGTTACACATTATATTATTGAGCACCTAGCCTGGGATCCTACTGGACAACAAAAAGAGATGTGGAAACAGTGCAATAGACGAGATGTTGAAGAAACAAAATTCATTGTAGAAGACCTTAAAGAAGATGGAAAATATGAATTCCGAGTCAAAGCTGTAAATGAAGCAGGACCCAGCAGACCCTCAGCTACTGTAGGGCCAGTGGATGTGAAGGATCAGACATGTAAGCATTGAAAGCATATTCTTTATTTAACTTTCTTGCTGTTTGGTTTTAAAACATCAAGTAGAAGTATGATGATGGGTGCCTAAAACAAGTTTTAAAAATACACCTTTTAAGACTTATTTTATAAAGGCATCATAGGTGCCTATGCTGCCGTTAAAAAATAAGCACCTAGAATGTGCACATTAGGAGTAGCCTAATGGTTAGTACAGTGGTTTCCAAACCTGCTCCTGGAGGCCCCCCAGCCAGTCAGATTTTTTAGGATATCTACAATGAATATTCATGAGAGAGATTTGCATATACTGCTTCCACTGCATGCAAATCTCTCTCATGAATATTCATTGTGGATATCCTGAAACCTGACTGGCTGGGGGGCGTACAGGACCAGGTTTGGGAACCACTGGGTTAGAATGGCAAATTGAGAACCAGAGAAACCAGGATCATATCCTACTGCTGCTCTGTATGATCTTGGGCAAGTCTCTTAACCCCTCATTTCTTCATTTGCAAATTTAGGATTGTAAGCCTTGCTTTCCCTCATTCTATATGACAAACAGTGGATCTTAAAGAAGTTGAATTGGGTGGGGATGGCACAATTCTTTTTACAAAAGACTTATCTTCAAGTTTTTATGAGAAAGTGCAAATGATTTAGTTTGATATCTGGATATAAACTTAATAAGACAAAGTTGGAAGTGCTGCCTATCAATCTCTCAAAGCACCAGGTAGAGAATATTAGGTCATTTATTTATTTTATATGAACATTAGTTATACTGCCATTCATTGTAAACACCATGGCAATATACAAATACCACAACAAAGCAGAATCTACAATGCAAGAACAGAAGCAGCCATAAATCTCCACAGCTTCAATCTATCAGCAATTTCAACTACTTTGTCCCTTGTATTTTATAAACACAGATAAGTGAACGAGTAGCCTAATGGTTAGTGCAGTGGCCTAACAATCAGGAGAAGTGGGTTTAATTCCCACTATAGCTCCTTCTGACTCTGGGCAAGTCACATAATCCTCCATTGCCTCAGGAACAAAATACAAACCTATTGGGCTCATTTTCGAAAGAGAAGGGCGCCCATCTTTCGACATAAATCGGAAGATGGATGTCCTTCTCACAGAAACGTCCAAATCGGTATAATCAAAAGCCAATTTTGGACATCCCTAACTGCACTCCGTCGCAGGGACAGCCAAAGTTCAAGGGGGCGTGTCAGAGGTGTACCGAAGGCAGGACTTGGGTTTGCCTAACACTTGGACGTCCTTGACCTATAATCGAAAAAAACAAGGACGTCCCTGACGAGCATTCGGACGTTTTCACCCGGACCTGTTTTTCTTACGACTAAAGCACAAAAAGGTGCCTGAAATGACCAGATGACCACCGGCGAGAATCAGGGATGACATTCCGTTACTCCCCCAGTGGTCACTAACCCCCTCCCACCCTCAAAAAACATCTGTAAAAATATGTTGTGCCAGCCTCTATGCCAGCCTCAGATGTCATACTCAGGTCCATAACAGCAATATGCAGGTCCCTGGAGCAGTTTTAGTGGGTGAGTGCACTTCAGACAGGCGGAACCAGCACCATTCCCCCCCCACCTGTTACGTTTGTGGAGGAAACAGCGAGTCCTTCAAAACCCACCACAAACCCACTGTACCCACATCTAGATCCCCCCCTTCACCCGTAAGGACTATGGTAGTGGTGTACAGTTGTGGATAGTGGGGTTTGGGGACTCAGCACACAAGGTAAGGGAGCTATGCTCCTGTGAGCATTTTGTGAAGTCCAGTGCAGTGCCCTCTAGGGTGCCCGGTTAGTGTCCTGGCATGTCAGGGGACCAGTGCACTAGAAATGCTGGCTCATCCCACGACCAAATGGCTTGCATTTAGTCGTTTCTGAGATGGACGTCTTTGGTTTTGAAAATCACCAAAAATCAGAAACGTACATGTCTAGGGATGTCCAAATCTAGGGACGGCGAAATTTAAGGATTTGCACGTCCATGACGGTATTTTCGAAACAAAAGATGAACATCCATCTTGTTTCAAAAATATGGGTTTCCCCTCCCCTGGATTGGGACGTTTTGCAAGGACATCCAAATCGAAACTTGGACGTCCCTTTTGGAAATGCCCCTCCACATATAATATGTAAAACCACTTTGTAACCATAGAAAAGCAGTATATCAAATTTCATCCCCCCCCCCCCCCCCCCCGTCTTTATAAAACGTGCTGGAAATAAACACCTACCTGGCCTTCACACATGGGTGATCTGTTATAAAATTACCCTCCACATGCAAATTAAATAGTTATCTTTTTTTATTCTAGGTCCTCCATCCATTGAACTCTCTGAATTTATGGAGGTTGAAGAAGGAACAGATGTTAGCATTGTAGGCAGAATAAAAGGCGTACCATTCCCTACACTGAAATGGTTTAAAGCTCCTCCAAATAAACCTGATGACAAACAACCAGTTCAGTATGACCAACATGTTAATAAAGTTGTGGGTGAAAATGTTTGCACATTATTGATCCAGCAGTCACGTAGAAATGATACAGCCTTGTACACCCTCACGGCAGAAAATAATCTGGGAAGTGACTCAAAAGAAATGAGGCTCAATGTTCTTGGTAAGTATATTTTCCGTTTCTTTGTATTATGATAACACATAATTTTTTTGATGGAAGCTTAGCTTAGGAGCTTATTTTCGATACAGAAAAACATCCAAAAAGCAGCACAAAGCGACAGATGGACTTTTTTTTGCCAAAACATCCAAATCACAATTTTTGAAACCTATTTTAAAGATTTTTTTCTGTTCAGTGCATGCAAATCACAAGGGGATATGTCAGGGGCATGTTGGGGGTGGATTTGGGCATTCATTTTTTTGCCATAATGGAACAGAGCAAAAATGTCCAGGGCTAAAAGTTAGACATTTTGGTCTAGACCTGTTTCAGTCCTGACTAAGTCACAAAAGGTTGCCCTAAATGACCAAATGACAACTGGAGGGATAAAGGCATGACCCCCATTACTCCCCCAGTGATCACTGAACCCCTCCCACCCCCCAAAGATGTGAAAGAAACAGTACAAACCACCCTCTATGACAGATTCAGATGTTACGGCCAGTCCTATTAGAGCAACAAGCAGGTCCCTGGTGTAGCCTAATAGTCTCTGCAATGGACAGTAGAGAACAAAACCCAAGCCCATGTCATACTCTAACTGGTACACTAGTGATGCAAAATGTGAGCCCACCAAAACCCACCAAAAATCTACTGTACCCACATATAGGTGATACCTGCAGGCATAAGGGCTATTGTAGTGGTATACAGTTGGGTACAGTAGGTTTTTGATGGGTTTTGAAGGGCTCCCCATACAATATAAGGGGGTTACGGTGAGATGTATACTTGAGACTTTTTATGCAAAGTCAACTGCAGTGCCTCCTAGGGTGCCCCACTGTTCTGCTAGGATGTCTGTATGGCCAGTTTACTAAGAATGCTGCCCCCCCCCCCCCCCATACATCCATACATCCCAATGGCCTGTTTTTGTGCATTTTTCCCTAAGACTTTTTTTTTTTTTTTTTCAAAAAATGGTCCAAAAAGATAGACACACTGAGCACAAAAACATCTAGCAATTGGTCATTTTCAAACCAAAAGGATAGACATTTTCTGATTTGAAAATGGCTATCTTGTTTGCCACTTGATTTTTGAATGTTTTGAGCAAAATGTACAAAATCGATTTATATGTCTTATCGAAAATGCCCCTTCATGTCACTTGATATCACATTTACGGGTATGTTAGCGTTAACGTTTTAACGCGCCTTTAAAGTTAAGGCGTGCTAAACATCTATACATTTCTATGGGCACGTTAGCGTTTAACGCGTGTTAACCATTAATGCATGTTAACCACGCTAACACACCTATAGCGCACCTTAGTAAACATAGGCGTTATTTGCTTATTAGCCATTTTCTGTTATCTAATGCTTACTGAAATATTATGTTCCTACTTTATCACAATCATTGTTACAAATTTGATTTTCTGTATTTAAGGACTTTTATAATAAATTCACAATTTGTTGCTTTTTTTAGGTCGTCCTGGACCACCAGTGGGACCCATTAAATTTGAAACAATTAAAGCAGATACAATGACTTTAGCATGGCTCCCACCTAAAGATGATGGCGGTTCAAAGATTACAAACTATGTCATTGAGAAAAGAGAAGCTAATAGAAAGATATGGTCTCCTGTTACCAATGAAGCTAAAGAGTGTGTCTACACAATACCAAAATTACTAGAAGGCCATGAGTACGTGTTTCGTATCATGGCTCAGAATAAGTATGGTGTTGGGGAACCTCTTGACAGTGAACCTGAAACAGCAAGAAATTTGTTCAGTAAGTGTGGTAGTTCTAGATGTTGAAAAGTCAGATAAAGAATACATTAAAATACATTAGGTAACTTTGCTTACTGATCACTTTCAGCTGTTCCCGGACCATGTGAAAAACCTTCAATTAGCAGTGTAACACGGGATTCCATGACTGTCAACTGGGAGGAACCTGAATATGACGGAGGCTCACCAGTAACAGGTTATTGGCTTGAAGTGAAAGAAACCACTGGAAAAAGATGGAAGAGGGTTAATCGTGATCCCATCAAAGTTATGCCTTTGGGTGTTTCATATAAAGCAACAGGCCTTATTGAAAACTGTTACTATCAGTTCCGTGTAATGGCCATTAATGCTGCTGGTGTTGGTCCTCCAAGCATGCCATCTGACCCAGCCATTGCCAGAGACCCTATTGGTAAATTTTTTTTTAATCATAATTTTTCAATTTTTTAAATATATTTTATTGAAATAGAACTTAATGGGAAATATAAAGTAATTGTTTGTTTTTTAGCTCCACCTGGGCCTCCAGTTCCAAAGGTCACTGATTGGACTAAGTCATCTGTGGATCTGGAATGGACACCACCATTAAAGGATGGCGGATCTAAAATTACAGGATATTTCATTGAATATAAAGAAGAAGGAAAAGAAGAATGGGAAAAGGTAGATGGAATATATGCACGTGATTAGGCTGATAAAACATGCAGAAACATTTAGATAGTCAACCTCATATGCTGGCTCCATAAGCACTTTGTTTTTAAAATCTCCCACCAGGTACATTTTTCCATATTTTTTTTTATATTTGTCTTTATTGTAAAACATAATTCTTCCAAGCATCAATGCACAGTGATAAACATGCCCTATACAGAATTAGCAGTATACTAACAATGATAGTGCAACATTTTCATTTTTAATATAAATTCACCCGAACATCCAACCCGCCTTCCCTCCACCCATATTTTTCCCATATGTGAATATACAGCTTATCTGATTAAATTGAGGAGGGGTGAGATGTTAACAGGGGCAGGTCAAACCTTATCAGATAGGAGCCGTGTTCAGCTACTGTTGAGATAAATATATGTATAAGGTAACCACATAAATAACAGGCCATAACTTTAAATGGACAACCTACCTGTGTTAAATTTAGGACTGTATATTCAGCAGCTTCATTTATGAGGATAGACTGGCTGAAGATTTGCATAAAGATATTCAGATAATTTATCCTGATATCTTTATGCATCCAATGTTTTTATATTTATTATGGGGGTTTTTTCCAGGCGAAGGACAAAGAAGTGAGAGGCACAAAATTTGTTGTGCCAGGACTAAAGGAAGGAAGCTTCTACCGTTTTAGAGTTAGAGCTGTGAATGCTGCTGGTGTTGGAGAACCTGGTGAAGTTACTGATGTTATTGAAGTCAAAGACCGAACAGGTATTTATCAAGGTTATTCATTATTTTAAAAATAAAATGATCCAGGTGAAAGAGCAAATATAAGTTAATTCCTCTATTTTTGTTACAGCTGTTCCTGATATTTCATTAGATGCCAGTGTCAAAGAAAGAATTGTTGTTCATGCTGGTGGGGTCATTCGAATCATAGCTTATGTCTCAGGAAAGCCACCTCCACAAATCTTCTGGAGTAGGGATGAAAGAGCTTTGCCAGAAGAAGCTACAATTGAAACAACAGCCATTAGTTCATCCATGGTTATAAAGAACTGCCAGAGAAAACACCAAGGCATCTACACACTCCTTGCTAAAAATGAATGTGGAGAAAGAAAGAAGACTATTATTGTAGATGTATTAGGTAAAATGGAAGTCCTAAATGTTTTATTACATGCTGGTTTTAAACATTAGCAGCTGGAAATATGAAGCATGGGTTTGACAAATTTTATTTTTCTTTATATTCTTAGATGTGCCTGGTCCAGTTAGCCAGCCATTCCAAACTGAGAATCTAACCATTGATTCTTGCAAACTCACATGGTTCTCTCCGGAAGATGACGGTGGTTCTGTAATCACTAATTATATTATTGAAAAGCGTGAGGCTGACCGTAGAGGGTGGACTCCAGTAACATACACAGTTACAAGACAAAATGCTGTTGTGCAAAAACTGATAGAAGGTGTGGCTTACTTTTTCCGAATTGCAGCTGAAAATGTTATTGGCATGGGCCCATTTGTTGAAACACCAAAGGAAATTATCATCAGAGATCCAATAAGTAAGTACTTTACTGTTATTTATCATTTGATCAAAAAATGCAAATTTAATTGGATTTCCTACTTTATATTGCATATTTTTACTTTTAGCTGTACCTGAACGTCCTGAAGATCTTAAGGTAACAGCAGTTACCAAGGATTCTGTTAGCTTATCCTGGAACCCACCTAAATATAATGGAGGATCTGATATAACTATGTATGTGCTAGAAAGTCGTCTCATTGGAAAAGAGAAGTTCAACAGAGTTACTAAGGAAAAATTGCTTGACAGAAAATATACAAATGATGGTTTGAAAGAAGGTGACAATTACGAGTACCGTGTAAGTGCTTGCAATATTGTTGGACAAGGCAAGCCTTCGTTCTGCACCAAACCAATCACTTGCAAAGATGAACTTGGTACGTATTCATTTTCGTATAGTTTGTAAAACATGCGTTAGTATATTCACTACTATTAATTAGTACCATTGATGTTTTTGCTTTTCAAATTTAGCTCCTCCATCATTAGATCTAGACTTCAGAGAAAAGCTTACTGTACGTGTTGGAGAATCATTTAATTTGACTGGACGTTATACAGGCAAGCCAGCACCAAAGGTAACATGGTTGAAAGACGAAATTAACGTTAAAGAAAATGATCGCACAAAGATCAAAACTACTCCAACAACACTGTCTCTGGCAATACTGAAAGGCATTCGTGAAGATTCTGGCAGATACTGTGTGGTTGTTGAGAACAGTACAGGAACAAGAAAAGGCCTTTGCCAAGTTACTGTTGTTGGTAAGCACTACATTCATTAACATTTTAATTTATTTAGGGCTTCTTTTACAAAACTGCAATAGCATTTCCCGCATGGCAAATGCAATGAAGTCCATAGGAAGTGAATGGGTTTTGTTGTATTTGCTGCACCAGAATCGCTAACGTGGCTTTGTAAAAGGTGCCCTTAATTAATTGGAATAAAGGGAAAAAATCTCAATTTTCTGTTTCTTCAACAGATCGTCCTCAGCCTCCGGTTGGTCCAGTTATTTTTAATGAAGTTTATAAAGATCATATGGTTATCACTTGGAAACCTCCTCTCGATGATGGTGGTAGTCCAATTACAAATTATGTTGTTGAAAAAAGAGATACTAACAGAGAACTCTGGATGCCGGTAACCTCTGCTACTACCAAGACAACATGCAAAGTTCCTAAACTTATTGAAGGAAGAGAATACATAATTCGTATCTGTGCTGAAAATATTTATGGCATAAGTGATCCACTGTTATCTGATGAAATGAAGGCCAAGGATCGCTTTAGTATGTTTGCTGTTTATATTTTACTGTAACACTCAAACATCATATTTCATAGCTGAGTACCAAGGAGTAGTATTTAATACTTTTACTCACATCTTACAGGAGTTCCTGATGCACCTGAGCAACCAATCGTTAAAGATGTTACAAAAGATTCTGCACTAGTCATTTGGAATAAACCACATGATGGCGGAAAGCCTATATTTTGTTACATTCTGGAAAGGAAAGAAACTATGTCTAATCGATGGGTCAAAGTCACTTCAGAACCTATTTATCCAAACCACGAGTTTAAAGTGTCTGACCTACTTGAGGGATGTGAATATGAATTCCGAGTTTCAGCTCAAAATGAAATTGGCATTGGTGATCCTAGCCCACCATCAAAACCTGTCTTCGCAAGAGATCCAATTGGTATGTTACAAACTAAGGGGAGAAGTTAACAATGTGGACTACCATTACTGTTAACCCCGATTATTAGTAATTAGATCTCATTGCATAAAATGGGACCTGTGCTAACATAGCATGTTATTGATAAAACAACATGCTTTAACAGTAGCCCACATTAATAACTACATGCCTATGTGCATGTGCTTATAATCGCATTTATATTTAACTATATATATGTAATATTTACAACTTAAATTAATTGCCTTGATTTTGTTTAGCTAAACCGGGTCCACCTATCAACCCTGAAGCCATAGACAAAACCAAAAATTCAGTTGATTTATCTTGGCAACCACCAAGACATGATGGCAGAAGCAAGATTATTGGTTATCTCATTGAGTACCAGAAAGTTGGAGCTGAAGACTGGAAGAAAGCAAATCATACTGCAGATTCCTGCCCTGAAACAAAATATAAGGTCACTGAACTTACAGAAGGTGATACCTACAAGTTCAGGATAAAGGCAGTCAATGCAGCAGGAGAATCAGAACCAGCCTATGTTCGTGACCCAGTGGAAGTCAAGGACAGACTTGGTAAGTTTTGTACTGGTGAATTGTTTTGTAAGGAAATATTTACAGTAAATAAGCATTACGCCATGCTTGCAACACAGTTCAGGGCTAATATGGCTATTAGGGCAGCAGTTTCTGGGGGGGGGGGGGGGGGGTAGCAAAGAGCAGCTGCACTCAAATTAAAAAAATAGATCCTGATTACTACAAAAGCTGAAAGAACAAATAATGAATACTTTTGCCAGCAAGAGGGGTGGGCAAATTACTTTTGGAAATTGTTCTCATTATTTGTATGTATATGATATGTTGTCTTTGGCTGGGGCAGATCATGGGTCTGAAAGTTAATTGATCGAGGGAGGGACTGTAAGGCTGAAGGTTTGACTAAGGCACCCAGTACCCTTGCACTGGCCCTGCTACAGTTACTTTCAAGTTTGGAACAACCTTTAGTCTGATGAGAAAGAAAAACAAATTGTGACCCGCTAAGAAAAAAGGAACCAAAAGTGGAGTATGTAACTTACTTATAGCACAAGATAGAGTGATTTCAACTGCATAATCCTGCAAAATTTCAGCCTTAGGTATGGACTAATTATGTCTTCAAAGAATGAGAAATATTTATCAATAAAAAAGTTTGAAAAATAGCAAACATAATCTTGAAAAACTGACCCTATATTACAGAAAACTTTCAAAAATGAAATTTGCCCAATTTACCCCTTCAAACTTTTATAACCTTTATCTTTGAAATTTGTAACCCCACCCTTGGTATGTTTTCACTCAGTCAGTCAGTTTTTCCCCAGTCAGATCATTCGCAACATCTTTGTATATTGCAATTAATGGAGGCTTCAATAAAATGATCCAGTCTTCTCCCCCATTCTTCTGCTTTCTTCTCCTGTCCTTTTTTTCATGTCCAGTCTACTCAGTTGGGTGCCACTTTAAAAGCACCCTTTGATTATAATGGGTATAACAAAGACCTAATGGTCATCTACCCAACTTATAATTAATTATTAGCTATGTTTGTTCTTAAATGGACCATGTGACAAGAAAATAATTCATGTAGTTCATCTCCCTTGCTGCAGGAAAGCTTGCCTTTTTTCTCTTAGAAGATTTTAATTTTGCAGTTAGCAGGTGGTACCACTGATTTCTATAGAAAAAGACATTTTATACTAAAACTATATTTTGTCTTTCAGAACCTCCAGAGCTGATAATTGATGCTAACATGGCACGAGAACAGCACATTAAGGCTGGAAATACTTTAACACTTAGTGCCTTAATTAAAGGCATACCTTTCCCAAAGGTATCTTGGAAGAAAGAAGACCGAGAAGTGTCACCCAAAGCAGATATTGAGGTTACAAAAGTTGGTAGTACACTAGAAATCCGCAATTGTGCCAAGGAAGATGGTGGAGTTTATTCTTTGACAGTTGAGAATCCAGCTGGTTCAAAGACTGTCTCAGTAAAAGTTGTTGTATTAGGTAATAACCTGATTTTGTTTAAACATTGGGTTGCATTCTTGGTTTAGCTAGATATATTTCTAAATCTGAGTTCTTTATTTTAGATAAGCCTGGTCCACCAAGAAATTTGCAGGTCAGTGAAGTCAGAAAAGATTCTTGCTATCTTACCTGGAAAGAACCAGAGGACAATGGTGGTTCTGTCATTACAAACTATATAGTTGAAAAACGAGATGTGGCTCATCCCCAGTGGGTACCAATCTCATCTTCATCTAAGAAACATAGTATAATGGCTAAGCATCTGATGGAAGGCACACAATACCTCTTCCGAGTTGCTGCTGAGAACCAATATGGACGGAGTGACTTTGTTGAATCTATGAAGCCAATTAAAGCAGCTGACCCAATATGTAAGTCTTATAATGAAGTTTAAAAAGGGTAAGGTTTGCATAATGTTTGATTTAGTTTTATTTAATCACTGTATTTTATTGCTTTTAAAAGACCCTCCAGGACCTCCAAAGAATCTGCATCATGTAGACTTTGACAAGACAGAAGTTTCACTTGTTTGGAATTGGCCTGATCGAGATGGTGGGTCTGAAATTACTGGATTCTTAGTTGAGTATCAAGAAGATGGTAAAGAAGACTGGATAAAATTCAAGACGGTTGCCATACCAGAATGTATTGTTACAGGATTGCAACACAGAAAGACTTACAAGTTCCGTGTCAAGGCACAGAATGCTGCTGGTCTTAGTCGTCCAGACACAACTATCCCAATAGAATGTCAAGAAAAACTCGGTAATTCACCCTGAATAATTTCTAATCTCCATATGTAACTCATTAAATATTTTTTTACTAAAAATAATATTCTTATTTATGTATATATTTTTTCTCTTTGCAGTACCTCCAAGTGTGGAGCTTGATGTAAAACTAATTGAAGGCCTAGTTGTTAAAGCAGGTACCACTGTAAGACTCCCTGCAATCATGAAAGGCATTCCTGTTCCTACTCCAAAATGGGTATTTGATGATAGTGAAATTAAATCTGAAGGCAACTACAAAATTGACACAGATAGTTATTCAACAGTGCTTACTATCCAGAACTGCACAAGGAAGGATAGTGGAGAATATCTACTTACTGTGACTAATACATGTGGCAGCAAGACTGTGGCACTTCATCTTATAGTTTTGGATGTTCCTGGTCCACCAACTGGTCCTATTAACATCCTGGAAGTTACACCAGAGCACATGATTATTTCATGGCGGCCTCCTAGGGATGATGGTGGAAGTCCTATAATGAACTATATTATTGAGAAAAAAGAAAGCAAAAAAGAAACCTGGGGAATTGTTAGTTCAGGAAATACTAGCACTAAGGCTAAGATCCAGCGTCTTCAGAAAGGATCTGAATATGTTTTCCGAGTACGAGCAGAGAATAAGGTTGGCATTGGTAAACCACTTGAATCCAAACCAACAGTTGCTAAGCATATGTTTGATCCACCTTCTCCACCTGGTAAGCCAGTGGTTTCTGACATTACAGAAAATGCTGCAACAGTATCTTGGACAATTCCAAAATCTGATGGTGGAAGTCCAATAAGTGGATACCTTATTGAACGCCGAGAAATATCTGGAAAATGGATATCTGTCAACAAGACACCAGTGCTAGATCTGAAGTTTAGAGTTCCTGCTCTTTATGAAGGCAATACGTATGAATTTAGAGTTTTTGCTGAAAATATCGCTGGCCTAAGTAAACCATCTCCTCCTTCTGATCCAATAAAAGCTTCACGTCCTATTTCACCCCCTGGACCACCCATCAATCCAAAACTAAAAGACAAGAGCAGAGAAACAGCTGACTTAGTATGGACAAAGCCCAACAGAGATGGTGGTAGCCCTATACTTGGATATGTTGTAGAATGCCAGAAATCAGGAGCTACACAGTGGAACAGAATTAATAAAGACGAACTAATCAGACAATGTGCCTTTAGGGTGCCTGGCTTAATTGAAGGAAATGAATACAGATTCCGTATAAAAGCTGCTAACATTGTTGGAGAAGGAGAACCAAGAGAATTGCCTGAATCTGTTTTAGCAAAGGATATTCTTCATCCTCCTGAAGTAGAACTAGATGTGACTTGTCGTGACTTAATCACTGTTAGAGTAGGAAAAACAATTCCCATTTATGCTCGAGTGAAAGGTAGACCAGATCCAGATATTACTTGGTCTAAAGATGGTAAAATTCTAATACCAGACAAAAGAATTGAAATGACTCAAGATTTGCCTCATGTTGCACTGCAAGTCAAAACAGCTACTAGAGCTGATCATGGCAAGTATATTATTATGGCTAAGAACAATAGTGGCCAAGCACAAGGAGTGGTTCTTGTTAATGTACTTGACCGACCTGGACCATGCCGGAATTTAAAGACAAGTTATGTCACCAAAGATTCTTGTATGGTTGCATGGGAAAATCCTGAAGATAATGGTGGATCTGAAATTACCAACTATATAGTAGAGTATCGTGAGCCAAACCAGAGAGGATGGACAGTACTCTCTGCTGATGTTACTAAACGATTGATAAAAGCATCTCTTATAGAAAACCATGAATACTTTTTCAGAGTTTGTGCAGAAAACAAAGTTGGTCCAGGTCCAGTAATTGAAACTAAAACACCTATCCTTGCTATTAACCCTGTTGACAAGCCTGGTGAACCAGAAAACTTTCATATTGCAGATGTAGGAAAGACCTTTGTTCTTCTGAAATGGAGAAGGCCAGATTATGATGGTGGCAGTCCCAATTTATCTTATCATGTTGAAAGAAAGCTAAAGGATTCAGATGAATGGGAAAGAGTGCACAAAGGCAGCATCAAAGAAACAAACTACATAGTGGATAAGTGCATTGAAAATCAAATATATCAATTTAGAGTTCAAGCTAAGAATGAAGGAGGTGAAAGTAACTGGGTCAGGACAAGTGAAGTTGTGGTCAAAGAAGAACTACAGAAACCTGTCCTTGACCTGAAACTATCTGGAGTACTAGTAGTGAAAGCAGGTGAATCAATTAGACTTGAAGCTGGAGTTAAAGGCCGTCCACAACCAGAAGTTACCTGGGTGAAGGACAAAGATGCCACAGATTTAACCAGATCTCCAAGAGTTAAAATCGAAACAACAAGTGATTCATCTAAATTTCTACTCACAAAATCAAAACGTTCGGACAGTGGTAAATATATAATTACTGCAACAAATGCAGCTGGCAGTTTTACAGCATATGCAACTGTTAATGTTTTGGATGTACCTGGTCCAGTAAGAGACCTGAAAGTTTCTGGAATTTCATCAGATAGATGTATAGTTAATTGGGAACCACCTGAGGATGACGGTGGTTGTGAAATACAAAACTACATATTAGAAAAGTGTGAGACTTCACGAATGATTTGGTCTACATCTTCTTCATCTCTGATAATTAATCGGGCACATGTGACAAATCTTATAGAAGGAAATGAATATATCTTCAGAGTTCGTGCAGAAAATAAGATAGGAAGTGGTCCACCAACAGAAACTAAGCCAATTATTGCTAAGGCACAGTTTGATAGACCTGGTCCTCCTGATCCACCAGAAGTCACTAAAATAAGCAAAGAAGAAATGACTGTAGTTTGGAATCCACCAGAATATGATGGTGGCAAATCAATCACTGGATATATTCTAGAAAAGAAAGAAAAGCGATCATTAAGATGGGTTGCTGTTACCAAATCCCCAATTCCAGAAAGACGTAAACAAGTTTCAAATCTGATCCCAGGACATGAATATCAGTTCCGTGTTAAGGCTGAAAATGAAATTGGACTTGGAGATCCAAGCTTACCTTCAAGGCCAGTAGAGGCAAAAGACCCAATAGGTATTGTACTGATTTGCATACTATAATAACATTCTAAAAGAGCAGTTTAGTTATCGTTTTGTATTTTAACATTGTTCCCTTTCTAACTTTTCAGAACCACCTGGTCCACCAACTAATCTGAAAGTGGTTGATAGCACAAAGACTTCCATTACTCTAGGCTGGGGAAAACCAGTTTATGATGGTGGTGCTCCAATAATTGGATATTTAGTAGAAATGAGACCTAAAGGTGCAAGTGCACTCCCTGATGAAGGATGGAAAAGATGCAATGCTCCTGCACAACTTATTCATAAAGAATTTACTGCTACTAGTCTCGATGAGAAACAAGAATATGAGTTTAGAGTTTCTGCCCAAAACCAAGTGGGTCTTGGACGACCTGCAGAACTTAAAGAAGCTGTTTCTCCAAAAGAAATACTTGGTAATTTTCAGCTTTATTTATTACTGTATAGAATGTCCTTAACTATGTTAAAGAGGAATATTACTCATTTAGGGCTCCTTTTACTAAGCTGCAGTAAGTGCTAGCACGCACTAACCACAATTTAAAATGGCTTACCGTGGGAAGTGCTCAGGCATCCTGTGGTAAGGTTTGGATCTGTGCACAAACCACATTATAAAAAAGTAGTTTTTCATTTTTCTGGGTGGAGGAAAAGAATGGGTTTTTCTGCATTAATTAGCACATCTGCATTACTGCACGCTAACTGATTAGCATAGGATTAGCGTGTGAGCCATTACCACCTACAAAATAGGTGTCACCAAGTACTTGCATGCTAACCATTGTTAATCGCCAAGTGCTAATGGCAAAATTAGCACATGGCCATTAATTGAACAAAATGGAAAATCAGCCATTTTCCAGCTGCAGTAAAAATGTCCTTAGCTTGTGGGAAAAGCACGTAAGGGCATGCTAAGGCCAATTTTTACTGCAGCTTAGAAAGAAGAACCCTTAATTTAACATTTTATTTAACATTTTAAATATTGCAATTTCTCTTAATGCACAGAACCACCAGAAATTGAATTGGATGCAAGCCTCAGAAAGGTAGTTACAGTCAGAGCTGGATGCCCCATTCGACTGTTTGCTATAATTAGAGGACGACCGGCACCAAAAGTTACCTGGCGGAGAGTGGGTATCGATAACGTAATCAGAAAGGGCCAAGTTGATTTGGTGGATACTATGGCTTTCCTTGTCATCCCTAATTCTACACGTGATGACTCTGGCAAATACTCTTTGACACTTGTTAATGCAGCAGGAGAAAAGGCAGTGTTTGTGCATGTTCGAGTTTTAGGTGAGTAGCCAAATATTAAAAATTGTGTTATAAAAGGTGTTTTAAAGAAATAAGTCCTTTTACATATCAATTTGTATTTATTTATAGATACTCCTGGCCCTGTGGCAGACTTCACTGTTTCTGATGTCACAAAAATGTCATGTCAACTTTCTTGGTCACCTCCTGAAAATGATGGCGGTAGCCCAGTAACTCATTATATCCTGCAGAAACGTGAAGTGGACAGAAAGACATGGGCGACTGTTATTGCAGATGTAAAGAAAACTAGTTTTAAAGTAGCTAACCTTGTACCTGGAACTGAATATTTCTTCAGAGTAACAGCTGTCAATGAGTATGGTTCTGGCGTTCCAAGGGACATTCCAAAACCAGTCCTGGCTACAGATCCACTAAGTAAGTACTTATGGAGTCCTTAACTTTCTTATTGTTTTTCAGATATCTTTTTTTATTCATATGTCTGAATCCTTCTTTAAATTTCTGGATTCTAAATTATTATTCAACTCGTTATGTGCAGCTAGAAAAGTACTTTCTGAAACATCAGATGAGTGCAGGCCCAGTTTTAGGCAGAGACAGCATAGGAAACTGACGAGGGCACCAAATTTTGAAGGTGCCAAATATCCAGCCATATTAAGAGCCTGCACTTGCTTACTACAGGACCAGGTGCATGTACTGCTTGGAAGGCTTGCCACTTGTCAGTATGGCTTTCCTCTTCTACTCTTCTAGCTCTCCAATCTTTGGGATCTTTTATAACCCTCCTAAATAAAATGCATTTTGGTTTTAGTATGGCCACCAAAATCAGGTCCTAGAAGTCATAAAGGTAATAGAATACCTTTGAGAAGTAGTTTCACTCATTGGTTATATTCCTCATTATCATTACACTCCCTACCTAGATAGCATTCTGTCAAATCAAATCGTTTTCTCAAAATACAAGCATATTTCTTAATTCTAAAAGCTACAAATGGGTTACTGTTTCTAAATGAAATGTACTCCTCAGGAAAAGTTGCTGGAGAGATAGATTTGTCACCCGGACCAATGACTCCAGGGAGATGGGATACTGATGTACAAAGTACTACTTTATTCACAGACTCGACACAGTACCATGTTTCGGCCACAGGCCTGCCTCAGGAGTCTTAAATGATTCTGGTACTAGGAATCAATCTGGAGGTTAGGACATAGGAATCAGTCTGAAGGTTAATATGCTGGTCAGTTGTTCCGTTTTTACAGACGCGTTACAAATCTTCAAGGGTCTTTTTTAAGACCATTTAACCTTCAGACTGATTCCTATGTCCTAACCTCCAGATTGATTCCTAGTACCAGAATCATTTAAGACTCCTGAGGCAGGCCTATGGCCGAAACACGGTACTGTGTCAAGTCTGTGAATAAAGTGGTACTTTTTACATCTGTATCCCGTCTCCCTGGAGTCATTGGTCCACTGCCCACTTTCCTCTAGGTATCGATTTTTCGTGGGAGTTAGTGTTCATCCACCTCGGTGGATCACCTCCTCCTCGAGATAGATTTGTCAACATATATAAAGAGATGGACATTTCAGGAGTCTGTCATGATCTATTTTTTATAGCTTGTAAACATGGTTGGGGCATTTTTGAAAGGGTATGCAAGTCAGAAAAAAGACGTCCAGCTCATAACATTTAAAACGGACATCCATCTTATTTGTATCTTCCAATAGGAGCTGTGTCAGAATCTCTGCAGAGTAGAGAGCTAGCCTAGTAGTTAGTGCAATGGACCTTATACCAAGGGACCCAGGTTCAAATCCCACTTTAACTTTTATTTCATCATTGTGAGCCCTCCAGGAACAGAAAAATACCCACTGTACCTGAATGACACCACTTCAATAGTCTTCAGACTTGCAGATGGCTTATATATTTAGGTACGATAGGTATTTTTCTGTTTCTGGAGGGCTCACAATTAAAAGAAAAAGTTGTGGGATTTGAACCTGGGTCCCTCGGTTTTAAAGTCCACTACACTAACCACTAGACTACTCCTCATACTTACTCCCTGCACTGCTAAGAATGGCCATAATACCTGAAGCTGGCATAGAGACTAGTATTTCTTCTCAGTTTCACTTTCAGGGGAAAGGGAGGGGACAACAGCCACTAGGGGATTAAGGAGGTGTCATGCCTTAATCCTTCTAGTGGTCAGCTGCTCAATCAAAGCACCTTTTTGTACCCTGGATGTGACTGAAAAAGCTCTCACTTAGGATGCCCTTCTTTTTAGACTTGGACATTTGTTACCATTTGGTAATCGCTGTTGGACATCCTGGTTTTGGATTCTCCCTAGTCCCACCCAAAATATGCCCAAAACATGCTATTTGGACATACTGCAGTGTTACACGTTCCTTTTCTGCCTTTGCAAACTTAGGATTTGGACATTGCAAGCATATGGATATCCATTTAGGCATAAATTAGGATTAGGTGGAAAGTCTACCTAAGAAAAAAGAGATTACCTTGAGGAAGGTAAAATTATGGAATATTTGGAATATTATGCTGACTGATATACATTTAGCTACTTCAGTTATAAAAAAAAGTTGAAGGAGTTTCTAGCAGGGCCAGTTTCCATTGTGGGCACTTATGGGCAGCCAGGCCAAGGTCCTCCAGTCTTCCCCCCTCTAATTGCCTTTGCTCAGATACTGCCTTCTCATAATATCCTTCTCTCGCCTACCATTGTCCAATTCAGCAATCCTGTCCCCAAGCATAGCCTCAAGGCTGCTAACAGAATTCAGTAGGGGAATTATGGGGGCAGATTCAGGAGTAATGTCAGGAAGTATTTTTTCATGGAGAGGGTGGTGAATACATGGAATGCCCTGCCACTGGAGGTGGTGAAGATGAAAACGGTAACGGAAGCTAGAAAAATGGTCTAACGTTTGCCAATTAAAATTCAATGCGAAGAAATGCAAAGTGATGCACTTAGGGAGTAGAAATCCACGGGAGACGTATGTGTTAGGTGGGGAGAGTCTGATAGGTACGGACGGGGAGAGGGATCTTGGGGTGATAGTATCTGAGGACCTGAAGGCGACGAAACAGTGTGACAAGGTGGTGGCCGTAGCTAGAAGATTGCTAGGCTGTATAGAGAGAGGTGTGACCAGCAGAAGAAAAGAGGTTTTAATACCCCTGTATAAGACATTGGTGAGGCCCCACCTGGAGTATTGTGTTCAGTTTTGGAGGCCGTATCTTGTGAAGGATGTTAAAAAAATGGAAGCGGTGCAAAGAAAAGCTACGAGAATGGTATGGGATTTGCGTTATAAGACGTATGAGGAGAGACTTGTTGACCTGAACATGTATACCCTGGAGGAAAGGAGAAACAGGGGTGATATGATACAGACGTTCAAATATTTGAAAAGTATTAATCTGCAAACGAACCTTTTCCAGAGATGGGGAAGGTGGTAGAACGAGAGGACATGAAATGAGATTGAAGGGGGGGCAGACTCAAGAAAAATGTCAGGAAGTATTTTTTCACGGAGAGAGTGGTGGATGCTTGGAATGCCCTCCCGCGGGAGGTGGTGGAGAGGAAAACGGTAACGGAATTCAAACATGCGTGGGATAAACATAAAGGAATCCTGCTCAGAAGGAAGGGATCCCCAGAAGCTTAGCCGGTGATGGGAGGCAGGGCTGGTGGTTGGGAGGTGGGGGTAGTGCTGGGCAGACTTATACGGTCTGTGCCAGAGCCGGTGGTGGGAGGCGGGGCTGGTGGTTGGGAGGTGGGGATAGTGCTGGGCAAACTTATACGGTCTGTGCCCTGAAAAAGACAGGTACAAATCAAGGTAAGGGATACACAAAAATGGCACATGTGAGTTTATCTAGTTGGGCAGACTGGGTGGACCGTGCAGGTCTTTTTCTGCCGTCATCTACTATGTTACGGTAACAGAATTCAAACATGTGTGGGATAAACACAAAGGAATCCTGTTTAGAAGGAATGGATCTACAGAATCTTAGTGGAGATTGGGTGGCAACAATGGTAATTGGGCAAAACCAGTGCTGGGTAGACTTCTACGGTCTGTTCCCTGATTGACTGAATAGATACGGATGGACTTGAGTGTAAATTTTAAGGGGCTTCGACGTTAACTTCAGAAATTTTAGTACAAGAACAGTGCTGGGCAGACTTCTATGGCCTGTGCCCTGAAAATGGCAAGGACAAATCAAACTCAGGTACACATAAAGTATCACGTGCCACGTATAATGAATTTATCTTGTTGTGCAGACTGGATGGACCATACAGGTCTTTATCTGCTTTCATAGACTATGTTACTATGATTACACAGGGCCTGCAACATCCTGCCCTCTCACTGGTACCACCGAAAGCTTGCAAGGAGAGATCTGAGTAGGTCCCATGTTGCTGTCTTGTTGAGGAACAGGAGCAGTAGGCCCCGATCAGGCTTGCAGTAGAGGCAACACTTCAGCATGTATCAAAATTTGGCATTGGAGGCAGTTGTCTCTGTTCTCTATGCCTAAATCCAGACCTGGTTTCCAGATACTCTAGTGAATAGCTGTAAGTAAGGGATTCAGTTGTGATCACATTACTTAGATTCAGGAAAGTATGTTTTAACACATGAAGTATAATTGACTTGAAAGCTGTGAGTGCTTTCCTTTGGATTATCATAAACAAATAAATACCCAAACATAAGTATCTTGAATCCAGAAATCCAGTGACTTTGGTCAATCAGACTATGTAATCAAATCAGCTGTTCAGTTATCAGTTTAATGGATGTTGTTTAAATACTGCATTTTAACGTTCTTCATTTTTAACCCCCCACAGGTGCACCTGACCCACCAAGAAAAGTTGAAGTGGCTGAGATTACAAAGAATAGTGCCACATTAACTTGGCTACCACCTCTACGAGACGGAGGTTCTAAAATCGATGGATATCTTATACATTATAATGAGGAAGGCCAGCCTGAAAACAAGTGGACACAATATTCTGTTGTGAGAGATCTGAACATAATTGTAGCTGGACTTAAAGAGGGAGTTAAATACAAATTTAGAGTAGCGGCTAGAAATGCTGTAGGAGTGAGTTTGCCCAAGGAAGCTGAAGGATTATTTGAAATTAAAGATCAACTCCGTAAGTAATTGTACTCATCTATAATCATGTATGTTATTTCTATAAGATTAAAATAGTTTTGAATTAACATGTGGATTATTTTAAGGCAAATACTTATGCTATTCTTCGTTTTATTACACAGTCCCACCAAAGATCTTAATGCCTGAACACATGAGTATTAAAGCTGGACAGAAGCTTAGGATAGAGGCCTATATTTATGGCAAGCCTATACCAGTTTCTAAATGGATGAAAGGAGAAGAGGATGTGATGCCTTCCAGCCGTCTAGCAGTGCATAAATCACCAAATACCTCTGTTCTCATTATAAAGGATGTGACGAGAAAAGACAGTGGTTTCTACAGTTTGACTGCAGAAAACAGTTCTGGTACAACTTCTCAGAGAATTCGAGTAATTGTTATGGGTGAGTCAAATATTATAATAATGTGATTTCTATACAAATAGCTTTGATATTTTATCATACAAAGTACTGAGATTCTTTTTTTCTTGATGCACTATAGACATTCCAGGTCCACCAGAACCACCATTTGAAATTTCTGAGATAGATGCTGATGCTTGCTCACTATCGTGGCACCTGCCTCTTGAGGATGGAGGTAGTAGCATCACAAATTACATTGTTGATAAATGTGATGTAAGCAGAGGAGACTGGGTTACTGCTGTACCTTCAGTTACAAAAACAAGTTGCAGAGTTGGAAAACTGATTCCTGGACAAGAGTACATCTTCCGTGTACGAGCTGAAAATCGTTTTGGCATTTCAGAACCTATAACATCTGACAGGATGATTCCTAAGTTCCCATTTGGTATGTAAGGGTATTTTCTCTTTGTTGTTCAAATGATGTTCCCATAAGTTCACAGTGTCAGAAAAATTCCTCCCTAATGACTGGAAACTTGTGTCCTCTATAGAGTAAGTGAATCACAGGAAGTGAGGGTCAACCTCTTGGACAACTACTCACTCAGAGTATTTGCCTGTTGACAACTTATTTATCTATTAAGATTTATTTGCTGCCTTTTGGAGGAAATTCGCCCAAGAGAGTCCCAGTTTACTAATGCGCTTATACCATTCTCATTGTCTGTGGGAAAAGCTTAGCAAATCAGGCCCTGATCCTTTGTAGTAAAACCACCACATGGCTGTAGTAACTAAAATGAGGGCACAAAAATGTATTCCCTATTGTCTTACAGCAGTCATCAGATAGAAATAAACCTTTTAACCTGTGACAACCTCTAAACTTTAACTAAAAACCTAGAAATAAACAATCCTTTACCATTGTAGTCAATTATCCAGGACTATTATTATAGATTGTCCATTTTTATTTAATTTCTTCATTTTCATCACTATTAATAATCTTCAGAATATTAAACCTGTTTCATGTCATTTATACAGATGTTCCTAGTGAACCCAAGAATGCTCATGTTACCAAGGTCAACAAAGACTGTATTTTTGTGGCATGGGACCGACCAGACAGTGATGGAGGCAGTCCAATTACAGGCTACGTGATTGAACGCAAGGAAAGGAACAGTTTACTGTGGGTGAAAGCAAATGATACAGCAGTGCGCACAACAGAGTACCCTTGTGCTGGTATGATTGAGGGTCTGGAATACACTTTCAGGATTTTTGCTCTGAACAGAGCTGGTTCAAGCAAACCTAGCAAACCAACTGAATTTGTCACAGCAAGAGCACCTGTCGGTAAGCATTAATGAAACAATTTGTAACAAAGCTCATCAGTTTCCAGCAGAAGTTACATATGACTTCTTTGCCCCAGGCTGGATCCCTAATTACTAAGAAGAGAGCCTAATTCTGTGACATCAAGAAAGAACAAAGTCATATTTTCTGAGTCAGAACTAGAGATAGCCACTAATAAGCCCAAACTAGTACTTCTGGGTCTTGATTTTTGTTGGACAAAATCTATTTTGTTAATGATAACAGCACATATTTTATTCTTCACATATAATAGGAGGTTTCAAGTTATAATATAATAATTTTGTACATTTTTAAGTTAAATTGTTTATATTCCTTTCCTTTTCTCATTATTTAGATTGTGAACCGCTTTGATATAACCCACTAAAGGTGGTTTATTAGGTGCTAATTGACTATAAACCATATTAAACACAAAGTACATCTGACATATTTTTCCTATTTTTGCATTCATTTTACTTGACAGGGCCACCTCAACATAGTAAGTGCAGTATGCATGACAGGAGGGTGCTGTCATTTGGAAAGGTGCCAAAAGCTGCCATGAGTACTGCTCTTCGCTTTGTTGAGTTAGCCTTGTTTGCATTGCGTGGTATGGCTCTTTAGCTTTAAGCCATGCAATGCAGGAAGGAACTCTGGTGCTAGTTGTACAAGATTGCAAGACTCGCACTCGAGTTCATTATTGCTCTGCTTGGCAGTAAAGGTAGGGTAGTGGTGGTTGTGGCACCGATGGTAGTAGCAGTGGTTGCAACTCAGGGAAAGTGGAATGGGGATTAGCAAAAGCAGCAGCATTGGCAGCTCAGGAGAGGGTACCAATTTCACCTTGCATGGGAGTGCCAGAAAAGCTAGTTGCACCCATTTCCTAATCTGCATATACATAGAGAATGGAAAGATTTTTAATTTCAGTATAGTGCATTGGGTCTGATTTACTAAAGTTTTTTTTTCTCATTGCATCTATGGGGAAATAGCTCAGTAAATCAAAATCATTTTATGTCTCTATGTCAGGGGCTCCCAAACCTGTCCTGGGGGAACCCCAGTCTGTCAGGTTTTCAGGATATCTACAATGAATATACATGAGATAGATTTGCATAACAAGGAGGCAGTGTATGCAAATCAATCTCATGAATATTTATTATGGATATCCTGAAAACCTGATTGACTAGGGTTCCCTCAGTGCAGGTTTGGGAATCACTGCTCTAAATATTTGTGCAAGTGACCTATTTTTGATGTTTAAGAATATATTAGCTATATAAGAAACCAGGTGTGACCTAAACTTTCCCTATGTGTCCTTCTGTCTGTCCTACCCTTATCCTTATTGGTCCTGTCTGTCTGTCCTGATTTAGATTGTAAGCTCTTTTGAGCAGGGACTGTCTTTTCTTCATGTTCAATTGTGAAGCGCTGCGCACGACTGGTAGCACTATAGAAATGATTTATAGTAGTAGTAGTAGTAGTAAACTGAAATTACATTGCATTACATGGAAGGTAACATCATACAGTTAAAAATATGGCATTAAAGATGCTAAAAAATAGTGCATCTATTAGAACCAGCACTGTGTTTCTATTGTGTGATGATGTGTACTCAGATAAAAAGATATTGTCTTTTTTTAATACCACCACATGACCACTGCATGAAACCTCAAATCAGTCACTGTGGGCCCTGTTTACTAAATGGCTCTAGAGGTGCATTTGTGTTTTCAGCACACTAAGCATTAGCACTTGCTAGCCATTCCTATGGGCATCTACACCGTTAGTACATGCTAATTTTTAACATGCACTAAACACGCTAGCGCACCTTAATAAACAGGGCCCTGTATATTGTATTTATTCCTTCAGCTTAGCTCCACACAGGCTCAAAGTGGCTTACAACAGTAAAATCAACATCATGTACTGTATAATGTATATAAAATCACAGCATACAGTAAGCTGATGTTGATAACTTTCCCCCTAAATTTTCAAAGAAACACTTGGGTAAAAAGCCATGCTTTACATTACTTATGAAGACCAAATCCTCTTTTCCTTTTGCAAAGGATCAATATAATACACACATTTTTGATTTTATTGTAGATCCTCCTGGTAAACCTGAAGTTATCGACATCACAAAGAGCACTGCATCATTGATCTGGACTCGACCAAAGCATGATGGTGGTAGCAAAATAATTGGCTATTTGGTTGAATCTTGCAAACTTCCACGTGATAAATGGATTCGATGCAATACTTCTGCCAGTCAAGTACCTACTGAAGAATACACTGTTACTGGTTTAGAAGAAAATGCTCAATATCAATTTAGAATAATTGCCAAAACAGCAATTAACATTAGCAAACCTTCTGAACCTTCTGATCCGGTTACCATCCAACCAGAAAATGGTAAGAATTTCAAAAACATGGACAGTGTGAAAACTGCCCCTTTTGCAATAATGATTCATTATATATACCTTTTAATATATGTAATGTTTATTGTTTCATTTAATCTGAAAACATCCAGCTTTTTAACACTATTTTTATTTTTTTTTAGTTCCTCCCAGAATAGACTTGAGTGTAGAAATGAAGTCTCTGATTACAGTAAAAGCTGGATTAAATGTTTGTCTTGAAGCCTATGTATTTGGCAAACCTATGCCAACAGTTGTTTGGAAGAAAGGTACAGATCTTATACAACCAGCAGAAGGCATTAAAATCACCACTAAGAGACATCTATGCAATTTAGAACTGTTCAGTGTTACTAGGAAGGACACGGGAGAATACACTATCACTGCTGAAAATGCAAGTGGCTCCAAATCAGCAACTCTTAAACTCAAAGTACTTGGTAAGTTGTAAATAATTACTTTGCACTGCCTTATTGAACTTCTTTAAGCTGAAAAAGTACCGACTTGTAACCTTTTGCATATGTTGCAGATAAACCTGGTCCTCCGGCATCAATTAAAATCAGCAATATCTACTCTGATCGTGCCATGCTTACTTGGGAGCCTCCGCTTGAAGATGGTGGTGCAGAAATTACTAACTACATTGTTGACAAACGTGAAACAAGTAGAGCTAACTGGGCACAGGTCACTGCAAATGTACAAATTACAAGCTGCAGCGTAGAAAAGCTTATTGAAGGGCACGAATATCAGTTCCGTGTTTCTGCAGAAAATAAATATGGCGTTGGGGATCCCATAATGACTGAATCAGTGGTTGCAAAGAATCCATATGGTAAGAGGTATTTGGTATTGTTTTGTGTTTTGTATGTTTTAAGATTGTACAATTATTTTAAAATGCTCTAAATAATTATTTTCAGATGTCCCTGGTCGTTGTGATCCTCCCATAATTACTAATATAACAAAGGATCACATGACTGTGAGTTGGAAACCTCCTGCAGATGATGGTGGTTCTCCTATCACTGGTTACATCCTTGAAAAGCGAGATACCAAAGTTTTCACCTGGACTAAAGTGTCTAGGAAGCCTTTTATAGAAAGAACTGTAAAAGCAACTGGACTTCAGGAAGGAACAGAGTATGAATTCAGAGTGACCGCTCTGAACAAAGCTGGCCCAGGAAAACCTAGTGATGCTTCTAAAGGAGCAATTGCTGCTGATCCTCAGTGTAAGTTAAAAGATTTTTGTTGAATCCATATATTTTTGGACATATGGCACAGTGTCTAATATTTCTAACTTTGCTTTAATTCACAGACCCTCCCGGTCCACCCGCCTTCCCAAAAGTAACTGATACAACACGCAATACCATAGCACTTTCTTGGACTAAGCCAGCTTACGATGGTGGAAGCCCTATCTTGGGTTACCTGGTTGAAGTAAAAAGAGCTGATACTGATAACTGGGTTAGATGCAATGTGCCGAAAAACCTACAGAATACTGAATATGTTGTGACTGGACTGATGGAAAATACCGAATATCAATTCCGTGTTTCTGCAGTCAACAAAATTGGATACAGTGAACCAAGTGAAGTTCCTGATAAACATGTCGCCAAAGACATTTTAAGTAGGTGTTTCAATTCAAAAATAGCAAATTTCATTAATGTTTTGCAATTTAAAGTGCCCTTTTCTTATTTTTGTAAATATTATTTTTTTCTCTAAAATAGTTGCACCAGAGGGAGATCTTGATGCTGATTTGAGAAAGGCACTTGTGTTACGTGCTGGAGTAACAATGAGAATATACGTACCAGTAAGAGGGCGTCCACCACCAAAGATTTCTTGGTCTAAAATGAATGCAAACATAAGAGACAGACAAGGACTTGAAATAAAAACATCTGACTATGATACCTTCTTATACTGTGAAAATGTAAACCGGTATGATGCTGGCAAATATATCTTGACTTTGGAGAACAGCAGTGGCACCAAGTCATATTCCATTATTGTGAAAGTTCTAGGTAAATATCCATAAAACAACTCTAAATTAATCTATATATTTAATTTGTTTACTGTGTAAACATATGCACAATAATACTAAATATGCAGGATAATATGGATATGAACTCATATATAGACAGGCTTATGCTAAACCGCTTTGATAAGGTCTCAACTAAGTGGTATAGCAAATTCAATAAATGATAAATGATATAAGCTGCTATTCATGGATTTTCAATGGCACTATCCAGATATTGTCAGTGAAAAAATTCTCTAACTGATGTGGAACCATCCGGATATTATCATAGCAGAATTAGGGTGGAACAGCTATGAGAGTGATTCAGTAAGCACTGGTTATGGTGTCTACTTAAGACCTATTCTGTAAAGAAAACAAGGAGCTTACTTTTCTTTATAGAATACTAGTGCAAGGGCTAAAAACGTATTTACATTTAAGACACAATCATTTACACCAGCCCTATAGATGGAGCAAATGCCAATACCTGGATGTTAGTATGAACACCTGCAAATGATAGAATTTTGTAATTTATGTGCACACCTGTGTGCTCCACTCATAGGCTCCCCAAACTCCACCCATACACATACCCACTAGCAAAGCACACACAATCAAATCATGGCGCATACCTTTCTGCTAGTCAGCCATCTATGGGGTCCTTTTACTAAGGTGCATTGAAAAATGGCTTGTGGTAGTGTAGGCATGGGTTTTGGGCGCACGCCAAACCATTTTTCAGTGCACCTATAAAAAAGTCCTTTTTAAATTTTTTGCCAAAAATGGACGTGTGGCAAAAATGAAATTACCACAAGGACCATGCGGTAATTCCATTTTAGCACACGCTGGGCATGCATAGACGCTTACGTGGCTTACTAACAGGTAACAGGTACTGAAAGAACTCAAACATGAAATTGCAGATTTGCTGTTACTGATCTGTAACCTGTCATTAAAATCAAATGTAGTACCTGAAGATTGGAGGGTGGCCAATGTAACACCAATTTTTTTAAAGGGGTCCAGAGTTGATCTGGGAAATTACAGACTGGTAAGCCTGACTTCAGTGCCGTACATCTAGTAGCGCTATTGAAATGATAAGTAGTAGTAGTAGTATAAAGAATAAAACTATGGAACATGTGTTCTGAGAAAATCAAAGTGTCATGGGATAGGAGGCAATGTCCTTTTGTGGATTGGGAATTGGTTACTGTACAGAAAACAGAGGGTAGGGTAAATGGCCACTTTTCTCAATGGAGGAGGGTGAATAGTGGAATGCCACAGGAATATGTACTGGGACCAGTACTATTTAACATATTTATTAATGATCTGGAAATAGGAATGATAAGTGAGGTGATTAAATTTGCAGATGACACAATACTATTCAAAGTTGTTAAAACACATTCAAACTGTGAAAAATTGCAGGAAGACCTTAGGAAATTGGAAAATTGGGCATCCAAATGGCAGATAAAATTTAATGTGCACAAATGCAAAATGATGCACAATGGGAAGAATAATCCGAATCATAGTTACCTAATGCTAGGGTCCACACTGGGAGTCAGCACCAAGAAAAAGATCTAGGTGTCATTGTAGACAATATGCTGAAATCTTCTTCCCAGTGTGTGACAGCAGCCAAAAAGACAAACAGGATGCTAGGAATTATTAGGAAAGGGATGGTAAATAAGACCAAGAATAGTATAGTGCCTCTTTATTGCTCCATGGTATGACCTCACCATGAGTATTGCGTTCAATTCTGATCACCATATCTCAGAAAAGGTATAATGGAATTAGGAAAGATTCAATGATGAGTGACCAAAATGATAAAGGGTATGGAACTCCTCTCATATGAGGAAAGGCTAAAGAGGTTAGGCCTCTTCAGCTTGGAAAAGAGATGGCTGAGGACAGATATGATTGAAGTCTAAAAAATCCTGAGTGGGGTAGAACGGGTAAAAGTGGATTGATTTTGTACTCTTTCAAAACGTAGAATTGCCCCTTATTGAGGCAATTCTATTACTGAATGCCTCCATTTAGGTACCCAAGGGTGGACAATAGGAATATATTCTATAACAGAACCTAGGCACCCCTAGGCATAACTTGGTATGAGCTCACCAAATATTTAGGTGCCCACACTTACACCAGCCATAGAGCTGGCTTAAAGTGTGGGTGTCTAAATGCAGCAAGGGTGCATATAGCTTACAGTATTTTGTAAGTTCCTGTCATAACTGGGAGCATTGCCTATATCCCACAAATGCTCTGCCCATGTGTACACTCCCCCCCCCCCCCTGCAAATACACACTATGCAAGATAGTCATGTATTTACAGAATAGCACTTAGGCAACATACTGGCATGTATATGTGCCTATGTTCACACCTACACATGTATATGCTAGTATTCTAAACATTTATGAAACTAGTTTACAAAATTGCCATTCACATGTATAGTGGTAATATTCAACTGCAAAAAAGCAGTCCTAAATTAAACTACTTAGTTATACGTATAGCAGCTGAAAATCACCACTATACATACAGAGCAACATTTTAGGTACAGGTCAGGAAGTCTTGAGTTCTGATACTATTTTAGAATAGAATCTGCCATTGTAGAGCCTGTTCTAAAATACATGGAAAAAGGACATTTATACGCCGGTTATATGTGACATGAACATCCATTTTAGACAAATGAATGCATAAAATATCAATGGGTCAAAACAGTCACATAAATGTTTATTTGTTAACACATGAATGATCATGTTGCAGAATAGCAATATAAATGTTTAGGTGGCTGAATATTAACAATGTATCTCAGCCAGATTTGAAAACATACATGTTTATTTTTTCCAAAAATGTTATAGTCCAGGATCCCTTGCCAATTTTGCTTCTAGAAAGGACATCAATCACTGGGGGATTAACAAGGTGACCAGTAGAGCACTGCTCATTAGGAGCACTTTTCTGAAACTGGACATCCTAGGTTGCAGGTATAAAATCCCCATGTTGATCTTTTAGGACATAGACATTCATTCTTCTTCTGAAATGGGGAATAAACATTCATTTTTTAGGTCTGCCCTAGTCCCACTTAAAACTTGCCCATACCATACCCCTCTGCCATTTGCACATTCTTCAGTTTTAGACATGCATATCCCAGCTAGGTAAAATTGGGACTTAGATATTTATGCAGTATGAACATCTACATGCTGGTTTATGCATGTCTAAAATATGAATGGCACTTCTAAAATAAGCACCATAGTAAGCAGTGATGACTCCATTTTACATATAGGTGCTTATTTTAGAAGTCTTATTCATGGTTCCCAATTTTAGAAAGCCAAGAGAAACACATCTAAATTGCAAATATATGCCTATAACAAGTATGCATGGATCTGTGTATGTTTTAGGTGGGATTAGGGTAGGGCTAAAACATCTACGTGCATTCTCCACTTCAGAAGAGGAATGCATATATATGTTCACCAAGATCGATGTTGGGATTTATACTAGCTCCCGGGCACATGTAGATTATAGAAAGGTGCTCATTTTGTGGAGGGATTAAAGAAGATTGTCCCTCTTCATCCTCAGTGGTTTCTTGTTTGCTCTAAAACAATACTTGCAACTAATAGAGAGTGCTGTAACAGCTTTGGGAAACATAAATGTGTATGTTTATAAAATGGTAGATATACAAGTATATGTGCTGGCATATTGTACATTGCTGTGTTGATCACATTGAAAATTTGGATATTGACAATTGCAAAATGGGTGCTCTCACCACACATAGGGCCTCTTTTATCAAGCCGTGCTAGCGGTTCCTGCATGGCAATGCCAACAGAGCCCATTCAAAGTGAATGGGCTTTGTCTGCACTACTGCACCATGAGCCACTAGCATAGCTTGATAAAAGAGGCCAAAAGCAAGTACATGCATGTCCATTGCTGCATGTATTTTAGAAAAGGCTCTACATCAGCAGTTCCTTGTCTAAAATACTAACGAAAATTGACTTGTCCTAACATCAATGTCTCAATTCCAATTTGTACTTTCTTTCTAAGATTGGTGTTATATTCAGCACCAGTGCAGAATTTATGCATATTTTAAAATTGCTATGGCTGGTGTTTTAAAAATAATATGATCATTGCTGCCATGAAAATTGACCCTATATACATATGTAAATGTTTATGGGTGTATTTTTATATCTATATGTTTGTGTTTTTATATTTGCAGATACTCCAGGACCTCCAGTTAATCTCATTGTTAAAGAAACATCTAAAAATTCAGCTTTTATTTCATGGGACCCTCCTCTCATTGATGGTGGTAGTCCAGTAAAGAACTATATTGTTGAGAAACGTGATGCTGAGAGAAAAGCTTGGTCCACTGTTTCAACTGATTGCCCAAAGACTAGTTTCAGAATACCTAACTTAGAAGAAGGCAAATCTTACTTTTTCAGGGTATTAGCTGAAAATGAATATGGGATTGGTGAGCCATGTGAAACACATGATGCTGTTAAAGCTTCTGGTAAGATGATATGTATTTGCCATATCTGACTACTAATAGGTTATTGATTATAATTATTGTGAACATTGACCTATCAATCTATTTCTTTGATACAGAACATCCTGGACCAGTTGTAGATCTGAAAGCCTTAGCTGTATCAAAATCTGCTTGTACTCTTGGATGGAAAAAACCTTTCAACGACGGTGGTAGCCGTATTACTGGATATGTTGTTGATGTTATGACTGCTGAGGGCAAGTGGAACGAAGTAATGAGAGCCAAGAATCTTCAATATTCGATGAAAGACTTGCAAGAAGGAAAGGAATACACTTTCAGAGTGAGAGCTGAGAATGACGCTGGCTTGAGTTCACCATGTGAAATCACAATTGTAGCAAAGGATGATGTTGGTATGTATTGGATGTCACCAGCTCAATTATTTTGGTTATTTGAAAGGCATGTCATTGGTGTAAATATTAGCACCTACTGAAAGTAGCACTTAAAAGTTATTTTTGTTCTACTTTGGGAACCATGTGTTGGAAGACATTACAGTAACTTATCAAGAGTCTGTTAAAGAGCCCCCTACTTCCAGATCAGTTGTCTGATCTGCTAGTCAGGAAAGGAATCTGATCATATATGGTGAATTATAAATGGCCAAACAGTCTGATAAAGCATTAAGTAGAGCCTGTGGGATGCTGGGATACATTTGAAGAGTCATAATCTGCAGATAGTTGGAGATAGTGATACTGATGTTTAAATCATTCCTGAGGCCTCGTCTGAAGTATGGGACTTGAGTGAGGTGGCTAAGAGAATCTCAGATTGGTTGCAGAATTGAGATTTTGGTTTGATAATAATAGGTTGATCTTGAATGTGGCAAAGTCACTAGTTAATCACTAACTAGATCAAAGCCTTTGAATATACTAAATGGGCTGGGTGATTCAATTTAATCTCCTGTATATGGTGCCGAAAGAAAATGAGCACTAAGTGCTGTTTTTAAACTGTGGTCCAAGTTTGGCACCATTTATAGAATAGCACCTCACACCAGGATCCACACCTAACTTTTAGTCAGGAGGATTTACACCAACTGAAACCTGATGTAAATCCCTGCGCTTAAAAATGAAGTGCAGATCTCCCATATTCTGTAACACTACGAACAAATTCTTGGAACGCCCATGCCCCTCTTATGGCCATACCCCCTTTTCAGATCTGCACAAAAGAATTTACATGCACATCTTTATTGAATACGCCTAGCAAGATGCATATGTAAATTCTAATTATTGCCAATTAGCACCAATAATTGTTTATTAGCATCCAATTATCAGCACTAATTGGTTCGTTACTCACTTTTGTGCACCAGTAATAGAATCTGGGATTCAGTGGCTAACTTTAGCTGTTCAGATTCAGATTCCAGGAGACAGGGCTAGGTCTGAGAAGGTAAAATTAGATGGCTAGCTCTGATTTTCAGAGCCAATTGCAGTCCTAAATCTGAGCTCGTCCTCCCCATGGCCTGATACATAAGGAGCTTGAGCCCTCCCCATGACCTGATACATAAGAAAAAATGTCTTTCCTCAACCCTGATACCTTTCCTTCTTTCCTGACACCCAAAGAATATTCAGTAAAGCCACATGTCCTCAAGCCCCAGTCCTTTTCTTGAGCTCCCAACAGCTGATGAATAAAAAATATGTTTCCAAGCCCCAATCCCCTTCCCTCCTGATATCTAATATTTAAAAAAAAATGGTCCCCAAAACCTCAGTCCTCCTATTAATTATTTCTCTTCCAATACTCAAAGTAAAAAAAATAAATAAAAAAGCAAAACCATATTGCAACAAGCCCCAATCTCCTGCTTAGACTGAGCTGAAAACGTACCCAAAGATATTCAGGTAAAATTAACTGCTTATCTTCGTTATTTGGTTTTTTTTTTTTAATTGATCCCTCTATGGTTGGAAGGCATGCACAAAGCTGAAGACTAAGTAGAGCAAGGCTTCTTAACCTCTTTTGGTTCCTGCACTCCTTCAACTGATCAATGAAACTTTTGCACCTCTTTCCTAAATTATTAGTGCCTACTGACAGCTACATATGTCGATAACTATTAGCTGTTAACAGTAATAACTGCTAAAATGTTGCTAAAATTACAGTAGTAAACAATTATACTACCAATAACTGTCCTAATAGCTGCCTTCACTCTGTCAAGAAACTTTCAATAAATTGCTTCAGATTTCAAGACCCTTTTTTGCAGCCCATAGAAGTGCAGGCACCACTGGTTATGAACCCCTGAAGTACAAAGCCCAGTATTTCTTTCTTTAAAGAGCATGAACAGACTTGCTAGGCCTGACAGTTTTTACCTAACTTCAGTTTTTATACTTCAAAGTCCAAATTAGCATATAGCTAGAGTGCCTGTGGCACCTAAAAGAGATCCTAAAATTGTGCGGAAAATCATATTTTACATAAAAGTTAATATTTCCTCTTCCAGGTATATAGAGCTGTATTTTAGATATATTCTGCCAAATTTTGAATAGGTCACCCAAAGTTGCTATTTTGGGTGTGGATCATAGAGCCACACATAAACTGATTAGATAATTAGGTAATCACTATCAATTATTGGCATTAACAAGTATTTAATTGGCAGTTAATTAGAAGTTACACACCAATCTGCCCTATGCCTTATTCTATAACATGCAAACCTATATTTCGTAGCACATGACTCCAAAGGGTCGTGGGCATAAGAGGGGCATGGGCAGGTCAGGGGCATGCCTAGAAATTACATGCAATGTTCTAGAATACTAGCATTTGTATACCTAACTGCTGTCTGTTGGGTGTGTGCATTTACACCAGCTTTTGGCCAGCGTAAATGCTTGCATCCAAAGTTAGGCACAAAATGCACACTAAGCTAGTATTCTGTAAAGGTCATTCCATGCAAAGTGCCCATTAGAAAATACTAGCTTAGCATGGATCATCCTGGCGCCCAACTTTGGACACCATTTATTGAATTTCCCCCTATATATCTACATAGAGAACACTACAGCCTTGCCTAGTGTTCAAGATGACTAGGTCAACATACTTTAATAAATACATTTCTAAACTGTATTTCAGCTGCAAATATTTTAGATATAGAGTACAAATATTTTGAACTTTTTACTTTATAGTGGCACCAGATATGGATTTAAGTGGTCTGCCGGACTTGTGCTATCTGGCAAGAGAAGGTAGCACTTTCCACCTTAAGATCCCAATAAGTGGAAAACCTGCCCCATCTGTAACCTGGAGGAAAGGTGAAGATCCATTAACTGATACTACAAGAGTCAATGTGGAGTCTACTGCAATTAATACCACTCTTGTAGTACGGGAATGCCAGAAAGATGATGCTGCAAAATACACGATTACACTGAAGAACGTTGCTGGAAGTAAAGAGTCTGCTGTGTTTGTGAAAGTTGTTGGGAAACCTGGTATCCCTACAGCTCCAATAAAGTTTGAAGAAATCACAGCAGATGCTATAACTCTGATCTGGGGTCCGCCAAAAGATAATGGTGGTTCAGAAATCACTAACTATATCCTCGAAAAGAGAGATTCAACAACCAATAAGTGGGTGACTTGTGCCTCTGCTGTTCAAAAAACTACATTTAGAGTCACTAGACTTCATGAGGGAACAGAGTATACCTTCAGAGTCAGTGCAGAAAATAAATATGGAGTTGGAGAAGGCCTTAAATCTAACCCTGTTGTGGCAAAACATCCATTTGGTAAGCAGAATGACAATATTAATTGAGTCAATCAGTTAAAAAATGATGTATCATATTTACTTTTCACTGCAATGTAATTTTCTTTATATTTCTAGATGTACCTGATGCTCCTGCTCCTCCCAAAGTCCTTGCCATCCGACATGACTCTGCAGCATTGACCTGGACAGATCCAAGAAAAACTGGTGGCTCACCAATCACAGGTAGTTTTCCATTCTAAACTATTTTGTAAGAATAGTCTACATAATGACCAGAGAATGAAAGTAAAATCTTAACAGATAATTTTATAAGGAGTCCTTTTACAAAGCTGTGGTAAAAAGTGGCCTGCGGTAGTTTAGGCACATCTTTTGGACACATTTTACCACAGCTAGGAAAAAGGCTATTTTTTAATGGGCCGGGAAATGGAACTGCACTAATATTAAAATTATCACGCGCCTATTTATGGCCTGAGCCTTACCGCCAGCCATTGACCTAGCGGTAAGGGCTCACGCACTACCCACATGGTAACCATGCAACATATGCCAACATGGGCATGCTGCCAGTTACCACTGGGAATGCCCGTGGTAGAAAATAGAAAATTATTTTCTACCACAGGATTTGGCACACGCCAAAATCAGAATTACCAATGGGTGCACGCACTACCCCAGTGGTAGTGCCGATTGGGCGCTCACTACCCGCGCCTTTGTAAAAGGGCCCCTCAGTGATTTGCATGAATAAAAAGCTTTTTACCCATATTAGGGGCTTAGTTATAAGTGTGGGCTACCGTTAAGTCATGTTATTTTAGCACTAACTCGTAATATTTTAGTACAGGTCCCATTTAATGTAGTGAGACTTAGAGAGGAAGTTATCAACATGGGCTGCTATTAAAAATGTGTTATTTTACTGTTAACCCCAGTTATTAGTAACAAGGTCATGCAGTGAGATCTACTTACTAATAACTAGGGTTAACAGTAAAACACTTCTTAATAGTAGCCCAGGTTGATAAATTCACCCCTTAATTGGCTGGCTGAAAATTGTTCTTTCTGTATGCTGCTAAAGGTCTGTGCATTATTCTACCACATGCAAACTTTCAGCCACGTTGAGAAGTATTCCCTGAGAATATTTAGGAGATGGAGCAAAATAATGCACTTAGGTCTCCTTTTACAAAGGCAAGCTAGCATTTTTAGTGCACACCAACAATTAGCATGTGATAAACGCTGAGATGCCCATTATATTCGTATGGGCATCTTAGCATTTAGCACATATGAATTTTTAGCACACACTAAAAATGCTAGTGTGCCTTTGTTAAAGACCCCCCTTAGATTGCATTTTCAAGGCTGATGTGAATGCCTCCATTGCAAGTTTCAAAGGAAAAAAAAGTGTTCTTTCAATTTGAGTATTAGTGCAGAGCCTGCTCCTATAAAGTGCCAGCAGCAGGCTTTGTCCCAATGCAGACATTTTGAAAATTGCCCCTTTAAGGGAGATTCTATATATGGCGCATAAAAAATTGGTGCTGAAATCAGTGCCAACTAAGCTTATTCTATAATTTGCATCTAGATTTAGGTGCTGATTATAGAATAAGCTTAGTTGATATCTCAGCGCCTAAAACTACTCGCACCCATTTATACCAATAAAAATGTGGCGTAAATCCCAGTATGTCGATTTAGGTGCACTGGGCCATATTGTATAACTACACACATAAATTTCGGAATTTCTACGGAACATCCATTTCACCACCCATAACTATGCCCCTTTTTGCTGCATGCGTTAGAAGTTTGGCACACTTCTTTACAGAATACGCTTAACGAGTTGTGCAATTCTAATCAGTACCAATTAGTGCTCATTATTGCTTGTTAAGTGCTGTTATCAGTACTCATTAGCTTGTTAAGATTGTTAAGTTACATGCATTATTATAGAATCCACGCCAATTTCGGCATAGATTTCTAGGCACGCTATATAGAATCTGGGGGTTAATGTACATAAAATCACATTGTCATAATACTAAGACACATTCAATTCATGTGTTTATTTTCTAGGTTATCATATTGAATGCAAAGAAAGAAATAGCCTTTTGTGGAAGAGAGCTAACAAGACCCCAATACGAATGAAAGAATTCAGAGTGACAGGATTAACTGAAGGCCTAGAATATGAATTCCGAGTTATGGCAATCAATATGGCAGGAGTAGGTAAACCAAGCCTACCATCTGAACCAGTTGTGGCACTTGATCCCATTGGTAAGAAAAATAAAAATGAATTTGTTTAGTTTTTATGTTATTTAAAAACACTTCTGTCTTCTTCACATGTTTTATTTTTAATGTTTAGATCCTCCTGGTAAACCTGAGGTCATTAATATAACAAGGAGCTCAGTAACTTTAATCTGGACAGAACCTAAGTATGATGGTGGACATAAACTAAGTGGCTACATTGTCGAGAAGCGTGACCTGCCAGCAAAGGCTTGGATGAAAGCTAATCATATAAATGTACAAGAATGTGCTTTTACTGTTAATGATCTTTTCGAGGGTGCAAAATATGAATTCAGGATTAAAGCCAAGAATACCGCAGGAGCAATTAGCCCTCCATCAGAGTCTACAGGAGCCATTATATGCAAAGATGAGTATGGTTAGTATTGCCTTGAAATTTTGTATTAAGAGTAATTGTGTGAATATTATACCTATGCCTAGTTTTTTGGGGGGTTTTTTTTTGTTTTTTTACTGACAGTACATTTTCTTTTTCAATTGCAGAAGCACCAACTATTGTTATTGATCCTGCAGTGAAAGAAGGTTTAACAGTTAAGGCAGGAGACACCATTGTAATAACAGCTACTAGCATCCTGGGGAAGCCACCCCCACAATCTGCATGGTCTAGGGCAGGAAAGGATTTCAGACCTTCCGACATAGTTCAGATTGATACAACCCCAACCTCTTCCACGCTTTCTGTCAAATATGCAACCCGGAAAGATTCTGGTGAATACACAATCACTGCTACAAATCCATTTGGTACAAAACAGGAACATGTGCACGTAAAAGTATTAGATGTACCTGGACCTCCTGGACCTATTGAAATAAGCGGTGTCTCAGCTGAAAAAGCTACTCTTACATGGACACCTCCTAATGAAGATGGTGGATCACCAATTACTTCCTACATACTTGAAAAGAGAGAAACTAGCCGGCTGCTTTGGACATTAGTTGCTGAAAATATTAACGTCTGCAAACATATTGTTAGCAAACTTATTCAAGGAAATGAATATATCTTCCGTGTCTCTGCTGTTAATCATTATGGAACTGGTGAACCAGTACAATCAGAACCAGTTAAGATGGTGGATAGATATGGTACGTAAAACAGATTTTAAAAGTGCTATGCAGAAGTTTGGGATACCCTAAGTTTTATGTGCAGAAATGGGATTTTTGAAAATTGCCTACTACATATATGGGTACAATTATGCACATGTAACCAATATACGCATAATTGTACCATGTGTATCAGGGAGGTGTTCCGGCTGGTGCAGAGTGTGCATTCATGTACATGGTGTTAGATTTCTAAAGTATGTGTATACGTTTTCACAGAAAATACCACACAAATAGCAAGTGAAAATTTTGGGCACTTTCTGAAATCTCTTTTCAGATGCAAATTTTTCCCTTTGAAAACTAATGTAAAGTCTCTGGGTGAAAAGTATCTAGACTTTAAGGCAAATTTGTATAGATAGTATAGATTTATATAGTTTAAAGCTATTCTTTATTTTTTCCTATTAGGTCCTCCGGGTGCCCCTGGCAAACCAGAAATAACAAATGTGACCAAGGCATCTGTGACTGTGAACTGGAAAAGGCCAGCTGATGATGGTGGTAGTGAGATTACAGGATACTATGTAGAAAGAAAAGAAAAGAAAGGATTGCGATGGGTCAGAGTAACAAAGAAACCAGTTTCAGACCTCAGATGTAAAGTGACAGGACTCCTTGAAGGAAATGAATATGAATTCCGTGTAAGCGCAGAAAATAAAGCAGGAATTGGACCACCAAGTGATGCCTCACACCCAGTATTAATTAAGGATGTGGCATGTAAGAATTTCTTTACATTGTCAATGCTTTCCTTGCTGTTAAAAATTTACTGATATACTGATGACTATCTTTTGACAATTACAGATCCACCTGGACCACCTGCAAACCCACGAGTGACTGATACTACAAAATCTACAGCTACCTTAGCATGGGGCAAACCTCATTATGATGGTGGACTTGAAATAACTGGCTACACGGTTGAGCACAGAAAGGAAGGAGAAGAAGAATGGATAAAAGACACAACTGGATCAGCTCTGAGAATCACTGAATATGTTGTTGCCAATCTTCAGCCAAGAGCAAAGTATCACTTCAGAATTTGTGCCATCAATGCTGTAGGTGTTGGTGAACCTGCACAAATTACAGATGAAATCAAAGAACGTGAAGAAAGCCCTGATTTTGAATTGGATGCTGAACTTAGAAAAACACTTGTTGTTAGAGCTGGACTAAGTATTCGCATATTTGTGCCAATTAAAGGTCGCCCAACTCCTGAAGTCACATGGATGAAAGGCGATATGCCTCTTAAATTACGTGCCAACATTGAAAATACAGAATCATTTTCTCTTTTAATCATCCCAGAGTGCAACAAATATGATACTGGAAAATTTACTATGGTCCTTGAAAATGCTGCTGGCAAGAAATCTGGCTTTGTAAATGTAAAAGTTTTAGATACACCAGGACCACCAACAAATCTCAAAGCAAGGGATGTAACTAAGGATAGCATCACCCTTCAGTGGGAACTTCCTCTAATAGATGGTGGCTCACGAATAACAAACTATATTGTTGAAAAGCGTGAAGCAACTCGAAAAGCATATTCAACAGTATCAACTAATTGTCCAAAATGTTCTCTAAGAATTCCTAATTTGTCTGAAGGATGTGAATATTATTTCAGAGTGCTGGCAGAAAATGAGTTTGGAATTGGTGAACCAGCTGAAACTGCTGAACCTATCAGGGCCTCCGAGGCACCATCACCACCTGACAGCCTTAATATTATGGATATGACTAAGAACAGTGTTAGCCTTGCATGGCCAAAGCCAGTACATGATGGTGGTAGCAAGATCACTGGTTATGTACTTGAACTACAGAAAAAGGGTTCTGCTCAGTGGACACATGTCACAACTGTGAAAACATTGGACTATGTAGTAAAAAATCTAAATGAAAATGAAGAGTATGTTTTCCAAGTTATGGCAGTTAACAGTGCTGGAAGAAGTGATCCGAGAGAAAGCAGACCTGTTGTTGTTAAAGAGCTAATGGTACGTCCAGAATTTGATCTTCGTGGTCTTTACCAAAAAACTGTTATTGCCAAAGCTGGTGACAATATCAAAATTGAGATTCCTGTTCTTGGTCGTCCAAAACCACTTGTGACTTGGAAAAAAGAAATTCAACCCCTAAAAGAAACACAAAGAATCAATGTTGAACGTACTGCAAATGCAACTATCCTAAACATTAATGAAAGCACAAGAAATGATTCTGGAAAATATACAGTGGCAGCTAAAAATATCATTGGAGAAATCAGTGATATTATCACTGTTCAAGTACATGATGTTCCTGGACCTCCAACTGGACCAATTAAATTTGATGAAATTTCATCTAACTATATAATTTTGTCATGGGATCCTCCTGAAGATGATGGTGGGGTACCAATAAACAGTTATATCGTAGAAATGCGTGAAACCAACAGTACATCTTGGGTTGAATTAGCATCCACTGTGATACGTACAACCTACAAAGCTATTCATCTTACCACTGGTCTTGAGTATCAATTCCGAGTTAAAGCTCAAAACAGATATGGAACTGGTCCAGCTCTTAATTCAAATTCTGTCATTGCTGCCTATCCATTTAAGGTTCCTGGGCCACCAGGAACTCCTCAAGTTATTGCAGTAACAAAAGATTCAATGACTATTAGCTGGCATGAGCCTCTCACTGATGGTGGAAGTGCAATTATGGGATATCATGTTGAAAGAAAAGAGCGAAACAGCATCCTTTGGCAAACTGTGAGTAAAGCCTTGGTGGTAGGCAATATGTTTAAATCAACTGGACTTACTGATGGAATTGCATATGAATTCCGTGTAGTTGCAGAAAATATAGCCGGCAAAAGTAAACCAAGCAAGCCATCTGATCCTGCATTTGCTTTAGATCCTATTGATCCACCTGGCAAACCAGTGGCTCTTAACATAACACGACATTCAGTGACGCTACAGTGGACAAAGCCTGAATATAATGGAGGTTTTAAGATAACCGGTTACACAGTTGAAAAGAGAGATCTTCCTAGTGGACGTTGGCTAAAAGCTAATTTTAGCAATATACTAGAGACTGAGTTTACTGTAAGTGGTTTGACTGAAGATGCTAAATATGAATTCCGTATAACTGCAAGAAATGCTGCTGGAGCTGTTAGCCAGCCATCTGAACCATCAGATGCAATAACATGCCGAGATGAAATTGAAGAGCCAAAGATTATGGTTGATGCTAAATTTAAAGATGTTTTAGTAGTAAAAGCAGGTGAAGTTTTCAGACTTGATGCTGATGTTTCTGGTCGCCCACTACCAACAATGTCATGGACAAAAGAAGGAAAGGATCTTGAAGATACTGCAAAACTAGAAATAAAAATAGCAGATTTCTCAACTGCACTGATCAATAAAGATTCAACAAGAAGAGATGGTGGTGCATATACACTCACTGCTTCTAATCCTGGTGGCTTTGCAAAGCATATTTTTAATGTTAAAGTGCTTGATAGGCCAGGACCACCTGAAGGTCCTTTGGCTGTATCTGAAGTAACAGCAGAAAAATGTGTGTTGTCATGGTTACCACCACTAGATGATGGAGGTGCAAAGATTGATCATTATGTGGTTGAAAAACGTGAAACAAGCAGACTGGCATGGACAAGTGTAGCCACAGAAGTTCCAGTGACAAAACTGAAAGTCACAAAACTATTGAATGGCAATGAGTATGTGTTCCGTGTTATGGCCGTTAACAAATATGGAGTTGGAGAGGTTCTAGAATCACAGCCTGTTCTTGCAGTAAATCCATATGTACCACCTGATCCTCCAAAAAATCCTGAAGTAACTGCTATTACAAAAGACTCTATGATTGTTTGTTGGGGGCATCCGGATTCTGATGGTGGAAGTGAAATAATAAATTATATTGTAGAAAGGCGTGATAGAACTGGACATCGCTGGGTAAAATGTAACAAACGAGTTGTCACTGAATTACGGTACAAAGTTTCTGGGCTGACTGAAGATCATGAATATGAATTCAGAGTCATGGCAGAAAATGCAGCTGGAATTAGCCAACCAAGTACAACTAGCCCATTCTATAAAGCATGTGATACAGTATTTAAACCTGGTCCACCAGGTAACCCTCGAGTTTTAGACACAACTAAATCTTCAATTACCATAGCATGGAACAAACCAGTTTATGATGGAGGATCAGAAATCACAGGTTATATTGTTGAAATATCCTTACCTGAAGAAGATGAATGGAAAATTGTAACACCGCAATCTGGTCTCAAAGCCACTTCTTTTACTATCACTGGTCTTAAAGAGAATCAGGAGTATAAGATCCATATATGTGCTGTAAACTCTGAAGGTGTTGGAGAACCGGCCCTTGTTCCTGGGTCACCTAAGGCAGAAGAGAGAATGTTGCCACCTGAAATTGAGCTAGATGCTGAACTTCGAAAAGTCGTTACCATCAGAGCTTGCTGTACATTAAGATTATTTGTTCCAATTAAAGGAAGGCCTGATCCTGAAGTGAAATGGACCAGGGAAAATGGTGAACCTTTAGAAAGAGCTAATATTGAATCGACAAGCTCATATACACTGCTTATAGTTGAAAATGTAAATAGATTTGACAGTGGTAAATATATGCTCACAATAGAAAATAGCTCAGGTAGCAAATCAGCATTTGTAAATGTTAGAGTGCTTGATACTCCTGGAGCCCCACAAGATCTGAAAATAAAAGAAATTACAAAATCATCTGTTACATTAATATGGGATCCTCCACTTATAGATGGTGGTTCTAAAATAAAGAATTATATTGTTGAAAAACGTGAATCAACAAGAAAGGCGTACTCAACAGTTGTTGCTAACTGTCACAAGAATAGCTGGAAAGTAGATCAGTTACAGGAAGGTTGCAATTATTATTTTAGAGTACTAGCTGAAAATGAGTATGGCATCGGCCTTCCAGTAGAAACTTCAGAGTCTGTGAAAGTGTCAGAAAGACCTCTTCCACCTGGAAAAATAACCTTACTAGATGTTACAAGGAATAGTGTAAGTTTGTCATGGGAAAAACCTGAACATGATGGCGGAAGCAGAATTTTAGGCTACATTGTAGAAATGCAAAGCAAAGGAAGTGAAAAGTGGGCAACTTGTGCAACAGTGAAAACTACTGAAGCTATTATAACTGGACTAATTCAGGGTGAGGAATACATGTTCCGTGTTTCAGCCCAAAATGAAAAAGGAATTAGTGATCCCCGGCAGTTGGGAGTACCTGTTGTTGCAAAAGACCTTGTGATTGCACCAGCTTTCAGATTGTTATTTAACACTTTTACTGTGCTGGCTGGAGAAGATCTAAAGGTTGATGTTCCATTTGTTGCACGACCAAAACCTTCTATAACATGGCATAAAGATAATCTGCCACTTAAAGAAACTACTAGGATAAATGCAGAGAACACAGAAAATAACTCAACATTAATGATAAAAGAAGCATGTAAAGACGATGTTGGACAGTATACCATAAAACTTGAAAATTCTGCAGGCAAAGCTTATGAGAAGCTTAATATTGTTGTCCTTGATAAACCAGGGCCACCCAAAGGACCAGTAAAGATAGATGAAGTAACAGCAGACAGCATTACAATTTCCTGGGAGCCACCAGAATACGATGGTGGAAGTTCTATAAACAATTATATTGTTGAAAAAAGAGATACTTCCACAACAGTCTGGCAGATTATTTCAGCAACTGTTGCAAGAACCACCATAAAGGCTAGTCGATTAAAGACTGGAGTTGAATATCAGTTCAGAATTGCAGCTGAGAACCGATATGGGAAAAGTGGATATCTCATTTCAGATGCTGTTATAGCCCAATACCCATTTAAAGTCCCAGGTCCCCCTGGAACACCTTTTGTATCAGCTGTCACAAAAGATAGTATGGTTGTACAATGGCATGAACCTGTCAATGATGGCGGTAGTAAGATCTTTGGATACCATCTAGAACGCAAGGAAAGGAATAGCATTCTCTGGGTTAAATTAAACAAAACAGCTATTCAAGACACAAAGTTTAAGACAACTGGTCTTGAAGAAGGCATTGAATATGAATACAAAGTTTATGCAGAGAATATAGCAGGCATTGGAAAGCCTAGTAAAGTATCTGAATGCTATGTAGCACATGACCCATGTGATGCTCCAGGTCGTCCAGAACCTATAATTATTACAAGGAATTCAGTAACCCTTCAGTGGACAAAGCCTGAATATGATGGTGGAAGCAAGATTACTGGTTACATTGTTGAAAAGAAAGAGTTACCTGAAGGCCGCTGGATGAAAGCAAGCTTCACAAATGTTATAGAGACTCAGTTTGCAGTAACTGCTTTAGTTGAAGATCAAAGATATGAATTCCGTGTTATAGCAAGAAATGCTGCTGGTGTTTTCAGTGAACCTTCAGAAAGCACAGGGGCAATTACAGCTAAAGATGAAATTGAGCCTCCTCGTATTAGTATGGATCCAAAATATAAAGAAATGATTGTATTAAATGCTGGTGAAACATTCAAGATTGATGCAGACATTTATGGCAAACCTATACCATCTGTTCAGTGGCTTAAAGGCAATCAAGAACTTGTAAATACAGCTCGTTTGGAAATAAAGAGCACTGATTTTACCACAAGTCTCAGTGTAAAAGAAGCTGTTCGTATTGACAGTGGTGTATACACATTATTACTCAAAAATGTTGGAGGAGAAAAATCTGCTTCTGTGCATGTTAAAGTTCTTGATCGGCCAGGACCACCTGAAGGACCTATTTGTGTAACTGGAGTAACTGCTGAAAAATGCACATTGGCATGGAAACCTCCACTTCAAGATGGCGGTAGTGATATTTCACACTATATTGTGGAAAGAAGAGAAACTAGTCGTTTAGTTTGGACAGTAGTTGATTCTAATGTACAAATCCTCAGTTGCAAAGTTACCAAACTTTTGGAAGGAAATGAATATATCTTCCGTGTAATGGCTGTAAACAAATATGGTGTTGGCGAACCTCTTGAATCTGAGCCAGTGGTTGCAAAAAATCCATTTACTGTGCCACTTGCACCAAAGGCTCCTGAAGTAACAGCAGTGACAAAGGACTCAATGACTGTCATATGGGAAAGACCAGCATCTGATGGAGGCAGTGAAATAATTGGCTATGTAGTAGAAAAACGAGATAAAGAAGGTATTAGATGGACAAGGTGCAACAAGCGTTTAGTCAGTGAACTGCGCTTCAGGGTAATTGGACTTGTTGAAAACCATCACTATGAATTTAGAGTGTTTGCTGAAAATGCTGCTGGTTTGAGTGAACCTAGTCCACCTTCCATTTACTGTAAGGCTTGTGATCCTATTTACAAGCCAGGTCCACCTAATAATCCTAGAGTAGTAGATGTTACCAAATCTTCAGTTTTCCTTTCCTGGAGCAAACCAATATATGATGGTGGCTGTGAAATTCAGGGATACATCGTTGAACAACGTGATGTTAGCACTGATGAATGGGCTATGTGTACTCCATCAACTGGTATCAAGGAAACACATTTGGAAGTAGATAAACTACTGGGAAAGCATGAATATAAATTCCGCATCTGTGCTATCAATAAAGCTGGTGTGGGAGAGCACGCAGATGTCCCTGGTTCTGTTGTTGTTGAAGAAAAATTGGAACCCCCAGACCTTGATCTTGATCTAGAACTTCGGAAAATTATAAATATAAGGGCTGGATGTTCATTGAGATTATTTGTTCCCATTAGAGGACGTCCTGCACCAGAAGTTAAATGGGGAAAGGTTGATGGTGAAATCAGAGAAGCAGCTCAAATTGATGTCACCAGCAGTTTCACTACACTTGTACTCGACAATGTTAATAGATTTGACAGTGGAAAATATACTTTAACTTTAGAAAACAGCAGTGGAACAAAGTCTGCCTTTGTCAGTGTAAGAGTGTTGGATTCACCTAGTGCCCCTGTAAACCTCAAAGTGAAAGAGATCACCAAAGATTCAGTTTCACTTACATGGGAACCACCTTTATTGGATGGAGGAGCTAAAATAAAGAACTATATTGTTGAAAAACGTGAAACCACTAGAAAAGCATATGCTACTGTTGTAACAAACTGTCATAAGACATCATGGAAAATAGAACAGCTTCAAGAAGGATGTAATTACTACTTTAGAGTTACTGCTGAGAATGAATATGGAATTGGCCTTCCAGCGGCAACAGCTGATCCAGTTAAAGTGTCTGAGGTTCCCCAGCCTCCAGGAAAAATAACAGTAATTGATGTCACAAGAAACAGTGTATTTCTTACTTGGGAAAAGCCAGAACATGATGGTGGAAGTAGAATTCTTCAGTACATAGTAGAAATGCAAGCTAAAGGAAGTGACAAATGGTCAGACTGTGCACATGTGAAAACACTTGAAGCATCGATTACTAATTTAACCCAAGGAGGAGAATATCTCTTTAGAGTGATGGCAGTAAATGAAAAAGGCAGAAGTGATCCAAGAACTCTTGCTGTTCCTGTGGTTGCTAAAGATTTGGTCATTGAACCAGATATACGACCAACATTCAGTAGCTACAGTGTTCAGGTGGGTCATGATTTGAAAGTTGAAATACCAATATCTGGACGACCAAAGCCAACAGTGACCTGGACAAAAGATGGTCAAACATTAAAGCAGACAACAAGAGTCAATGTCAGTGATTCAGCTAACTTAACTGTACTGAATATTAAAGAAACCAGTAAAGAAGATGCTGGCATGTATTCAATTTCAGTAGCCAATATCATTGGACAAAAAGTTGCAACTATTGAAATTATAACATTAGATAAGCCTGATCCACCAAGTGGCCCTGTTAAATTTGATGAAGTTAGTGCTGAGAGCATTACATTATCCTGGAATCCTCCAGAATATACAGGTGGCTGCCAGATCACTAATTACATTGTTGAAAAGAGGGATACAACAACTACTGTTTGGGAGACTGTATCAGCCACAATTGCCAGAACCATTCTGAAAGTGTCTAGACTCAAAACTGGCACAGAATATCAGTTTAAAATATATGCCGAAAACAGATATGGCCGAAGTTTTGCCTTGGATTCTGAACCAATAATAGCCCAGTATCCCTATAAAGAACCAGGTCCCCCTGGTACACCATTTGTGACAACAGTTACAAAAGATAGCATGGTTGTGCAGTGGCATGAACCAATAAATGATGGAGGAAGTAAAATACTAGGCTATCATGTGGAACGAAAAGAAAAAAACAGTATTTTGTGGACTAAGATCAACAAAACTATTATTGCAGATACACATCTGAAGACAACTAATCTTGAAGAAGGAATTGAATATGAATTTAAGGTATATGCAGAAAATATTGTTGGTATAGGCAAAGCAAGCAAAATTTCAGAGTGCTATGTAGCTCGTGACCCTTGCGATCCTCCAGGGTGCCCAGTACCTATAATTGTAACAAGAAATGCAATTACTCTCCAGTGGACCAAACCAGAATATGATGGAGGTAGCATGATTACTGGTTATACTGTAGAAAAACGTGATCTACCTGATGGACGCTGGATGAAAGCTAGCTTTACAAATGTCATTGAAACTGAGTTCACCGTAACAGGTCTTACTGAAGATCAACGATATGATTTTAGAGTTATTGCAAGGAATGCTGCTGGCACAATTAGCAAACCTTCTGACAGTACAGGGCCAATTACAGCGAAGGATGAAGTGGAGCCACCAAGAGTCTCAATGGATCCAAAGTTCAAAGACACTATTGTTGTGAATGCAGGGGAAACCTTTAAACTTGAAGCTGATGTACATGGAAAACCCATTCCTACTATCCAGTGGTTTAGAGGTGATAAGGAAGTTGAAGAATCTGCAAGATGTGAGATAAAGAACACAGATTTTAAGGCATTAATTATAGTAAAAGATGCAATTAGAATTGATGGTGGACATTATACTTTACAAGTTTCTAATGTAGCAGGCAGTAAATCAGTTCCAATAATTGTGAAAGTATTGGACAGACCAGGACCTCCAGTTGGTCCTGTTCAAATTACTGGTGTTACTTGTGACAAATGTTCATTGTCATGGTCACCACCTGAACATGATGGTGGTAGTGATGTTTCTCACTACATTGTTGAAAAGAGAGAAACCAGCCGTCTCACCTGGACTGTTGTTGCTTCAGATGTAGTAACCACATCATTAAAAGTAACTAAACTTTTGGAAGGCAATGAATATATTTTCCGTATATTGGCTGTTAACAAATATGGTATTGGTGAACCTCTGGAATCTGCTTCTGTACTGATGAGAAATCCATTTGTCCATCCTGGTCCACCAAAAGCTCCAGAAATAACTAACATTGCAAAGGACTCAATGACTGTTTGTTGGAGCCGACCAGATACTGATGGTGGCAGTGAAATTATTGGATATATTGTGGAAAAAAGAGACCGAACTGGAATACGATGGACAAAATGCAATAAACGCAGTGTTACAGATTTGCGTTTCAGAGTTACAGGCTTAGCAGAAGATCATGAATATGAATTCCGTGTATCTGCTGAAAATGCTGCAGGTGTTGGTGAGCCAAGTCAGCCTTCAGTTTACTATAAGGCCCGTGATCCTATATTCAAACCTGGTCCACCTACTAATGCCCATGTAGTAGATACCTCTAAAAATTCAATTACACTTGTGTGGGGTAAACCTATTTATGATGGTGGTAGTGAAATCCAAGGCTACATTGTAGAAATCTGTAAAGCAGATGAAGAAGAATGGACAATTTGCACCCCACAAACTGGTTTACAAGTCACACGATATGAGATTAAAAAACTGACTGAACATCAGGAGTATCAGATCCGAGTGTGTGCTGTTAATAAAGCTGGTGTAGGTGAGGCTGCAGCAGTTCCTGGTACAGTTAAACCAGAAGATAAACATGAAGCACCTGAACTTGATCTTGATTCAGAACTGAGAAAAGGAATAGTGGTCAGAGCTGGTGGACATGTTAGTATTCACATACCATTCAAAGGTAGACCAACCCCTGACATTAGCTGGTCTCGAGAAGATGGTGAACTTACTGATAAATGTCAAATTGAAAGAGGCATCAACTATACCCATCTATCAATAGACAATTGTGATAGAAATGATGCTGGAAAATACATTCTTAAGTTGGAAAATAGCAGTGGATCCAAGTCTGCCTTTGTTACAGTAAAAGTTCTTGATTCACCTGGGCCACCACAGAACCTAATAGTAAAAGATATAAGAAAAGATTCTGCCACACTAATATGGGAACCGCCTATAATTGATGGTGGTGCAAAGATTAAGAACTATGTTATTGACAAACGTGAATCTACCAGAAAAGCATATGTTAATGTAACTACACAATGCAACAAAACAAGTTTCAAGGTTGAAAATCTTATAGAAGGAGCCATTTATTACTTTAGAGTTATGGCTGAAAATGAATTTGGTCTTGGTACACCAGTTGAAACAATAGATGCAGTAAAAGCTTCAGAACCGCCTCTACCACCTGGGAAAGTCACACTTACTGATGTGACTCAAAGAAGTGCATCACTTGTCTGGGAGAAACCTGAACATGATGGTGGCAGCAGAGTAATTGGATACTTGGTTGAAATGCAATCTAAAGGAATAGATAAATGGAGTGTTGTTACAGAAACCAAAACTTGCAATGCTGTTGTTTCTGGTTTAAGTTCAGGGCAAGAGTATCAATTCCGTGTGATTGCTTATAATGAAAAAGGAAAAAGTGACCCAAGACAGCTTGCAATTCCTGTAATAGCTAAAGATTTGACCATTGAACCAAGTTTGAAAGTGATGTTTAATACATACAGTGTCCAAGCTGGAGAAAATCTAAAGATAGAAATACCAGTTATTGGCCGACCCAAACCTCAGATTTCTTGGGAAAAAGATGGTCAGTTACTTAAGCAAACAACCAGAGTAAATGTTGACGATACACCAACATCAACTATCTTACACATTAAAGAGAGCAGCAAAGAGGATTTTGGCAAATATACCGTAACTGCATCAAACAGTGCTGGCAAAGCAACAGAGCACATCAATATAATTATCCTTGATAAGCCTGGCCCACCAAAAGGACCAGTTCGATTTGATGAAATTAGCTCAAACTATGTTGTCTTCTCGTGGGATCCACCAGAGTACACTGGAGGATGCCAAATAAATAACTACATAGTAGAGAAACGTGACACAACTACTACCTCCTGGCAAACTGTATCAGCAACAGTTGCAAGAACAACCATTAAAGTAACAAAATTGACTACTGGCGCTGAATATCAGTTTAGAATTTTTGCTGAAAATAGATATGGAAAGAGCTCTTCTTTGGATTCTTCGGCGGTTGTTGTACAGTATCCATATAAAGAGCCTGGTCCTCCAGGTACTCCATTTGTAACATCAATTTCCAAGGACCATATGATTGTACAGTGGCATGAACCAGTAAATGATGGTGGTAGCAAAATTCTTGGCTATCATCTTGAGCGCAAGGAGAAAAATAGCATTCTCTGGGCAAAGATAAATAAAACTCTCATTCAAGATACAAAATTAAAAACAGATGGCCTTGAAGAGGGCCTGGAGTATGAGTTTAGAGTTTATGCTGAAAATATAGTTGGCATTGGTAAAGCTAGCAAAGTATCTGAATGCTATGTTGCACGTGACCCATGTGATCCACCAGGTCGCCCAGAAGCCATTGTTATCACTAGAAATTATGTCACACTTAAGTGGAAAAAACCTGAATATGATGGTGGTAGCAAAATCACTGGATATATTGTAGAAAAGAAAGAACTACCAGAAGGTCGTTGGATGAAAACCAGTTTTACAAATGTAATAGATACTGAATTTACTGCAACTGGTCTTGTTGAAGATCAAAGATATGAGTTTAGAGTAATTGCAAGGAATGCGGCTGGTAACTTTAGTGAACCATCTGAAAGCACTGGACCAATCACTGCTAGAGATGAAATTGATGCACCAAGAGCTTCAATGGATCCCAAATACAAAGATGTAATTGTTGTTCGTGCAGGAGAAACATTTGTTCTGGAGGCTGACATTCATGGCAAACCTGTTCCTGATATCACATGGTCCAAAGATGGAAGAGAGCTTGAAGCAACAGCTGCAAGAATGGAAATAAAATCTACTATTGAAAAAACAACTCTAACAGTTAAGGACTGTATACGAATTGATGGAGGGCAATATATACTTACTCTGAGCAATGTTGGTGGCACGAAGTCTGTACCAATAACAGTAAAAGTCCTGGACAGGCCAGGACCTCCAGGAGGTCCTTTAAAAGTCACAGGAGTCAGAGCAGAAAAATGCTATTTGTCTTGGAATCCACCACTAGAGGATGGTGGAGCCAATATTTCTCACTATAACATTGAAAAAAGAGAGACAAGCAGACTGTCATGGACACAAGTTGCATCTGATGTTCAGGCCCTTAGCCACAAAGTGACCAAACTTCTCACAGGCAATGAATACATATTCCGTGTAATGGCTGTGAACAAATATGGAATTGGAGAGCCACTGGAATCTGAGCCTGTATTGGCTCGCAATCCATTCAAACCTCCAGGTCCACCTTCAATACCAGAGGTTACAGCAATAACAAAAGATTCTATGGTTGTTACTTGGGAGCGACCAGAAGATAATGGTGGGGCTGAAATTGAAGGTTACATACTTGAAAAACGTGATAAAGATGGTATTAGATGGACCAAGTGCAGCAAGAAAAAACTAACAGATTTGCGATTAAGAGTAACTGGACTTACAGATGGGCATTTCTATGAATTCAGAGTTGCTGCAGAAAATGCTGCTGGTGTAGGGGAACCAAGTGAACCATCTATTCTCTATCGAGCTTGTGATGCACTGTATCCACCAGGCCCACCAAGTAATCCAAAAGTGACAGACACTTCCAGATCTTCAGTATCCCTAGCTTGGAACAAACCCATTTATGATGGTGGTGCTTCAATAATGGGGTATGTAGTAGAGATGAAGGAAGTTTCTGTAGATGAATGGACTACTTGCACACCACCAACTGGATTACAAGGAAAGCAGTTCACTGTAACAAAACTTAAAGAGAATGCTGAATATAATTTCCGCATTTGTGCTATCAACTCTGAAGGAGTTGGGGAACCTGCAAGTATACCTGGAACAGTTATTGCAGCTGAAAAAGTTGAACCCCCTGAAATTGAACTTGATGCTGACCTAAGAAAAATTGTTACTGTACGTGCTGGTGGCACATTGCGCTTATTTGTTACTATTAAAGGTAGACCTGAGCCTGAAGTTAAATGGGAAAAAGCAGAAGGCATTCTTACTGACCGAGCACAAATTGAAGTTACAAGTTCATATACTATGATGGTTATTGATAATGTGAACAGATTTGACAGTGGCAAATATAATTTGACTTTGGAAAACAATAGTGGCTCTAAATCAGCTTTTGTTAATGTAAGAGTTCTTGATTCACCCAGTGCACCAGTAAATCTAATAATTAAGGAAGTAAGGAAAGATTATGTGACATTATCTTGGGAACCACCACTGATTGATGGTGGAGCTAAAATCACAAACTACATTGTTGAAAAACGAGAAGCTACAAGAAAAGCATATGCCACAGTTACAAATAACTGCACTAAGAATACATTTAAAGTAGAACCGCTACAAGAAGGAGGCATTTACTATTTCCGTGTCCTGGCCTCTAATGAATATGGGATTGGTTTACCAGCAAAAACTACAGATCCAGTTAAGGTTTCTGAACCACCTTTGCCTCCTGGAAGAGTAAATCTTGTAGATGTAACTCGTAATACTGCTTCAATTACTTGGGAAAAACCAGAAAGTGATGGTGGTAGTAAAATCACTAGCTACATAGTGGAAATGCAAACTAAAGGCAGTGAAAAATGGAGGACATGCACTCAAGTTAAAACACTAGAAGCAACAATATCTGGTTTAACTATGGGAGAAGAGTATAGCTTCAGAGTAGTTGCCGTCAATGAAAAAGGAAAAAGTGATCCAAGACAACTTGGAGTTCCCGTAATTGCAAAGGACATTGAAATACAACCTTCTGTTGAACTTCTTTTCAATACATTTAATGTAAAAGCTGGAGATGACCTAAAGATTGATATACCCCTTAGAGGCAGACCATCTCCCTCTGTAGTCTGGAAGAAAGATGGAGAGTTATTAAAACAGACAACTCGAGTAAATGTGCATACAACCAAGGCTTCAACACTGTTGTCCATTAAAGAAGCTTCACGAGAAGATGTAGGAAATTATGAACTATTGGTTTCAAATAGTGCTGGTTCAACAACAGTTTCTATTAGTATAATAGTTCTTGACAGACCTGGAGCTCCAGGACCTATACACATTGATAATGTCAGTGCTGATAACATAACAATTTCATGGGATCCTCCAGAGTATGATGGTGGTTGTCATATTAACAATTACATTGTTGAAAAGAGAGAAACTACCACCACATCATGGGAATTAGTATCTGCAACGATTGCCAGAACATCAATAAAGGTAGCACGTCTAACAACAGGGTCTGAATATCAATTCCGTGTTTCTGCAGAAAACCGTTATGGTAAGAGCCACTATACCGACTCTTCATCTGTTGTGGCACAGTATCCATTTAAACCACCTGGTCCACCTGGAACTCCACATGTTAAACATGCAACTAAATCTTTTATGATTGTAAGCTGGCAGATACCGGTTAATGATGGTGGAAGTCGCGTGCTTGGATATCACCTTGAGCGTAAAGAAAGAAGCAGTATTCTATGGACAAAGGTAAATAAAACTCTTATAGCTGATACTCAACTAAAGGTTACTGGCCTTGAAGAAGGACTGATGTATGAGTATCGTGTGTATGCTGAAAACATTGCAGGAATTGGAAAATGCAGTAAATCGTGTGAGCCAGTTGCTGCAAGAGACCCATGTGATCCTCCAGGTCAACCAGAAGTTACTAATATTACAAGAAAATCTGTCTCATTATCATGGTCCAAACCAGAATATGATGGTGGAGCTAAAATCACAGGCTATATTATTGAACGTAGAGAGCTTCCAGATGGCCGTTGGCTGAAATGCAATTTTACTAACATACAAGAAACCTTCTTTGATGTAACTGAACTCACAGAAGATCAACGATATGAATTCCATGTTATTGCAAAAAATGCTGCTGACTTATTTAGTGAACCATCTGAATCAACTGGACCTATCACAGTCAAAGATGATATGGATGCACCAAGAATTATGATGGATGTCAAGTTCAGAGACATTGTTGTTGTTAAAGCTGGAGAGATCCTGAAAATCAATGCAGACATTGCAGGGCGTCCTATACCTGTAATTTCATGGACAAAAGATGGTAAAGAGATTGAAGAAAAAGCAAGAGTTGAAATACATTCCACAGATAATAGCACCATGTTAACTGTTAAAGACTGCATTAGACAAGACTCTGGACAATATATATTAACACTGAAGAATGTTGCAGGAACTAGATCATTGGCTGTAAACTGCAAAGTCCTTGATAAGCCTGGTCCACCTGCAGGCCCAATAGAAGTAACTGGTGTTACTACTGAAAAATGCTCACTTTCCTGGGGTCCACCCCAAGAAAATGGTGGTGCTGAAATTGACTACTATGTTGTAGAAAAACGAGAGACTAGCCGACTTGCTTGGACACTTTGTGAAGCAGAACTAAGAATGACATTCTGTAAAATAACAAAACTGCTAAAGGGCAACGAATATATTTTCAGAGTAATGGGTGTTAACAAATATGGAGTTGGTGAGCCTTTGGAGAGTCGTGCAATAAAAGCAATAGATCCATTCACAGTCCCAAGTGCACCCCACTCTTTAGAGATCACAAGTGTGACCAAAGAATCAATGGTTCTTTGTTGGGCAAGACCAGATAATGATGGAGGTAATGAAATTTCAGGATATATAGTTGAGAGACGTGAGAAGAATAGTTTACGATGGATACGTGTGAACAAAAAAACAGTTTATGATTTACGAGTGAAATCATCTGGTCTAAGAGAAGGATGTGAATATGAATATCGTGTCTATGCAGAAAATGCTGCTGGTTTCAGTGAGCCCAGTGAACCTACACCACTAATTCTTGCAGAAGATCCAATTTTCCTACCATCCCCTCCATCCAAGCCTAAAATTGTAGATTCAACAAAGTCAAGCATAACTGTTGGATGGATAAAACCATTATTTGATGGAGGGTCCCCAATAACTGGTTACACAATTGAATACAAGAAATCAGATGAAACCGACTGGTCAACTGCTGTTGCAAAATTAAGGGGTACAGAATATACAGTGATAGGACTAACATCAGGAAGTGAGTATGTCTTCAGAGTAAGATCTGCTAACAAAGTTGGAACAAGCGATCCAAGTGATGTCTCTGATCCTCAGATAGCAAAGGAAAGAGAAGAAGAACCTGCATTTGATATTGATAACGAAATGCGCAAGACTTTAATTGTAAAGGCTGGTGAATCATTTACAATGACTGTGCCTTTTAGAGGAAAACCAGTTCCGAATGTTATGTGGAGTAAACCAGATACTGATCTACGTTCACGAGCAAGCATTGATTCATCAGATTCTTGCACGTCACTTACCATTGAAAAAGCAACAAGAAATGATTCTGGCAAATATACTCTGATGTTGCAGAATATTCTAAACACTGTTTCATTGACTTTGGTTGTCAAAGTTCTTGACTCTCCTGGCCCACCATTAAATATTGTTGTAAAAGAAGTAACAAAAGAATCTACTGTTTTATCATGGGATGTTCCTGAAATTGATGGTGGTGCTCCTGTTAAGAATTATCATATTGAGAAACGAGAAGCCAGTAAAAAAGCCTGGGTCACTGTTAGTAACAACTGTCATCGTCTTACCTACAAAATTACCAACCTTCAAGAGAGTGCAATATACTACTTCAGAATTTGTGGAGAAAATGAATTTGGTGTTGGAGTACCTGCTGAAACAAAAGAAGGAGTTAAAATAACAGGTTAGTGCTTGTAATATCTATACATTCTGAGTTCTCTTTCATAATCTACCATAAATGAAGCAACATACTGTACTTTTAAATGGTTTCCATTTTATTTGAAAGTAGACATAAACCCCAAAATTCTATAAATGACACTGAAGATTGTTTGTGCAAATGTAGGCATGCACCCAATTTGCACACACAAATGTAGGTGCGCATTCAATTTGCATGTGCAATTTAATTGAATAATAAGCTAATGAGCACCAATAATTGGGTGTTAAATCAATTATTGATACTAATTGGTCTTAATTAAAATTTATGTGCACATTTTTAGTTGCACATATCCATGTGTAAATTTTACATGTGGCTCCGAAAAGGGGGCACAGCCATGGGAGGGCCATGGGCGGATCAGAGGCATTCCTAGAATTTATGCATGTTGTTATAGAATAAGGGGGATTTGAGCCTAATTTAGATGTGAGGATTTACACTAGGGTTTACTTGGTGTAAATCCTCACATCTACAGTTAGGTGCTAACCCCCCGGCTTCTATATAGCATGACTGAAATTGCATGTGCAAATCTGGTCCTATTCTGGATTTGTGTGCATAATTTAATTACTTAAAAAGCCAATCATTGCTGATAATTGCCACTTAACAAGCAATTATTGATAATTGGCATTAATTAGAATGTATACACACAACTTGCTATGCATATTCTGTAAACTGGTGTGCATAAATTCTAATGCTCGCTGCCAAAAAAGAGATCATGGAATGGGCAGACCATGGGCATTCCAAAAATCTATGCGCATGGTTATAGAGTACACCTGTTCTGCGCCTAAGTTAGGCACCGGTATTTACACCAAGTTTTACTTGGCATAATTGGACATGCCTAGAGTTAGGTGCAGGTATGGCTGCTAGGCATATTCTATAAACCAGCTAGGTGTATTCTATAAAATGTCTAAATCTAGGCATACTTTATAGAATTTGCCTAGGTGTATTTTTTACACCAATTTTTTAGGCGCCATATATAGAATCTAGTCCTAAGCATATTCTATAAACAGTACCAAACTTTCAATGCCATTTATAGATTAGTGCTTAGTGTATTATTTATAGAATGTGGTCCAAACTGTATTTTTTTTTACTAAAGAACAATGGAAATACTCTAGCCAGATCAAATTATAAACTTGTAGTTTTAAGTAATAGTTATGGTCTTTAAGACAATATGCCTTGTTGCCAAAATAAAATAACATTTAAAAAGTTGTTTATAGCTTGATATTATTATAGTTGTAGATATCGCCCTTTATATATTTTATAATGTCTGCATTTTAAAGACAAATGTATTAATTAATGTGCCTTTAGTTCAAATACAAATTTCTGAATACCACTTAATCTTTTACTTTTTCTAAATTCTAATCATGCTCCTCACAGAGTAACAGAAGCTCTAGCTACATAGCTTATTTAGATAACTACTTGTTATTTACCATTATTTTCTTTTATGGCATATTTCTAGAAAAGCCAAGTCCACCTGAAAAGCTTGGCATAACAAGTGTCACCAAAGACAGCGTGTCTCTCGCTTGGCTGAAACCAGAACATGATGGTGGAAGCAAAATTGTAAACTACCTTGTTGAAGTTCTTGAGAAAGGACAACAAAACTGGGTTAGATGTGCAACTACAAAGACAACTCACCACATCATCCATGGCCTCAAGGAGCATGTTGATTATTTCTTCCGAGTGTTTGCTCAAAACCAAGCAGGTCTTAGTGAACCTAGAGAACTGCTACTTCCAGTTACAGTCAAAGAACACCTAGGTAATCTAGTAAAAGAATATGATACCTTTACATCAAATTTTGTAAATTGTTAACAAAATCCATGACCGCTATTCATTTTCAAATTTCTCTTTTTTAGAACCACCTGAGATTGATATGAAAGGCTACCCACATAATACTGTGTATGTCAGAGCAGGATCAAACCTCAAGGTTGATATTCCAATCTCTGGTAAACCATTGCCTAAGGTGACATTGTCCAAGGAAGGAGTTCCAGTAAAACCAACATTACGATTTAATGCAGAAACTACTGCAGAAAGTATCATTGTTAATCTTAAGGAAAGCGTTGCTTCTGATGCAGGGATATATGACATTACTGCTTCCAACTCCAGTGGAACAACTAAAGCTGTTCTTAAAATTGTAGTATTAGATCGACCTGGTCCTCCAGTTGGTCCTGTTGCCATTAGTGATGTGACAGAAGATAGCTTAATTCTCCGATGGCAGCCACCATCTTATGAAGGTGGAAGTCAAGTCACCAACTATATTATTCTGAAAAGAGAAACAAGTACTGCTGCTTGGTCTGAAGTGTCTGCCACTGTTGCTAGGAATGTTATGAAAGTAATGAAATTAACCAAAGGAGAAGAATACCAATTCCGCATTAAAGCAGAAAATCGCTTTGGCATCAGTGATCATATTGACTCTGAATGCGTAACTGTCAAGCTTCCATATAGTAAGTCACTATTACATATACAAAATTCATAATGGAAGTATATTTTAAGAACTGTTTTATTAGTAACTATTTTTATAATTTCTTTTAGCAACACCTGGACCACCATCAACACCATGGGTCACCATGGTTACAAGAGAGAGCATCACTGTTGGATGGCATGAGCCAGTCTCCAATGGAGGAAACCCAGTAATTGGATATCATGTAGAAATGAAAGACAGAAACAGTATTTTATGGCAGAAGGTTAACAAGACCATTGTTCGCACTACTCATTTCAAAGTCACAACCATTTCAGCTGGTCTTATTTATGAATTTAGAATTTATGCAGAAAATGCTGCTGGCATAGGAAAACCTAGTCATCCTTCAGATCCTGTTCTTGCAATCGATGCATGTGGTATGTATGGTATAATTTTTACTACTTAAAAATCATTCTTTTAGTGTAATAGTAATTGTGCTAGAAATTGCTTGTATGATAACATGGTATGGCCAGCTCAACCAATCAGGAACCACTGGACAAACATCATCATAATCTATGTTGGTGTCTGTTTTTTAAAACTGCTATAGTCAAGATGAGAAATAGGATGTCATTATTGCCTCTTCAGTTGAATTCAGGAATGATACAAAAAATGGTGATGAAAAGGTTAAAAGTGAAATTTGAGAAATGACTTATAGCAAAAGATGTGGATGGCAATTCTATAATCTAGGCACCTGCATATATGTGCCCCTTGCACTTGTAAATGTCTAGAATAATAGCACTTATGCACATATATGTACACATACCTGCAAAAGTGGTAACAAGATACGTAAGTGCTATTCTTCAAATACCCATTTAACTTACATAGCATCTATTTTCAAGGGGGGCATTTACATGGGTGGAGCATGGGCAGGACATGTGCAGAGCTCTCAGTTACACATGTATCCCTGCTGCATTAGGTGCCTGCACTTACACTAACTCTATAGATGATGTCACTACGGATGTGTAAATATTAAGGTTGCGTTAGCATTCTCTATAAGAATCTGGGTGCCCAGATTATATTATAGAATAGGCTCCTACCACATGGCCTTGGAGCATATAAATGAAGACACCCAGTTATACAATTGCCTCCAAAATTCATGCCCAAGAAAATAAAAAGAGGACAAGTTCAAATTTTAATCTAAAAGATATAGAGGTGCATTTTCGATATGACGCCTAAATCAGATTTTGGATATTTTGTGAAAAACGTCAAAAACTCAAATAGCGAACATGACCATTTTCAAATCAGAAAAATGTCCAACTTTTTGTTTTGAAAATGGCCATTTGCTAGATGTTTTTGTGCTCAGTATGTCTATCTTGTAGGACCATTTTTGAAAAAAAAAAAAGTCCAAGGGAAAAATGCACCAAAACAAGCCATTGGGGTGTATGGGGGAGCCAACATTCTTAGTGGACTGGCCACACAGACATCTCAGAAAAGCAGTGGGGCACCCTAGGGGGCACTGCAGTGGACTTCAAATAAAAGGTCCCAGGTACACATCTCACTGTTACCTCCTTATATGAGTCCACCAAAACCCACCAAATAGTGCTTATGCCTGCAAATGTCACCTGTATATACAGTGGGGGAAATAAGTATTTGATCCCTTGCTGATTTTGTAAGTTTGCCCACTGACAAAGACATGAGCAGCCCATAATTGAAGGGTAGGTTATTGGTAACAGTGAGAGATAGCACATCACAAATTAAATCCGGAAAATCACATTGTGGAAAGTATATGAATTTATTTGCATTCTGCAGAGGGAAATAAGTATTTGATCCCTCTGGCAAACAAGACCTAATACTTGGTGGCAAAACCCTTGTTGGCAAGCACAGCGGTCAGACGTCTTCTGTAGTTGATGATGAGGTTTGCACACATGTCAGGAGGAATTTTGGTCCACTCCTCTTTGCAGATCATCTCTAAATCATTAAGAGTTCTGGGCTGTCGCTTGGCAACTCGCAGCTTCAGCTCCCTCCATAAGTTTTCAATGGGATTAAGGTCTGGTGACTGGCTAGGCCACTCCATGACCCTAATGTGCTTCTTCCTGAGCCACTCCTTTGTTGCCTTGGCTGTATGTTTTGGGTCATTGTCGTGCTGGAAGACCCAGCCACGACCCATTTTTAAGGCCCTGGCGGAGGGAAGGAGGTTGTCACTCAGAATTGTACGGTACATGGCCCCATCCATTCTCCCATTGATGCGGTGAAGTAGTCCTGTGCCCTTAGCAGAGAAACACCCCCAAAACATAACATTTCCACCTCCATGCTTGACAGTGGGGACGGTGTTCTTTGGGTCATAGGCAGCATTTCTCTTCCTCCAAACACGGCGAGTTGAGTTCATGCCAAAGAGCTCAATTTTTGTCTCATCTGACCACAGCACCTTCTCCCAATCACTCTCGGCATCATCCAGGTGTTCACTGGCAAACTTCAGACGGGCCGTCACATGTGCCTTCCGGAGCAGGGGGACCTTGCGGGCACTGCAGGATTGCAATCCGTTATGTCGTAATGTGTTACCAATGGTTTTCGTGGTGACAGTGGTCCCAGCTGCCTTGAGATCATTGACAAGTTCCCCCCTTGTAGTTGTAGGCTGATTTCTAACCTTCCTCATGATCAAGGATACCCCACGAGGTGAGATTTTGCGTGGAGCCCCAGATCTTTGTCGATTGACAGTCATTTTGTACTTCTTCCATTTTCTTACTATGGCACCAACAGTTGTCTCCTTCTCGCCCAGCGTCTTACTGATGGTTTTGTAGCCCATTCCAGCCTTGTGCAGGTGTATGATCTTGTCCCTGACATCCTTAGACAGCTCCTTGCTCTTGGCCATTTTGTAGAGGTTAGAGTCTGACTGATTCACTGAGTCTGTGGACAGGTGTCTTTCATACAGGTGACCATTGCCGACAGCTGTCTGTCATGCAGGTAACGAGTTGATTTGGAGCATCTACCTGGTCTGTAGGGGCCAGATCTCTTACTGGTTGGTGGGGGATCAAATACTTATTTCCCTCTGCAGAATGCAAATAAATTCATATACTTTCCACAATGTGATTTTCCGGATTTAATTTGTGATGTGCTATCTCTCACTGTTACCAATAACCTACCCTTCAATTATGGGCTGCTCATGTCTTTGTCAGTGGGCAAACTTACAAAATCAGCAAGGGATCAAATACTTATTTCCCCCACTGTAGGTACAATAGGTATTTAGTATTTAGTGTTTTTTGGAGGGCTCACACATTCCACCACAAGTGTACCAGTTAAGAGTGGGATGTGGGCCTGGGTCCACTTTTCTACAGTACATTTCACTGACTACTAGGCTATTCCTGGGATCTCCTTGCTGCAGCATGGTATGTACTGCTACTGTCACATCTTGGGAGGCTGAGAGGGGATCAGTGACCACTGGGGAGTAAGGGGATTATTTAAGGCACCTTGATTGAAACAAGTCTAGCCAAAAACATTTTAATTTTCATTTTGTTCCATTATTGCAAAAAAACATCTATCTTGTGGTGACACCTATGTCCTGCCCAAAACACGCCCCCAACATGCGTCCTTGAAATTTGGACATACTGTGGAGCAAGACATTTAAAATCAGGGTGTCAAAAATCACAACTTGGACATTTTTGAGAGAAAAATGTCTTTCTGCCACGTTATGACATTTTTGGAGGTTTTTTGTTTTGAAAATGAGCCCAATGATGCTCTTTCAAATCCGGTGTTAACTTTAGATAGAATTCATTACTGTTGGAATGTATCATTTTAGCTGCCATGGCTTGCAGTGCTGGAAAGTTTAGCATGCTGGCATCATATGGCAGTGATATGATAGCTCAGGTTTATTGTAGCAACCCGTTAATGCAGATTGTCACTTCCTGTGACTACCCAGAGCACATCTGATAGATAACACAGAATGTTAGCACGTCAAGATGGCTAGCATTATATGTCATAAAAAACATTTTTACATAGGTCCCCAGGGTTGTGTCACTCAACATGTATTTTTGGAAAATGCTTGTTCTCAGTGCACATGTGTTATTTTGCTAACTGGTTTATCCATTTAGGAAAATAGCACATGTATTTCCAACTCTTATTTATATTTTACAAAAGGTTCTGCCCTTTCTAAAATAGGCTGGAAATTGTGAATATGCTGACTTGGATGTTTCAGTTTTTGACTATACCCCCTATGTAAAATGGGGCATTATGTAAATCAAAATTATTTGTATGTCAAAGTATGTTTGTTGTCTGTAGCCCCTAATTATAATTTTGGTGTATTTGAGAAACAAAAAGTGCTGTATTTTTCAAAAAGTCCAAATGTAGGTTGTAGCATTAGTGATAAATTCTTTTACTGTTGTCTGTCATTGAGAGTTAACAATTGTATGACAGTTAAAAACTCCCATACCAGTTTATGCAGTATTAATATTTAGAATGATAATAACTAATAATTTGCTGTTGCCTTTACAGAGCCACCAAGAAATGTTCGCGTAACAGATATTTCAAAGGCTTCTGTTAGCCTTGTATGGCAGAAATCAACATATGAGGGTGGTAGCAAAATAACAGGATACATTGTTGAGAAACGTGATCTTCCAAATGGCAGATGGACGAAGGCCAGCTTCACCAATGTCATTGAGACACAATTTACAGTATCAGGCTTGACTCAAGGTTCACAGTATGAATTCCGAGTTATTGCCAAGAATGCTATTGGTTCTTTTAGCAACCCATCAGATGTTGTAGGACCTATCACATGCATTGATACTTATGGTAAGTAATTCATGAAAGTGAATCATAGCCCACAGATTTCCATTATCATTTTTATAGTAGCTGTTGTTTATATCCTAGTTTTTAGGGCACATTAAATACAGTCCAAGCTCCTATGGGAGGAGATACAGTATATTCTAATGTTTAGAGCACTCAGCTAGAAATGGGAAGTCTAGTAATATAAGTTCTGTGTTACCTACTATTGTTTGGTCTTTGTGTTAATTTGCATAAGCCACTTTGGGGACTGCTTACTAACAGGCTTTAGGCTCAACACATGTGTTATCTAATATCTGACCTACTTAGGCTGGTAAAAAGCATAGATTATGTGTATGTTAGCATTACTGAATTGGTAACACCAGCTCATGTGCAAATGACCCAGAGGAGGACTATTTTCTGTAAATAAGTTCAATAGGTATTCATGCTGGATTCACTGTCAAGTGTTCATACCTAACGGGTATAATGTGGGCTAGAAAGTTAACTATACCTCATCAAAAATAGTTAACATTCTAGCCATTTGTGTCCCATATTAATGTGGGCTTTTGTATCTCCAATCTCTCCCAGCAGACATCTGCATCTCATTAACTTAGGGCTCCTTTTACTAAGCGACGGTAAGACCAACACGAGCTTACCGTTCGCTATACAGAAAGTACCACCTGGCTACCACAGCAGCCCGATGATACTTCTCACCCCTAGAGCCCTGTCATTTCCAGCGCTACAAACATTTATTTCTTTTTGTAGTGTCGGAGTGTACTCGGTGGTAATTCTGCCCTGTTACCACTGGGTTAACGCGGGAACCCTTACCACCACCTCAATGGGTGGTGGTAAAGGCTCCCCCCCCCCAAAAAAAAAAAATGGCTGTGTGGCAAGTGCTTTACTTGCCACCCGGCCATTTCCTGTTGGAAAGTGAGACTTCTCTTTTACCAGCTGCAGTAAAAGGGGGCCTCAGTGCACATGTAAAATGTGCACCAGCGCCAGTGCTGGCTCCCTTTTGCCGCAGCTTGGTAAAAGGGGCCCTTAATAGAAAAGGTAGTAAAGCTTGATCTACTGTACTGTTCTAACAACTGCATGGTAGCTTGTGTTATTGTGTGATTATAAAACTACTTATTTTTGTAAAAGGCCTTTTATCTCATTATGCACATGTTTAATGAACTTATTAGGTAGTAATAATATTACTTTTCCTCCTCTCTTTTTTTTGTTGTTACATTTGTACGCTGTACTTTCCCACTCATGGCAGGCTCAATGTGGCTTACATGGGGTAATGGAGGGTTAAGTGACTTGCCCAGAGTCACAAGGAGCTGCCTGTGCCTGAAGTGGGAATTGAACTCAGTTCCTCAGGACCAAAGTCCACCACCCTAACCACTAGGCCACTCCTCCACTCTTTGAAAGTTCTATGCAGTCAAGATATTAGATATATGTCATCACACAGGTGGCTGTATTTGCATTTCTGAAGTACTAAATTGCAGTGTATTAGAATCTAGTTTGAACTAAAGATGCAGTCCAAATCAAAATTATTTGTATATAAAAGTGTTTGCCTTTTGTCTGCAGCTTTTTATGCGATTTGAAAGTAAAAGCTTTTATTCAGTTTTTTTTCATTCATTTTTCTATAGGTGCACCTCAAATTGATTTACCACTGGAATATACAGATACTGTCAAATTCAAAGCAGGCACAGCAGTGAAGCTTAAAGTGGGCATCTCAGGAAAGCCTGTACCAGCAATTGAATGGTACAGAAATGGCAAAGAGATTACAACCAGTGCTCAAGTGTCTGTTGAAAATACAACAGAGTTTGCCTCTGTAATTATCAAAGATGCAGCTCGCATCGATACTGGGCACTATGAAGTAAAGCTTAAGAACGCCATGGGTTCTGCATCAGCTAGTATCAAACTGCAAATACTAGGTATGTATTTAGTTAAGATGGCAGTATTCAATTTTTGATTTTGTATTTGAATTATCACAGATTTTTATTAAATATTTATTCTTTTGAACAGACAAACCAGGACCTCCAGGTGGACCTATACAGTTCAAGACAGTTACTGCTGAAAAGATTGCCTTCATGTGGGATCCTACAGCAGATGATGGGGGTGCAAAGGTCACACACTATGTTGTTGAAAAACGTGAAACAAGTCGTTTAGTATGGTCCTTAGTATCTGAAAAACTGGAGCAATGTCTCATCACTGTTACCAAACTGATCAAGGGAAATGAGTATGTGTTCCGTGTCCGAGCTGTCAACAAATATGGAATTGGTGATTCACTAGAGTCTGACCAGGTTGTAGCCAAAAATGCATTTGGTAAGCACAAAACATAGAATGTTACTAAGTATTATATTTTGTTGTTTGTTTGTTTGTTGTTTTTAATTATTGAAATAAACTAATGTCAACTTTTAAAATCACAGTTACACCAGGACCACCTAGTATGCCAGAGGCTACAATGATTACCAAGAATTCAATGACAGTAACCTGGAGCAGGCCCACTGTGGATGGCGGCAGTGACGTAATCGGATATTACCTTGAAAAACGTGAGAAGAAGAGCTTACAATGGTTCAAAGTCATCAAGGAGTCCATTCGTGACACTAGGCAGAAAGTAACAGGACTTACTGAAGGCACTGAATATCATTTCCGAGTTTGTGCTATCAATGCAGCTGGGCAGGGTCCATTCTCGGATGAATCCGATTTCTACAAAGCTGCTGATCCTGTTGGTAAGATGTGATCCATACATATATCTTAGTATTGCCTTTATTTCTAATATTCATTGTTATTGTGTTGCTCAAATGATAAATAAACAACATATTCATGTGCAGTCATCCTATTAAAAAATAAAGAAATATTGTGTATTTTCTAAGGATAGAACTGATTTGTATATGTCAATTTTATACTAAGATTGCACTAAAAATGCTAAAAAAAAAGTATTATACTATAACATAAATACAAAGAACAATGTAAAATGTAACTCAAAAGATGAGATAGTACCAAAAAACATAAAAATAAATCAAATACTCATAATCACAAAGAATATTATAAAATTAAGAGAAAATTTTTAAAATGGCTAAATTTAGAGGCCCTTTTACAAAGCAGCTGTAAGCACTAACGTGTGCTTACTGCACGCTAAAAAGGCACTACTGTTGGATGCTCTCAGGCATCTCGTGGAAGTTCTGGGATCAGCACATGCTAAAAAATAATTTAGTGCAGGGGGCGTGTTTGGAGGCAGAGAATAGGCGTGCCCTGCACTAATCGGATAGCACAGGTAAACTGCCATGTGCTGCATGAGTAGCGCAGGAGCCCTTACTGCCTAGTAAATAGGTGGCGGTAAGGGCTCATGTGCTAATGGCCATCCACTAATTGTGAAATTAGCACATGCCATGAATGGAAAAATAGAAATTGCAGCCATATTGTTACCGTGCTAAAAGCCTGGACCAAACCATCTAACTTTCAGCCCCGGATGGTTTTGCTTTGTTCCATTATGGCAGAAAAACATCCAAGTTTTAGGAACACCCAGATCACAACCTCAACATGCCCCCTTGTGATTTGGATGCACTGCATATGAACTGTATAGAAAACCATCTTAAAAATGAGTTTCAAAAATAGCAATTTGGACGTTTTGGCAAAAAAAAAAGTCCATCTGCCACTTTGTGCTGCTTTTTTAATGTTTTTCTGTTTTGAAAATGAACCCCAGAACATGTTTTGAGAGCAATTACTTTTGCTAATTGTAAATATATTTTTGCAGATCCTCCAGGGCAGCCAAGTAAGCTAAAGATTGTTGATTCTACCAAATCATCTATAACTCTTAACTGGACTAAACCTGTTTATGATGGTGGAAGTGCCATAACCAGCTATGTAGTGGAAATGAGGGAAGGCAGTGAAGAAGGATGGACTGTTGTCAGTACCAAAGGAGAAGTGAGAACCACTGAATATGTTGTGTCTCATCTTAAACCAGCGATTAACTACTATTTCCGTGTGTCTGCTGTAAATTGTGCAGGACAAGGAGAACCTATTGAAATGACTGAGCCTACCCAGGCTAAAGATATACTTGGTGCGTTCATATAATTGTTATATTTAATAATAATTTTGATATTTTAATTTCTGTTTTCAAAAATTGCAATTATTTTGTTATTATTTATTACTGTTGTTTTATTTCTTCAGAGGAGCCAGAGATTGACCTAGATGTTGCTCTCAGGACTTCCATTATAGCAAAAGCAGGCGAAGATGTACAAATAACAATACCATTCAAAGGAAGACCTACACCTAACGTCACATGGAGAAAAGGAGAAAAGAACATTAGCAATGATCCAAGATATAACATTCAGAACACAGAATCATCCACTTTAGTTATCATTCCTCAAGTTACTCGCCATGACACAGGAAGATATGTCCTTACTATTGAAAATGGAGTGGGTGAACCTAAATCTTCATTTGTTAATGTTAAAGTGCTTGACACTCCAGCAGCATGCCAGAAATTGCAAGTGAAAAATGTATCTCTTGGCACAGTTACACTGGTATGGGAACCACCTCTCATTGATGGTGGCTCTCAAGTTACTAACTATATTATTGAAAAGAGAGATGCCACTAAGAGAGCATGGTCTTCCGTTACAACTAAATGTTCTCACACCTCATTTAAGCTGACCAATTTGTCAGAAAAAACGTCATTCTTTTTCCGAGTTATTGCAGAAAATGAAAATGGAATGGGTGAACCCTGTGACACCATTGAGCCAGTCAAGCCTTCTGAAATACCAGGGCCTATAAAGGATCTTGAAATGAAAGATTCAACCAAGACTTCTGTTACACTCACTTGGAGCAAACCTGATCATGACGGTGGTAGTTCTATCACAGAGTACATTCTTGAAAAGAAACTAAAAGGAGAACATGAATGGTCGCATGCTGGCATTAGCAAGGCATGTGAGTTTGAAGTCACAAAACTTAAAGAACTTTCTGTTGTAGAATTCAGAGTAAGCGCTAAGAATGAAAAAGGATTAAGTGATGCTGTTTCTATTGGACCTATTACAGTAAAAGATTATGTTATAACACCTGATGTTGACCTTTCTGAAATTCCTGGTGGTCAAATCATTGTGCGTATTGGACACAATGTGCACATAGATTTACCTTACAAAGGTAAGCCTAAACCAACAATAGCTTGGCTGAAAGACAACATTCCTCTGAAAGAAAGTGAACAGGTCCGTTTCAAGAAAACTGAAGGCAAAATAAGTTTAAGCATCAAAAATGTGAAGAAAGAGAATGGAGGAAAATACACATTGACACTTGATAACGCAGTGTCCAGAAAGTCATTTTCAATTACTGTCATAACTCTCGGACCTCCATCTAAACCAAAAGGACCCATCCGATTTGATGAAATTAAAGCTGACAGTGCTGTTATTTCATGGGATGCTCCTGAAGATGATGGAGGAGGAGAAATCACATGCTATAGTATCGAAAAGCGTGAAACATCTCAAACTAATTGGAAGATGGTGTGTTCCAGTGTTGTAAGAACAATCTTCAAAATTCCTAATCTAATTAAAGGAACAGAATATCAGTTTAGGGTACGGGCTGAAAATAGATATGGAGTGAGTCCACCACTCAACTCAGCTGATATTGTAGCAAAACACCAGTTTAGACCTCCAGGGCCACCAGGAAAACCAGTTGTGTACAATGTAACCAGTGATGGAATGACAATATCTTGGGATGCTCCAGTTTATGATGGTGGATCAGAAGTTACTGGATTCTATGTTGAAAAGAAAGAAAGAAATAGCATATTATGGCAGAAAGTTCATACTACACCATTGTCTAACAGGGAATACAGAATTACTGGACTTATTGAGGGTCTGGATTACCAGTTCCGTGTATATGCTGAAAACAGCGCTGGTGTTGGCCCATTTAGTGAACCAAGCAAATTTACCTTAGCTGTATCACCAGTAGGTAAGTAAAAACATATTGTAATATAAAGAATGCATGTCCTAGAAACAATTGTCCTTATTTAAACCATATAAATGTATCTGCTTGAAATTTTCATACCTTTTCTTTCATTTTAGATCCACCTGGCACACCTGACTACATTGATGTCACCAGGGAAACAGTTACACTTAAATGGACTCCCCCATTGCGTGATGGAGGCAGCAAGATTGTTGCCTATAGTGTTGAGAAACGCCAAGGAAATGATCGCTGGCTGAGATGCAACTTTACTGATATTACTGAATGTCAATACACAGTTACAGGGCTTAGTTCAGGTGATCGATTTGAGTTTAGAGTTCTTGCAAGAAATGCTGTGGGAACTGTCAGCCCACCTTCCCAGTCTTCTGGCTACATTATGACCAAAGATGAAAGCAGTAAGTGTCATCTGCTCTTTTTCTACCTCTTTCTTATATTTATCTATTTTGCTGTACGTATAAAATAATTCAGGAAAAATACCTAGCCAAGCAGTTATGCATTAAAGGGTAGTAAGGTGTGGTAGCCGTGTTAGTCCACTCTTAAGGTTATCAATAGAAATCAAACACAATAAAACATGGAAAAGAAAATAAGATGATGCATTAAAGGGAAAATTGAATAAGGGGGGGGGGGGGCGTGCATTTTTGGTGTACAGTAAGCACCTAACTGGGGCATATTTTAGTTATTGTTGCACATATGAGTTAACATATGCATGTAAATGACTTTGTATAAAATCACGACCAGTGTAAAAGTACGTGCATTGCTTGATGGCAGATATTTTGGCATGTGCTTCGGTAGAGCATAGGCAGATTGCACACGTATGCATCTACTTTTCTTTAAGTTTAATATAGGCACCTTAAATAGCACTTTTACCCTGTAATTAAAAAAATTACCCTCTATTGAGGTAATTTTATAGGAAGATGATTAATTTAAGACAGTAAGAGGCCCTTTTACAAAGGCGCGTGAGGCTAATGCACGGGTGGCATTTGCCCAGTCAGCGCTACTACCAGGGTAGTGCATGTACCTGGCGGTAATTTCAATTTTGGTGCATGCCAAATCCCGTGGTAGAAAATACATTTCTATTTTGTACCACAGGGGGGCATTCCTGGTGGTAACCGGCAGTGCGCCCACGTTGGTGCACGCTGCATGGTGACCACGTGGGTAACGCATGAGCCCCTACCACTAAGTCAATGAGTGGTGGTTAGAGCTCAGGCCATAAATAGATGCATACTAGTTTTAATATTAGCACAGGCCCATTTCCCAGCCCATTAAAAAATTGCCTTTTTCTCAGCTGTGGTAAAAAATGGCCCTTTTTAGAACAGTGGGTAAAAAGCCCCCAGACACACATGGCCATGCGGTAAGAGAACTCTTACCACATGGCCATGCAGCGGGGAGCCCTTACCACCCATTTAAGTTTGATAAGGGCTCCTGCGCTAACCCAGCGGGAACTGGGCAGCATGTGGCAATTCCCAATTACCGCCGGGTTATTGCTGCTCAAGCCATTTCCGGGGTTTTTCTTTTTCCCCCAGAAATGGTGCGTGATTGGGAAGGGACTACCACCAATGGCCGTGTTGGGTTGGCAGTAGTCCCGGAACAGCAAGCGGTAAGCCCGCATTGGGCTTACTGCCACTCTGTAAAAGCCCCCCCTACTAAGGAGCTAGTTTATAAAGACACACTTGGAGGTGTATTTTCAAATTACTAAAGGGTTGCCACGTGCCAATCTGGAACTACCGCCTGGATACTGCAGCAACCTGAGGTAATTCCGCCCCATTGTGTGCCATTTCTGGTGCTATGGAAATTTATTTCTGTATTTATACTGCCGGGTTAACGTTAGAGCTCTTACTATCACAAGATATATTGCATTTATAAGATGTATTACATGTTTATTTTGGTAGTTTAGCATTTATATGGAATGATAAACCAGCCATTCAGCAAATTAGCCAATCATATAAATACAATAAATCTCTGCCCAAAGAGGTAATGTCCTGATATTATGTACACAGTTTTGGATCTCATAATTAGTATGATAAGCCAGTAAAATTGGGTTATTCCAAATTATGATAGTAAGTAAAAAGTCATTATTTTGCTATACTAATGAGATTTTGAAAAATAATGTTAAAAAGATATTATTTTTACAAAACTGTTACAGAATAAAATCTGAAAACTTGATAATCTGTTGCATCCTACTTGCAAATTTTTTTTATAATTTTCCTCATCTGTTCTAGTTCCACCTTCAATTGAATTTGGTGCTGAGCACTTTGAAGGTCTTACCGTCAAGTCTGGGGACAGCATTAGAGTTAAAGCTTTGATAAAAGGTCGCCCAGTACCTCAAGTGACCTGGTTTAAAGATGGAAAAGAGATTGACAAGAAGACAAATATTGAAATAAACAATGTCATTGGATATAGCACAATCTTCATTAGAGATGCATCTCGTGATCATCGGGGTGTATATACTGTAGAAGCAAGAAATGCTTCTGGCAGCAAAACAGCAGACCTTACAGTGAGAGTACAAGGTACCGGTCACATTTTTTGATTAGGAATTCTCTAGTTTAAACTGTTCAGTGAAAATTTGAGAAATGTAATTATGTTTTTCCTATTTTCTTGTTACAGATTCACCAGGGCAAATAGGTGGACCAATAAGATTCACTAATATTACAGGAGAGAAATTGACCTTATGGTGGATCCCTCCAGAAAATGACGGTTGTGCTGCTATAACCCATTATACGATTGAAAAACGTGAGACCACCAGAATTTCTTGGGCACTAATTGAGGATAAATGTGAAGCCTGTTCCTTCACTGTGACTAAATTAATAAAAGGCAATGAGTACCAGTTCCGTATCTCTGCAGTTAACAAGTTTGGTGTTGGCAGGCCCCTTGATTCTGAACCAGTTACAGCACAAATACAGTACAGTAAGTTTGTATTTTTTAAGAAATATGATCATGCAGTTATTATGTACATTTTTGAGGCATTCACTAATTTATGCTCATTTTTTCAGCTGTCCCAGAGGCACCCGGTGTTCCAGAACCCAGCCATGTATCTGGAGACAGCATTACTCTTACCTGGGCGAGACCAAGGTCAGATGGTGGAAATGAAATCAAACAGTATATTCTTGAAAGAAGAGAAAAGAAGAGTATGCATTGGGTTAAAGTATCAAGTAAAAGATCAATTACTGAAACAAGATTCCGAGTAACTGGCCTTACTGAAGGCAATGAATATGAATTCCAAGTTATGGCTGAAAATAATGCAGGCATAGGTCCGTCAAGTGGCATCTCAAGGCTAGTTAAATGTAGAGAGCCTGTGAGCCCACCAAGTGCCCCTTCTGTGGTCAAAGTGACTGATACAACAAAGACATCTGTCAGCTTAGAATGGACTAAGCCAGTTTTTGATGGAGGCATGGAAATTATTGGTTACATCATTGAAATGGCCAAAGTTTCTCTGGGAGAATGGCAGAAAGTTAATCCAGAAGCCTGTGTCAACACAAAATATGTTGTGACAGAGTTAGAGGCAGGTGAAGAATACAGATTCCGTGTTTCAGCAGTTAATGGAGCAGGCAGAGGAGAAAGCTGTGAAATTCCTGCTCCAGTTCAAACAGCAGACAGACTGACATCCCCTGAAATTGATATTGATACTAACTTCAAACAGACCCATATCGTTAGAGCTGGAGGAACTATTCGTCTTTTTATTGCTTTCCAAGGCAGACCTATTCCCACTGCCACCTGGACCAAAGCAGATTCTGACCTTAGCTTGCGTGCTGACATTCATACAACTGCAACATTTAGTACTCTGACTGTAGAGAACTGCAACAGATATGATGCTGGTAAATATACCCTCACTGTAGAAAACAACAGTGGTAGCAAGTCTATTACATTTACTGTCAAAGTGCAGGATACCCCTGGTCCTCCAGGTCCTCTTACATTTAAAGATGTGACCAGAGGATCAATTACTTTATTGTGGGATGCTCCTGCAAATGACGGAGGCGCACGCATTCATCATTACGTCATAGAGAAACGAGAAGCAAGTCGACGTAGCTGGCAAGAGGTCAGTGGAAAATGCACTCGCCAGATCTTTAAAGTTACAGATCTTGCAGAAGCTGCCCCATACTTTTTCCGTGTTGCTGCAGAAAATGAATATGGTGTTGGTGAGCCATATGAAACACCAGAGCCAGTTGTAGCTACAGAAGAGCCTGCACCACCGAAGAGACTGGATGTCATTGATACAACTAGATCTTCTGCAACTTTAGCTTGGCTTAAACCTGAACATGATGGTGGTAGCCGTATAACTGATTATCTCATTGAAATGAAACAAAAGGCATCTGACCGTTGGATCGAAGCTGGTGAAACAAAACAACTTACATTAACAATTAACAATCTTACAGAGAATACTGAATATGAATTCCGTGTAAAAGCAAGGAACGATGCTGGTTATAGTGAGCCAAGAGAGGCCTTCTCATCTGTTATTATTAAGGAACCACAGATTGAGCCAACAGCAGATCTCAGTGGAATTACTAGGCAACTCATAACTTGCAAAGCTGGAAAAAACTTTACCATTGATATACCAATTAGTGGCCGTCCAGCTCCTAAGATTACATGGAAACTAGAAGAAATGAGGCTTAAGGAAACTGACAGAGTAAGCATAAAGTCAACAAAAGAGAGAACTACTCTGACTGTTAAAGACAGCATGAGAGGTGATTCTGGTAAATATTACCTAACCCTAGAAAACACAGCTGGTGTGAAAACATTTGCTGTCACGGTAATTGTAATAGGAAGGCCTGGTCCAGTCACTGGTCCTGTTGATATTTCATCTGTTTCTGCTGAGTCATGTGTCTTATCATGGAAAGAACCTGAAGATGATGGAGGAACTGAAATTTCAAACTACATAGTTGAAAAACGTGAATCTGGTACTACGTCTTGGCAGCTTGTTAATTCCAGTGTTACACGTACACAGATCAAAGTCACTCATCTTACCAAATATATGGAGTATACTTTCCGTGTAAGCTCAGAAAACAGATTTGGAGTAAGCAAGCCTTTGGAATCTTCGCCTGTGGTGGCAGAGCATCCTTTTAGTAAGAAAATAATCTGTATTTTAAGAATGTGTATATTTTTTCTATCTTATTCAATTAATGACAATTAATTAACTTGTATTTTTTTTTATTCTTTGCCATTAGTTCCACCAAGTCCACCTACTAGACCAGAAGTGTACTCTGTGTCTGCCAATGCCATGTCCATTCGTTGGGAGGAACCATACCATGATGGTGGCAGCAAAGTTAATGGATATTGGGTTGAAAAGAAGGAGCGTAATACCATCCTTTGGGTCAAAGACAACAAAATACCATGTTATGAATGCAACTACAAAGTCTCAGGACTGGTTGAGGGACTGGAATATCAGTTTAGAGTCTATGCACTGAATGCTGCTGGAGTCAGCAAAGCCAGTGAAGCTTCAAGACCTGTAATGGCTCAGAACCCAGTTGGTAAGTGTAAGCTGTAAAAACATACATCGAGAAAGTAATTCTATGAAGGGATGCCTATTTTTAAGCTCCAAGAATGTGCCTCTTTGGAGACTATTCTAAAAAAAAGAAGGTGCCTACTGTTCTTTTTAGAATATTAGTATGATAGGTCAAAAATATATCAGTTAGCCCTCCAAGTTTGATAAAATCTGGCATTTACTGTGTGGAACCTACATACATAGGTTGCAAAATCACTTTTTACACATGTAAGCACCAGCATTTGCGTGTTCAAAATCTCAAAGGATGCTGTTCTTTTTTTGAATGTGTGTCACTGCAACAAAGTCCATCTGTATTTCTTGAGGCCTTATAGATATTTTACAGAAGGCTCCATGTTCGGCAAGCCTTTTGTGAAATAGTTGTAAAATTGTTTATGTCCTGATTTGGATATCCCTAGACAAACTAGTCAAAATCTGCATTTTAGTATAATGCTTCATAATTCTGAGAAGTTAACAAAACAATCAGTAGTCTTTACAAGGATATAGGACATATACCAAAATGTCAATTTTTTAAATATGTACCTAGGGAAAAATTACCATGTATAGCTAATAGAATATATGGTTCATAAATAAGAAAATAGAACTAGCTTTTTATTTTTACACATTACTTTTACAGATCCTCCAGGGAGACCAGAAGTAACAGATGTCTCCAGATCTACAGTATCATTGAGCTGGTCTGTACCTCTTTATGATGGTGGCAGCAAAGTTATTGGATATATCATAGAACGCAAGCCATACAGTGAGACTGGAAATGGCCGTTGGCTGAAATGCAATTACACCATAGTGTCGGACACTTTCTTTACTGTGACAGCTCTTAGTGAAGGAGATACATATGAATTCCGCATACTGGCCAAGAATGCTATTGGTGTAATTAGTGCTCCATCAGAATCAACTGGCCCAGTCACTTGTAACGATGAATACTGTAGGTGTATTTCATATGAACTCATTCAAAAAGCTTTTCTGTCCTTGACATCTATTCAATGCTAAAACTGTGTTTTTATGTCTGCTTCATTTTTTACAGCACCACCCAAAGCTGAGCTTGACTACAGGTTACATGGAGATATTGTAACTATTAGAGCTGGATCTGATCTTGTTCTTGATGCAGCAATTGGTGGAAAACCAGAACCAAAGGTCTTCTGGTCCAAGGGAGATAGAGAATTAGATCCTTCTGAAAAGATTTCTCTGCAGTACACTACTAAACGTGCCATTGCCATCGTTAAGTACTGTGACAGAAATGATTCTGGAAAATATACATTAACCGTTAAAAATGCTAGTGGAGTAAAAACAGTTTCTGTCCTTGTCAAAGTACTTGGTATGTATTATCAGTTTGTGATGCCCATTTTGCACTCTTCACAGTAATAACAGAAAAGTAACATATTTATTATGTTTATTCACTCGTTTTCAGATTCACCTGGGGCATGCGAAGGCAAAATTACTGTCAGCAGAGTAACAGAGGAGAAGTGCACTCTAGCATGGAACCGTCCTCTGGAAGATGGAGGTGCAGAGATTACTCATTATTTTGTAGAACGACGTGAGACTAGCAGGCTCAACTGGGCTATTGTGGAGCCTGAATGCCAAACACTATCATGTGTCGTCACAAGACTCATTAAGAATAATGAATATATATTCCGTGTGAGAGCAGTGAACAAGTATGGAACTGGTGTTGCAACTGAATCAGAACCTGTCATTGCAAGAAACTATTTCAGTAAGTGATCAATTTTCTGCATACATGGGTCAGAATTTGGAGAGTTGGAGGAGTTTATTTTTCTGATAACTATTTTGTATACCTTTTTTAACAGCTATTCCGTCACCACCTGGTCAACCTGAGGCAGTAGGCGTGGGCAAGGAATTCATCATCATTGAGTGGCTTAAACCAGAATCAGATGGTGGTAGCGAGATTAGCACCTATCTTGTAGATAAACGTGAAAAGAAGAGTGTGCGCTGGACACGAGTCAACAGAGACTTTACTGTCTATGATACAAGATTGAAAGTTACTGGTTTACTAGAAGGAAGTGAATATCAATTCCGTGTTAGTGCTGTAAATGCTGCCGGTAACAGTGAACCTAGTGATGCTTCACACTGTATCCTCTGCAAAGAGCCAACATGTAAGTTTTCTTAATATCTCATGACAAGCATTAGAAAAAGTTCAGCTTTTTCTCAGATTTGGTACCTTACTGAACATATGAAAAGCCATACCTAATCAGAGCAAGGTCCATCAAGCCCAACATCCTGTCTTCAACAGTGGTCTATATGTCTCCTAACTCATTTCTAGGGATAAGCAATAGGTCTCCTAATTCTATACCTTATACTTAATATACCTGAATGTAACTTGCCTTGCACTACCAATAAAAGACATGAGCTAAATCTGAATAAATATATCTAAACCTGGCTCATAATGATTAGAGTAATGGGCTAAGAAGCAGGAGAGCAGGGTTTAAATTCTGCGTCTCCTAATAATATTGCTTGAGACCTTAGTCAAATCACTTTCTGCTAGAACTCCTAATGAATGTTAACAATGTTGTTAGTAACTAAGTCTTACTGCATAAAATGGAACCTGTGGTAAAATCTGTATTGACAGTAATAGCATATGCTAATGCTGAAGTGCACTTTAATAACCATAGGCGTTATTTCCTGTGTCTCCAGATGCCTGTTTGTAAGCATTTTTTTGCACAGGGACATACCTGTATGAAATTTGGTGTAGTATGCCCTGATTTAGAGAGTCATATCAATGCTAAAATAAATAGCATAAAAATGGTAATCATGCCCCATGAGCACCACCATTATATACAAAAATAGCAATTTGAAAACAAAGCTGAATGCCAACTAGTAAAAGCATTCCTGGTGTTGCTAGAAATCATATTTTGTCTCCAAAACTCTGTTCCTTAAATGCTGACTGAGTATGAGAAGGTTACAGAGGTAGTATTCAGAGTCCAGACGCATGAGCCGGATATCATATCAGTGGCATTTATTGGGAAGTTTAGAGCTTCCAAGTGAAGTCCAAAAATATTGCCACCATGTATGTACAGTAAGAAGGGAAGTGGGAATGAACAGTAGAAGATATTCTTAAGATTTCCTTGTTGTAATGACAACTACAGAGGCTGGAATGAGTTCTGATCAAGTTTTAAAAGGAGGAGATTGTTGAAGTCATTTGTAAATACATATAACCAACGTATCATCGTGTTTTTGAAATACTTGTTTTTTCTGAGAAGGGTGGTGGATACCTGGAATGCCCTCCCAGGGGAGGCGGAGGGATCAAATATTAGATCAGTAGGATAGAGGGGTCTATAAATATTTTAAATAAATAAAAACAGTGACAATTCAAAACCACAGACGATCCCTACATAGAAAGAGGTTGGAATCAAAGCAAAATGTAAATGACCTTCACAATTAAACAAGGCATAGAGAGGTGTAACCTGTATGGAGTGACAAGTGCAAGGCTAACTAAGGCATAGAGGAGTGTAAGCTGCATGGAAAGGCAGACTAGATGAACCATACAGTTCTTTATCTGCCATCATTTACTTTGTTACTATGTCTGGAACCTATGCTATAAAACTTTCCTGATGTTAGTCCTACATCTAATTCCCTGCAATCTCAATTCATATCCTCTAGATTTGTTTGCATAATAATAACTGTCAAGTATTTGTGTAATAATAACAAAACATGTTTATCAAGCCTGCATAAATTTGGATGAGTGTATCACATTTTCTTCTTTTTTTTATTTTTTTAAGATACTTCTGCTGCACCTTCTGCTCCAAGAGTTGTGGATACAACAAAGCACAGTATTAGCTTAGCATGGACAAAGCCAATGTACGATGGTGGTACTGACATCATAGGCTATGTTCTTGAAATGAAAGAAGAAGGCGTTGAACAGTGGTATAGGCCACACACTACTGCTACTCTTAGAAATCCTGAATATACTTTAACTGAACTTCAGACTAGTAAGAAATACTTCTTCAGAGTTGCTGCTGTTAATATTAATGGTTTGAGTGAATACAGTGAATCCTCTGCAGCAATTGAACCTGTGGAAAGAATAGGTAATAAGAACATCTTGAGCAGTGTAACAAGATTATTTTATTCCTAATCAACATAGCACACAAAAAATATGTTTTATGAATTTTTTTTTTCTAGAAATACCAGCCCTTGAGCTCGCTGATGATCTGAAGAAAACCGTTACAGTCAGAGCAGGTGGTTCTTTACGCCTCATGGTGTCTTTCTCTGGAAGACCTTCTCCTGTTATTACATGGAACAAACAAGGTGTTGATCTTGCCAACCGTGGTATTATTGACACAACCGACAGCTACACGTTGCTCATAGTTGATAAAGTTAATCGATATGATGCTGGAAAGTATACAATTGAAGCTGAAAACCAGTCTGGCAAAAAATCAGCCACTATCGTTGTCAAAGTATTTGGTATGTAAAATTCTGGAATGGTCTGAATTCATTTTGATTTTGTTTTTATTATAAGATCAGGAAATTATAAAGACAACCTTTTTGTTTCAGATACACCTGGTCCGTGTGGCTCTATGAAAGTTAAGGAGGTCTCTAGAGATTCAGTGACAATTACCTGGGATGTTCCTGCTATTGATGGTGGAGCACCAGTCAACAACTATATAATTGAGAGACGTGAAGCTGCTCTACGGGCATTTAAGACAGTAACCACCAAGTGTAGCAAGACCATTTACAGAATCAGTGGACTTATAGAAGGAACTATGTATTACTTTAGAGTACTGCCAGAAAATATTTATGGTATTGGTGAACCTTGTGAAATATCTGATGCAGTTTTGGTGTCAGAGGTTCCCATGGTGCCTCAGAAGCTGGATGTTGTGGATACTACTAAATCAACTGTATCACTTGCATGGGAGAAACCTTTGCATGATGGTGGCAGCAGACTTACTGGCTATGTTATTGAAGCCTGCAAAGCTGGCACAGAAAGATGGATGAAAGCTGCAGCACTAAAGCCCACAGTCCTTGAGCACACTATCATCTCACTTAATGAGGGTGAACAGTACTTATTTAGAGTAAGAGCACAAAACCAGAAGGGTGTGTCAGAACCAAGAGAAACTATCACAGCAGTGACTGTAGAAGAACGAAAAGGTATGTGGAACAGATAGAGATCTGTTTAGGAAATATGGTTTATCTTGATTGGGATTATACTAATTTGATGTGTATGCTTTTCTTTATATAGGGATGCCTTCAATTGATCTAGCTGGAATACCTCAAAAGACTGTTCATGTACCAGCTGGCAGACCTATAGAATTGACTATTCCAATTAGTGGTCGTCCACCTCCAGCTGTTTCTTGGTACTTTGCTGGTTCTAAGATAAGAGAAACTGAACGCATTAAGATTGAAACCACTATTAAAGTAACTAAATTAAGTGTGCGTGAGACCACAATAAATGATACTGGAGAATACATGCTTGAACTTAAGAATACATCTGGAACCGCTACTGAAACAATAAAAGTTGTTATACTTGGTAAGATGTTAATACTAGGATCTTCCTATCTTCAATACAAAATGTTTAAAAAATCATTGCTTCACCTAAATTCTTTTTATTTTTGCATAGACAAACCTGGGCCTCCTACTGGACCCATCAGAATTGATGAAATTGATGCCACCTCTGTAACAATTTCCTGGGATCCACCTGAGAAGGATGGAGGGGCTACAATTAGTGGCTATGTGGCAGAACAACGAGATGCTCATCGACCTGGATGGCTTCCAGTTTCTGAATCAGTAACAAGAACAACATTCAAGTACACAAGACTTACTGAAGGCACTGAATATGTGTTCCGTGTTGCTGCCACAAATCGTTTTGGAATTGGATCATACTTACAGTCTGAGATTGTAGAATGCAGGAGTCGTATCAGTGAGTTTTTTTTCTGTTTTATATATAAGTCTGGAATAATTTGCATATTCTTAGTGTACATACACATATTTTTCTAAGTAACTAGACTATGAATCACTTATGCTATACATATCCATTTGGAGTTCACAGCACATTTCTTACTTTTTAACTAGCTGCTCATTAATAAACAAATGAGCTGAATGTTTCACTTTAAAACTCATATGATGGCTAAAAGTGACTCGACGCAGTCCTGCATTTTGGCACCTGATGCGCCTACCTCAGGAATCAAGCATATATTTTTCAGCCACAAATGAAGAACATATGTCCACTAAAACAGCATCAAAGGTGCTGACGGATTGAGCTTAGGTAAATAGCATTTCAAATAGACACATCAACGTCAAGTCACTTTTAGCCATTATTCATCAATAAACCACTTGGCTTTGGAATCACATTGGTCTACCCCTTTCTTCTTTTTGTTTCTGTTTTGTGGACCTTTAGGGGTTTACTTCTGCTCTCTTGTTGATTCACTTTAACAACTCTCCAAAATGCATTATCTGGCTCACAACTGGAGACTACTGGCTTACGTGCCTTATGCTACTTCTAATACATTATCAACTTATTTCTTGTAGAATATATTTTTTGTTCTATACGCAAAAGCCTACACATTAAAATTACTGGAGATATCTCTTGAGTTTGAGCTCCAGAAACTATTAATTTTCGTGCTGATCTTTTCGTGTTGTAGTATATGATTTTTACAAGAATTCAAAGCAAGTTTGTGTTGACCACTATTACTCTCAGAGTTTATGAAAATCTGATTTAAAGACTTATTTATAACATTCATATAAGACCACAAATCAATAGTTTAAATAATATATAGATAGTAAAACCTTCTGTTACTGTTGCTCATGTTAACAATAAAAGATTTTCTATCATTAGTGTACTACTTTAAAATACAATATATATGTATCTCTGGGAAACATTTTCAAAAACATATATATATAGATATATAAAAATTAGATTTTTGTTTCAATAGTGTTAGCCCTTCAAGTGCAAATCTGCATTTTGTTTCCATAGTCATTTCTAATAATCAACTTACAAAATTTGTTACAGGTATCCCTGGTCCTCCAGACACTCTACATGTGTTTGATGCCTCTCGTGATGGCATGACACTTACTTGGCATCCACCAGAAGATGATGGTGGTTCACATATTGTTGGTTACATTGTGGAGCGCAAAGAAGTTAGAGCAGAGAGATGGGTTCGTGCAAACAAAGTACCAGTGACTATGACCCGATATCGTTCCACTGGACTTGTTGAAGGTCTAGAATATGAACATCGTGTCACAGCCATAAATGCAAGAGGTGAAGGCAAACCAAGTCGTCCTTCTAAACCTACTGTTGCCATGGATCCAATTGGTAAATGACTTGAAATGCATACTAAAATATTTATAGATGTGCTTTTCTGATAGTTTATAAGTTTCACATACAAGTTTGGAGATTTAAATCTCAGAAAATGTTATTGAGTAATTTAAATGAATATTCAGACCAACTTTTTTTTTTTACTATTTGTAAAAAAAAAAATAAGGGTCAATATTAAATGGAATTTAACTGAGTAAGAGGGTTCCTACCCAGTTACATCCTGCTGACCAGCTCTTGTGCTGATATTCAGCAGCATTTAACTAGAATATCAGCACAAACCACCTCAGCACTACACGGGGTTGGTTTGGGACTGGAACAGTGGCAGAGCTGGGCATTATCTGGGCACTGTCAATATTCAGTGCTGCTATCTGGATAGTGGCTGGCACTGAATATCCAAGTCTAATTCAGTTGACGGCAGCCAGATAGCTATCTAGGGGCCCTTTTACGAAATGGCGGTAAGCCCAATGCGGGCTTACCACTCACTAAAAGGGAAGTACCACCAGGCTACCACAGCAGCCCAGCAGTAGTTCCCTCCCCCAGGACATGCCATTTCTGGCACTGCAAAAATATTTCAATTTTTGTAGCGCTGGTATGTACCCGGCGGTAATCAGGCAGTGTCACGTGCTGCCCAGTTACCGCAAGGTTACTGTGGGAGCCCTTACCGCCACCTCAATGGGTGGCAGTAAGTGCTTCCCCCCTGAAATGGCTGCGCAGAAAGTGGTTCATTTGCCACATGGCCCTTTCTTTAAGAAAAGGGAAACCTGCCTTTTACCCACTGTGATAAAAGGGGGCCTCAGCGTGCATCAAAAACACACGCCGACACCAGCACAGGTCCCCTTTTGCTGCAGTGTCGTAAAAGGACCCCCTAGTGTTATATATGACAATGAGGCCCCCTAAATTATAAACTGACTTGTGATTCTTATATGTCTGGTGTGTACAACTGCAAAGATATTTTATTTTCAATTTACAGAATGTCTTCCTGTAGAGGGATCTTTTCACTGCATAAATTAACTATGCAGAATCAAAGGGCAAAAATCCTATACTTCATAATGCAGATTATATCATCCTCCATTATTTTGACTTTTAACATATTAGAAAAATGAGAAAAACTTTAAAATTCATGTAATATTTCATCCTGTCATCTATTTCAGCTCCTCCAGGCAAGCCTCAGAATCCAAGGGTTACAGATACTACAAGAACTACTGTTTCACTGGCCTGGAGTCCACCAGAAGAAGAGGGAGGTTCTAAAGTCACTGGTTACTTGATTGAAATGCAAAAAGTTGATCAGTATGAATGGACTAAATGTAATACTACTCCAACCAAGATTTGTGAATACACTCTTACACATCTACCACAAGGCGCTGAATATAGATTCCGTGTACTAGCATGTAATGCTGGTGGACCCGGCGAACCTTCTGATGTACCTGGAACAGTAAAAGTAACAGAAATGCTTGGTAAGATATATACTATAGCTTTTCAGTAGAAGGAATGTTCCACAGAGTTAGTAGCAAAAATGATAGAGGTTGGTGGAATCTTATGGTCTAACCAGTCTATTTAGACATGAGATTGTGAGGACAAGCGTCTGCTTCTTCACATAACATGGACTCATATCCTTGAAAGGTTACACCTAATTAAATCAGTTAGGGGTCCTGTTACTAAGCCACAGTAAAAAGTGGCCTGTGGTAGTGTAGGAGCGTGTTTTGGGCATGTGCCGGGCCAGTTTTTACTGCGTCTGCACAAAAGGGCTTTTTTTAATGGGATAGGAAAAGAGCATGCGGTAAAACTGAAACCAGTGCATGCCTAAAACCAGCCTGAGCCCGTAACACCACCTATTAATCTAGCGGTAAGGGCTCACACATTACACACGTGGTGATTAGTTGGCACGCGCCAACTGCCGATTACTGCCAGAAACGCCACACGTGGGAGTAAATAAATCATCCAGTTGCTATGGGCGCACACCATAGCTGAAATTACTGCCGGGAGCATGGTAGCCTGGCGGTAGTCTCATTTTGGTACATGCTACATGCCTAATGCGCCTTTGTAAACCTTAGTCTATAAGGTGCCACCAGCTTCTCTATCATTATTTCAACAGAAGGATACATTTTTTATATCTAAAATAGATACACCTCAACATGTTTTCTTTTTTGTTTGTAGAATATCCTGATTATGAACTAGATGAAAAGTATCTGGAAGGCCTGATCGTAAGACAAGGTGGAGTTATTAGGATTCCAGTACCAATCAAGGGCAAACCCATTCCAATTTGCAAATGGACAAAAGAAGGTCGTGACATTAGCAAGAGAGCAATGATTGCCACTTCTGATACACATAGTGAACTTGTGATCAAGGAAGCAACTAGAGAAGATTCTGGCACATATGATCTGGTGCTTGAAAACAAGTGCGGCAAGAAAGCTGTGTATATCAAGGTTAAAGTAATTGGAAGCCCAGATGCTCCAGAAGGACCATTAGAGTATGATGACATTCAAGCTCGCTCTGTAAGAGTAAGCTGGAGAACTCCTGCCGATGATGGTGGCTCGGACATACTTGGATACATTGTCGAAAGACGAGAAGTACCTACAACTGCTTGGTATACTGTTGATTCCAGAGTGAAAGGGACATCTTTGGTGGTCAGAGGCCTAAAAGAAAATGTTGAATACCATTTCCGTGTTTCCAGTGAAAACCAGTTTGGTATTAGTAGGCCCCTGAAATCAGAAGAACCTGTTATACCAAAAACACCTCTAAGTATGTATATATTATTATTATTATTATTTTAAATTAAAATTATGTTTCTCTTCTCAAATGATATGTTTTTATATTTACAATTTTTTATAAGACAGCATTTATCATACATTTTTCTTACAGATCCTCCAGAACCTCCATCCAACCCACCAGAAATAATGGATGTTACAAAGAGTTCTGTCAGTTTGTCATGGTCCAGGCCTAGAGATGATGGTGGTTCACGTGTCACTGGTTATTATATTGAACGCAAAGAGACAACCACTGACAAATGGGTTACACAAAACAAGACTCAGATTACAACTACAATGTATACTGTGACAGGACTTGTCCCAGATGCTGAATACCAGTTTCGTATCATTGCACAGAATGATGTTGGCCTCAGTGAACCAAGCCCAGCCTCTGAACCAACTGTCTGCAAAGATCCCTTTGGTAAAATAAATATGATATATTTTACTTCTATTCCTAAATTTAAATAAAATTTTTATTTTTGTGTAAACCACTTTGCACTGGGTAAGTGCCTAAAATGATATGAAATGCTAGATTATGGTGCTTATTTTAGAAGCACTGTTTGGGTTTTAGACATCTACAAACTGGCATTTAGACAACCCTATTGCATGAACATCTAAATCTCAATTTCACAAAACTAGGATATAGACATCTAAAACTGAAGAATGTCCATATGACAAGGGTCAAGGGGCATGGTCTGGGCATGTTTTGGGTGGGACTACAGTGGGCCCATTTCAGAAGGGAAATGGATGTCTATGTCCAAAAAGATGGATGTCGGCATTTAGACCTTCTGTCCAAGATGTCCAGGTGTCACAAAGTGCTCCTATTGAACAGTGTTCCACTGAAGGGTTTAAGGGAAGTCACCCCCTTAATCCCCCATAGTTGATGTGCCCCCCAAAAAATGGATGTTCATGTGCTTCCACATAGATATCCGTGTACCTGTTTTGCCCCATTGATATTTTAGATGTCTGTTTTTCTAAAATGGATGTCCATGCCATATGTAACCAGTGCATTAACGTCCATTTCTCCAAGTATTTTTGAACAGGCTCTATGTCGGTAGAAACTGTTCTAAAATAGTAGTGGAACTTCAGATGTCCTGACTTGGACATCTATTTTCCCAAATGAAATGTTGTTTCTAAAATGCTGCTGCACATAACATTAACTTTAGCAAAGTTTCTATGGAAAACAAGCTTAAGTTTAGCAAATAGTCTAAACTAGTTAGTTAGACTAATATAAAGAGATATCATTAGCACCCATTTGATAACTTTTCTTTGTAAATTTAGACAAACCAAGCCAGCCTGGAGAAATTGAGATCACCACTGTCTCCAAGGATAGTATTTCTATGCAGTGGGAGCGCCCTGAAAGTGATGGTGGCAAAGATATCCTTGGATATTGGGTTGAATACCGTCAGTCTGGAGAAACTGCATGGAAGAAGTGCAATAAAGAGCGTCTCAAGGACAGACAGTTTACAATGGGTGGTCTATTCGAGGCAACAGAATATGAATTCAGAGTTTTTGCTGAAAATGAAACCGGACTCAGCAGACCTCGTAGAACTGCCATGACAGTAAAGACAAAACTGACTTGTAAGGGTTTTTTTTTTAATCTTTATTTTTTTTTTTACTATATCCTATGTTGTATATGAAGAATTAAATAATATTTATGACAAACTATTATTTGTTTTCCTGTGTTCTCAAAGCTTATATGTAAAGCTGTGGTCAATTCTGAAATTTAATAGTAGCAGTAAAGTTCGTTTTTGCACTATATTAATTAATAAACATTTTTTTCAAGAGATTGAGTACTTAAAGCTAACACATTGACCAAGTAGTTAATATTCTGCGCTACCACACAGAAAGCTAGCAATCAGGAATGAATTCAGTTTGCTTGCTTCTTGAGATAGTCAGAGCTAGAAGCATTGTAGAAGTGACCCACAATCACTGATGAGAAAAAGCAGGCATTGAGAAACATCACATCCTGGTGGCTGGCCAACAGAACTACAAGCTAGAGAATCCATTTGAAAATTTCCCCAGAAGACATACATGACTTCTACCTCTTCACTGGGGCTCCTCTGTGGTTGGGGTGGTACTGGGGTAATGATGGCAAGACTGACAGTGGAAGTACAAGATGAAAATAAAGACAGAATATAAAACAATAATTGGCCCAAAGACAAAAAATGTGTTAAAATAATGTGGTCAAGGATTAATACTATAAATGAGAGATGTACTTCAATAATAAACAGAACATTTTAAGAATGTTTTCAAATTTTGTTACAGCTGGAGAAGCACCAGGCTTAAGACAAGAAATGAAGGATGTTACTACCAAGTTGGGCGAAGCTGGAAAACTGACATGCCAGATTATTGGACGACCTCTTCCTGACATTAAATGGTACCGCTTTGGCAAGGAACTAATGCAAAGTCGGAAATATAAAATGTCTTCAGATGGTCGCAATCATTCACTGACCATAATAACAGAAGAACAGGAAGATGAAGGCCTTTATACTTGTGCAGCTGTCAATGATGCTGGAGAAACTGAAACTAGTGGCAAATTGCTCTTAGAGGCCACTCCCCAATTCCACCCTGGCTTCCCACTGAAAGAGAAGTATTATGCAGGGGTGGGCTCCACTCTTCGCCTCCATGTTATATACATTGGTCGTCCAGTACCTGCTATTACTTGGTTCCATGATAAGAAACTTCTGAAAACATCTGAAAATATTACAATTGAGAACACAGAACATTACACACATCTTGTTATTAAGAATGTACAACATAAAACACATGCTGGGAAATACAAAGTGCAACTAAGCAACATATTTGGTACTGTGGACACCACTCTAAATGTGGAAATACAAGGTAACTTTTAAACATTTTCAGTAGCTTTATCAACACTAAGGGCCTCTTTTATCAAACCGCGTTAGCAGTCCCTGGTGTGGTAATGCCAACAAAGACCATTCACTTTGAATGGGCTTCGTCAACATTACCACACAGGAACCACTAGTGCGACTTGATAAAAGAGGCCCTAAGGTTCTTAAAAAGCATTTTCTGAAATATTGCACATTTTATTTTATAGATAAACCAGATAAACCAACAGGACCCATCGTTGTTGAAGCTTTGTTGAAGAACTCTGTAGTAATCAGCTGGAAGGCACCAGAAGATGATGGAGGTGCTATGATAACAAACTATATTGTAGAGAAACGAGAAGCCAAGGAAGGTGAAGAGTGGCAACTGGTTTCTTCTGCCATTTCTGGAACAACTTGCAGAATTGTGAACTTGACAGAAAATGCAGGCTATTATTTCCGTGTTTCTGCTCAGAATTTATATGGTATCAGTGAAGCATTGGAAATTCCATCTCTTGTTATCATCAAGAGTCCATTTGGTATGTACTATACTAAGCGCATTCTTCTATACAATTTTTTAACTATATGTGCTATTTTCTTATATCAATAACTTCATTTCATTTCAGAAAAACCAGGTACTCCAGGACAACCAACAGTAACTGCTATTACAAAGGATTCATGTGTGGTGTCCTGGAAACCACCTGCCAGTGATGGAGGTGCAAAGATCAGAAATTACTACCTTCAGAAACGAGAAAAGAAACAGAATAAATGGATTGCTGTTACAACTGAAGAAATCCATGAAACTGTGTACTCAGTGCAAGGCATAATTGAAGGCCTTGAATATGAATTCCGTGTAAAATGTGAAAATCTTGGTGGTGAAAGTGAATGGAGTGAATCATCTGAACCCATTATTCCAAAATCTGATGTAGCAATTTGTGCACCACAATTTAAGGAAGAATTAAGAAACTTAAATGTGAAATATAAGGGCAATGCTACCTTTGTTTGCAAGGTCACCGGGTATCCCAAACCAGTTATTAAATGGTTCCGCCAAGGAAAAGAAATTTTGGCAGATGGTGAAAAGTTCAAAATACAAGAATTTAAAGGTGGATATTACCAATTGGTAATTACAAATGTAACAGAAGATGATGCCACAGTCTATCAAGTTAGAGCAACAAACCAGGGAGGAGCTGTGTCTGCTACTGCCTCTTTGGATGTTGAAGGTAATTATTTCCTTATTTTACTTTGTATATGTTAAAAATAATTGGTTGTTAATCTTGTCATTGTATTACTTACATCAATATTATTTCTATTTTTTATATACAGTTCCTGCCAAGATTCACTTGCCCAAACATCTTGAAGGAATGGGAGCTGTTCATGCTCTCCGAGGGGAAGTGGTCAGCATCAAAATTCCTTTCAGTGGCAAGCCAACTCCAGTCATCACATGGCAGAAGGGACAAGATCTTATTGATAATAATGGGCAGTATCAAGTTATTGTTACAAGATCATTCACATCTCTAGTTTTCACTAATGGTGTAGATAGAAAAGATGCAGGGTTCTACGTTGTTTGTGCCAAGAATAGATTTGGCATTGATCAAAAGACAGTTGAACTAGAGGTGGCTGATGTCCCTGACCCACCAAGAGGGCTGAAAGTCACTGATATTTCAAGAGATTCTGTCAACTTAACTTGGAATCCTCCAGCTACTGATGGTGGAAGCAAAGTCATTAATTATATCATTGAGAAATGTCCCACTACATCAGAAAGATGGATTCGTGTTGCTCAGTCTCGTGAGACACGATACACTGTAGTTAATCTATTTGGTAAGACAAGCTACCTGTTCCGTGTAATAGCAGAAAATAAGTTTGGGCAGAGTCAGCCTTCTGACCCTACAGATCCAATTGTTACAAAAGAAGACAAGACAAGAATGTTGAACTATGATGATGAAGTTTGTGAGACCACAGAAATCAGCAAAGTAAAAGCATCTCACTCATCAACTAAAGAACTGCATGAAAAATTCATGATTGCTGAAGAACTTGGCCGTGGACAATTTGGAATTGTTCATCGCTGTGTTCAAAGTGTTTCTAAGAAAGCTTATTTAGCCAAGTTTGTGAAAGTGAAAGGTGCTGATCAGGTTCTGGTAAAGAAAGAAATTTCTATCCTTAATATTGCACGCCACAGAAATATCTTATATCTTCAGGAATCTTTTGAAAGCCTAGAAGAATTAGTTATGATTTTTGAGTTTATATCTGGAATTGACATCTTTGAGCGGATTAACACATCTGGATTTGAGCTCTGTGAAAGAGAAATTATAAATTACACACGCCAAGTCTGTGAAGCACTTGAATTCTTACATACTCACAACATTGGACACTTTGATATTAGACCAGAAAATATTATTTACTATACAAGAAGAAGCTCTGTCATTAAAATTATTGAATTTGGTCAGGCTAGACATCTGAAGCCTGGAGATAACTTTAGAATTCAGTTTACTGCCTCTGAGTACTATGCACCTGAAGTGCATCAACATGATATAGTTAGTACAGCCACTGACATGTGGTCACTTGGTACCCTAGTATACATACTTTTAAGTGGTCTCAACCCTTTCATGGCTGAAACAAATCAACAGATCATTGACAATATCATCAGTGGAGAATATAGTTTTGATGATGAAGCTTTCAAAGATATAAGCATTGAAGCCATGGACTTTGTTGATCGCCTGTTAGTAAAAGAAAGAAAGGCTCGTATGACTGCTACTGAAACCCTTGAACACCCATGGCTAAAGCAGAAGATAGAAAGTATGAGCACAAAAGTCATTAAAACATTAAGACACAGGCGCTATTATCAGACCTTAATAAAGAAAGAATGGAATTTTGTTTTGTCAGTAGCTCGCATATCATGTGGTGGTGCAATTAGATCTCAGAAAGGGGTTACTGTAGCTAAGGTGAAGGTTGCACCAATTGAAATTGGTCCAGTTACTGGACAGATAATGCACACTGTTGCAGAAGAAGGAGGACATGTTAAATATGTGTGTAAAATTGAGAACTATGATCAGTCTACACAAGTGACCTGGTACTTTGGTATTCGGCAGCTAGAACACAATGAGAAGTATGAAATCAACTTCCATGAAGGTGTAGCAACTATCTACATCAAAGACATTCATAGATCAGATGATGGCACTTATAGATGTAAAGTGGTCAATGATTATGGTGAAGACAGTTCTTATGCTGAACTATTTGTTAAAGGTGTAAGAGAAACATATGACTATTACAGATGCAGGACTGTAAAGAAAGTAAAACGCAGAGTGGATGCTATGAGACTCCTAGAAAGACCCCCAGAGTTTACTCTTCCATTATATAACCGTTTTGCCTATGTTGGTGATAATATCAGGTTTGGGGTGACTATTACAGTCCATCCAGACCCTCGTGTAACATGGCTGAAATCAGGTCAGAAGATCAAACCAGGTGATGATGACAAGAAATACACATTCATATCTGACAAGGGTCTCTATCAGCTTATTATTAATAATTTAACTTTAGAAGATGATGCTGAATACACAGTTATGGCACGGAACAAATATGGTGAAGACAGCTGTAAAGCTAAGCTAACTGTTACTCCTCACCCAGCTGTGGAAGATAATACATTAAGACCAATGTTCAAAAGACTTCTTGCCAGTGCCGAGTGTCAAGAAGGGCAGAGTGTTCGGTTTGAAATAAGGGTCTCTGGCACACCCTCTCCAACATTAAAATGGGAGAAAGATGGCAAACCTCTGTCATTTGGTCCTACCATTGAAGTCATTCATGAAGGCCTGGATTACTATGCTTTATACATCAGAGATACCTTGCCAGAAGATTCAGGGTATTACAGAGTTACAGCTACAAACAGTGCTGGTTCTACAAGCTGCCAAGCTTATCTGAAAGTAGAACGCTTGAAGTATGTCAAGCATGAGTACAAAAGTGAAGAAGAGCGCCAAGTACATGTACAGAAACAAATTGACAAAACAATTAGAATGTCAGAGATTCTTTCTCGGGTTGAACATGTTTCACTGACAGCAGTTGCCCAGGAAGCTCTGCGAGAAGCTGCCATACTGTATAAGCCTGCAGTAAGCACTAAGACTGTAAAGGGTGAATTTGAAATTCAGGAGGAAAAGAGAAAAGAAGAAAAGCGGCTTCGTATGCCGTATGAAATTCCAGAACCTCGCAGACATACTGCAGCTGCCCTTGAAGAAGATCAACATATTAAACAATATGTACCTATGTCAGACATGAAGTGGTACAAGAAGTTGCGAGATCAATATGAAATGCCAGGGCCACTTGAACGAATTGTTCACAAAAGACCAAAGCGTATTCGTTTGTCCAGATGGGAACAGTTCTATGTGATGCCACTTCCACGAATTTCTGACCAGTATAAACCTAAATGGCGCATACCAAAACTGTCCCAAGATGATCTTGAAATCATCAGGCCAGCTCGCCATCGTACACCATCCCCTGATTATGAACTTTATTACAGACCAAGAAGGCGCTCACTTAGTGATATTTCAGATGATGGGTTGCTCCTCCCTGTTGATGATTACCTGGCTATGAGAAGAGTTGAAGAAGAAAGAATGCGTCTTGAAGAAGAGCTTGAATTGGGTTTCTCTGCATCTCCTCCAAGCAGAAGTCCTCCACGCTTCGAGCTGTCTGCTCTTCGCTACTCTTCACCTGGAGCTCTTGTAAGCAGAGAAGAAGACAGAGGACTGAAATACAGAAGCTATCATATCCCAGCTAAGGCTGAATCTGGAATAAGTTTTTCAGAACTTCGCCAGCGTCATGATAGGGCTGCATATAAGCCACCAAAGCAAAGGCAAAGGTTGATGGATGAAAGGGAAGATGAAGAACTGCTTCGTCCATTTACCGCCTCACAAAGACTTTCTGAATATAAAAGACAGCTTGAGCATATGGAGGAAGAAGAAAAGACAAGAGTGAGAACAAGAAGAGAAAGAGAAATAACTGAAAGAATATCAGATATTGAAGAATTTACAGAAGCTGAAGAGGTAGTAAAAACACATGTTCGTGAAACATCTCCTCCAGTTTCTAGGTTGTTAGGTAGAAGACGATCTCTTTCTCCAACCTATATAGAATTAATGCGGCCTGTATCTGAGTTAATTAGGCCGCGTTCACGACCTCCTGTTGAACAAGAAACAGAGAGAAGATCCCCTACACCTGAAAGAACTCGTCCACGTTCACCTAGTCCTGTCTCTAGTGAAAGATCACTCTCCAGATTTGAAAGGACTGCCAGGTTTGATATCTTTTCCAGATATGAGTCAATGAAGGCAGCTTTAAAAACTCAGAAAACATCAGAAAGAAAATATGAAGTTTTGAGCCAGCAGCCTTTTAGCTTGGATCATTCTCCACGTGTGACTTTAAGAATGCGCTCTCACCGTGTGCCTATTGGGCAAAATACCAGATTTATTCTAAATGTTCAGTCAAAACCAACAGCTGAAGTTAAATGGTATCATAATGGTATTGAAATTCAAGAAAGTGGTAAGTTCCACTTTACTAATATGAGTGGTGTTTTGACCTTGGAAATCCTTGATTGCCAGCCTGAAGACAGTGGAACATACCGTGCCATGTGCACGAATTACAAAGGAGAAGCCTCTGACTATGCAACATTAGATGTTGCAGGAGGAGCGTATGCTGCCCATACATCTCGACGAAAAGATGAAGATGTACCAAGAGCTGTTTTACCTGAATTAATAAAAACAGAGGATTATGCCTTTTCCTCATTTAAGAAAGCATCTGCAATTGAAGCTAGTTCAGAAATTAAAGAAGTCAAATCAAAGGTGACAGAGACAAGAGAATCTGTCTCATATATTACTGAAGAAAAGAAAGCTATTACAACAGAAGCAAAGGCAGTAGAACAAAAGCTTGTGCACAGGAAATCTAAGACTACAACACCAGCCAAATTTTTAACAAAACCACAATCTCTTACTGTCTCAGAGGGTGAATCTGCAAGATTTGCTTGTGACATTGATGGTGAACCAGCACCAACAGTGACTTGGTCGAGAGCAGGTCACACTATTGTTTCATCTAATCGCTATCAAGTTACAACAACAAAATACAAATCTTCCTTTGAGATTTATTCTGTTCAACCTTCAGATGAAGGCAGCTATACAGTGCTGGTAGAGAACTCTGATGGCAAACAGGAAGCACATTTTACTTTGACAATTAAGCGGGCAAAGATGGTGGAAAAAACCGTTACTTCACCACCCAGAGTGAAGTCTCCTGAGCCTCATGTGAAATCTCCAGACCACACAAAATCACCTGGAAGAGTAAAATCTCCAGAACCTGATAGCACTCACCCAAAAGTTAAGTCTGCGGCTGGAGTCAGCACATCAAGTGAAAGAGTAGAATTACCAACTACTGCTACTCCTAAGATAATTCAGCCGTTGAAAGCAGAAGTTCATGAAGATAAAGTAAAATTCACATGTGCAGTTGAAAGTCCTCTTTTAAATGTGCAAGAAATTTCATGGTACAAAGACGGCAAAAAATTGAAGGAAGGCAGTCACTACCATTTACATGATTCAGCTGATGGTATCCATGAACTTAAAATCCATGGTATTACAGAAGCAGATCAAGGTGAATATGTATGTGAAGTTATCGGAGAGGGAGGTGCTTCCAGAACTGCCTTGCAATTTGTTGGTCCAACTTTTAAGAACATTTATTCCCAATTGATAGACAGAACTGAAACTGAAAAAATGATTCAAAAACCAGCTTTAAAGCCAGTGATTACTGCTGGTTTAAATGATATGACTGTATCTTCCAACACAGTTGCCAAGTTTGCTGTTGAAGTGACAGGAGATCCTTTGCCAACTGTTTCCTGGACCAAGGATGGAAAGGTACATTTTCTTATCGTGCATCCTGTTATTTATTAAAAATTAGAAATAAACTGGAGCTGAAAAATCATTTTAACATGTTTTTGCAGGCTATCACACAAGGGGGAAAATATAAAATATATGAAGAAAAAGGAAAAGTCCACTTAGAAATTTATAACACAGATGTTTCAGACAGTGGGTTATATACATGCACTGCAACCAATTCTGCAGGATCTACAACTTCAAGCTGCAGCTTAACCATCAAAGGTATGTTACTGTTGCATTTTAGAAATGTGAAAAGCATTTTTAATTTTAATGTAGGCATATATGTGTTTGTTTACCTGACACAGCACATGGTACTGACCAGCGGTGACAGGCAAATGATAGTGGGAAAGTGGAGAAGACTTGAGAAAAATCAGGAACGCTGGATAGTCATCAATTGCAAACACACTTTATTGCTGATTCTTGCATATTGTATGTTATTGCAAGAATCAGCAATACAGTGTTTTCACAATTGATGACTATCCAATGTTCCTGATTTTTCTCAAGTCTTCTCCACTTTCCCACTGTCATTTGCCAATCACGTTCTCTGTGGGATTTCTTTTGGGGGGTTTTCTTTGCTTCCACTGACCAGCAGTGAAACATACCCATAAAACTGGGATTGTTGGTCATTCTTGCTATTTGAATGCTGAGTAATGTTTTCCTGAAAAACAAATTTAGAAACTTATGCCTATGTTTACTAAGAGACGCTATGGGTGCGTTAGCGTTTTTAACGTGCATAAATGGTTTATGCACGTTAAATGCTAACACGCCCATAGAAATGTATAGGCGTGTTATCGTTTAGTGTGCCTTAAATTTTCAGGCGTGTTAAAAACGCTAACGCACCTTAGTAAACATACCCCTTAGTATTTTTTCTAGTGTTCAGCAGAATACCATGTAGGAAACCATATTCTACTGGCTCAGAATTATTTTCTTTAATTTCAGTTCTGTAGCACATTTAGACCCTAAATCCATTGTTTACAAAAAGAAATTTCAATAAGCTCCTTCTTTCTACAGTAGTGTGTTGTGTAGAGCACCTGCTCTAGATTATATCCTATTTTAGACTATTCACGACTAACTGCAATTATCTTAAAGTAAAAAATAAAATACAATAAAAACACTATTGATCGTGAGTTTCATCCATAACAGCATAAAGCTCTGTCTGTGACCAGTATGCACATACCCTAAAAACATGTTCAAGTCTATAGTACCACATGAAACCACACTTAGAAATAACTATATAATTTTCAATTTGCAGATGTTTTGTGTAGGTTGTATTTTTAACCTTCAGGAAAAACAGCACACATCAGACCATTCATCTTTTCTTTAGAATAGAAAAGAAAATCTAGAAAAATATAACAAGGTTCATTTTCTATAGCAATGGGTCATAATTCAGATTTCAGAAGAACCACACTAAGGTGCCTATTTACTAAAGTGTGGTAATATTTTACAGATACCACAGGCTAACTGCCAAAATTAACACACAGTAACTGCAAAGTCTCTGAGTTAATTCTAGGGGCCAACCCAACAATATGCCATTCAGTTAACTCACAAACACATTCTTTACCACTTGTTAACAATGGCAGATAATATCATGCAGTAAGATACACCTATTAAGGTGGCACCAATAACTTACCTACCACATTATAATAGATAATATGCATTGTTATGCTTGTCTGGATCTTGCCACATCTGGGTAAACGGAACCAATGTTTCAGCCATCATATTCTGGCTTTCTTCAAGGTATGCTGTGAGGTCTGCAGTTTGTCTTTATATAGTAGGTTGTCAAACCTGACTGGTTGAGTTTTGAGGTGAGTGGTTTCCTCGGGAAGGCAGGAGAGTCCATGGAGCACAAATTTGAATTTTGGCAGCAAAGTTCATTGGTCACAAATTTAAATTTCGGCAGGAAAATGAGACAGGAAATTTGTTGGAAAAGTTTTTTTTTTGTTACATTTGTACCCCACGCTTTCCCACTCATGGCAGGCTCAATGCGGCTTACATATACAGGTACTTATTTGTACCTGGGACAATGGAGGGTTAAAGTGACTTGCCCAGACTCACAAGCAGCTGCCTGTGCCTGAAGTGGGAATCGAACTCAGTTCCCCAGTTCCCCAGGACCAGAGTCCACCACCCTGATTCAGGGGTGGGGGATTTCTATAGGTCACATTCTGAAACTTTGACAGGGTGGAAAATATGTCCTTTGCACTAGCCTTTTTTGCTAGTCCTTTTTGCACTAAGCATCTTTTTAATGAGCCGTTGCCATGCTTTGTTTAAGATGAGCCCGTTGTCTCCACTGAGATTACTTGGGTGTCTTGCTATCTCTTGGATTCTTCTCAGCCACCAATGATCTTCTTTTTCTAAGATTTTTGTGTCCTCAAATTTAATTATATGTCCAGTTGTTTTAGCTTGGAGGTCTACAGTTGATTTTTCCGTGTTACTGAGTTTGTGGTTTCTCATATGCTCTTGTAGCCTTTCCTCTACAGTGCGGCCAGTTTTGCCAATGTATGATTGGCCACAACTGCATTGGATTTTATAAACTCCAGAGGTTTGGAGCAGATCAAACCAGTCCTTCACCAGTGTGCTGAATTCTGTTCTGATGTTACTATTCTTTACCTATGCAGTCCATCACTCTTTGGACATAGGAGAGCATGATACGTTTTTGTTCTGTCACGGGGTCTTCATCTAGTGGTTGTTGATTATTGCTGATTTCACAGGTTGCATTGTCCAGACGTGTTAGGGCTTGAGAAGTGGCCCTTCAGCTGTAGCTCTTGGCTAAGAATCTGCCCCAGAGGATGATCTTTTCTTTCTGAAGGTTGTCTGGGTCTCAAACTCTTAGCGCTCTATTCACTAATGCACATAGGACACCTCGGATGGTGGTGGGAGAGAACAGATAACATGCAGTAACTATCTCTGATTAATTGTAAGGCATATTCCCTACCATTTCAAGTTAGGAAGTTAGGACAGAAATTAGTGCATACTAATCACTATGGTGGCACCTGCATTATGGCGTTCCTTTTCTTATATTTATATAATGGTTTTGATTGTAAACTGCTTAGACCTGCAAGCCAGAATTAGTGGCATAGCATGGTTTTAAATAAACATAAATTTCAAAACAGGCAAAACTTCATCAAAATATCCAATGTGTTAAAAGTCTAAAGAACAGAAGAATATAAGTGTTTATAGATCTTATTCTCAAAATAATTCTCCAAATTAAATAAATTACTTTAAAGAAGGAGGAAAAAGACCTCATACCTGGCAGCAAGGACAATTAAAAGCTAAATGTGACAATTAAAAGCATAGGGCCCTGTTTACTAAGCCGCACTGTAGGCGCGCTAAATTTTTAGCATGCGCTAATGCTAAAGATACCTATATGGGTGTCTCTAGGATTAGCAAAAGGTTAGCATGCCTACAGTGCAGCTTAGTAAACAGGGCCCTAAGCGCCTTATATCACGTTTTCCAAAAGATTCTTTAATGTTATAATAATTAAGACTGTGTTTCAATACATCATGACAAAGAAATTTTACGTGCAAAATAATCAAAAATTTAAAAAATTATTTATTTTTAATTTTTTTTATTTATAACCATTTAAATTTTTGCAAGTGATAAAACAACTTGCCAGAAATACAGAGAAAGTAATATATATAGGAATTATTTCAGGCAGGTAATTCTATTCTCTTCCTTAGACCACTAAATAGGGAGTGAAACAAGAGAAGATCAATTAAACAGTAAACAGAAAAAAAAAGTGGTATTAACCTGATTATCCCCAGATATTACTATCTAATTCATTATTCCACATTGATCATCTGGTTGGCTTCTTCAAGGCCAATATGGTGTAGAGTCAAATCATTTCATTGAAAACATACTTATTGTCCAATATTAGTTAGAAATAATACATCTGATTACATTCTTTCTCTTTTAAAAACCAGAAGTTATTTAACAATACATATACTTAAATCTCTAATTCAAATCCTACTGATTAAAGTAAATCCCAGTTTTCACAGGCTTCACTCCTTTTAAAGTAATAATTGAGGAAATATTTCTGAGGAAAACGTTAGGAGTCATACCCGGAACTCTGGGAAAAACAATAATCTCGATATTAATCATCTATAATAATGTTCATTTTACAAAAATTTTAAATTTAAAACAAATAAATTATGAGAGTTTTGAAAAGGAGGTTTTTTAAGACTGATGATAGGGCTGGAGTTCATTAAAAGTTGGCATAAAGAAATTATCACTTGCTGCCACGCTAGGACATATGAGCTCTTTTCCCTCCTTCTTTTAAATAATTTGTTTGATTTGGAGAATTATTTTGAGAATAAGATATACAAACATTTATGCTCTTCAGTTCTTTTGGGGGCCCTTTAACTAAGCCGCATAAGGCTCTACGCGTGCCCAATGTGCGCCAAAAATGGAGTTACTACCCAGCTACCACGTGGTTCTTGCAGTAATTTCATTTTTGGCGCATGTCCGATACACGCGGCCGAAAAATAATTTTTTATTTTCAGACACGCATGTCGGACGCACGCCAAGTGGCATTTGGTGCACATAGGTCATTACCGCCCGGTTACCACAAGACTTTACCGCTAGGTGAATGGCTGGCAGTAAGGTCACAGGCCCAAAATGGACGTGTGGCAATTTTGATTTTGCCGCATGTCCATTTTTGGCAAAACTTTTAAAAAGGCATTTTTTACAGGTGCGCTGAAAAATGTCTATAAAACCGCAAGCCATTTTTCAGCGCACCTTAGTAAAAGAACCCCTAAATAACCATGAACATAAATTGTTAGGGCATTCTAATTGATGAATTAGCAGCTAATGCAACTGGCCCCTTGGAATGCACAATTCTCTTGTTTTCTACAGTTTTGTTTTTTATAAATTTAAACTATTTACAAGCCTTTACATCTTGAACAGGAAAAAAACAGACAGGCATGTGCTAGAAACATCAAGATCAAAAAGTAATAAATTTACATCTTGTATTAGACCACCAAAAAGAGGGGGAGGAACCCGTTATAAACTCAAGAGATGAGATTTAAAAAGAAAATATTTCAATAAAGGCTTAACACGTACATACACCTTAATTATTTTCATTTCTTCCCAAATCTTAGACCTAACCGTATAAATCCTGTAGTTTCATTTTTTTTTGCTCTATAAAATATTTTAATCGCTCTGGAAGAAAAAACACATATTTTGTTCCCAAATATTTAACATTACATTTACAGGGGTAATTCAAATTAAATGATGCCCCTATGGCTATAGTCTCAGTTCTTAATGCAAGAAAAGCTTTTCTTCTCTCTTGGGTTTGCTTAGTCACATCAGGGAAAACCCATATTTTCCCCCCATAAAATAATATTTGTAAGTTGTTTTCTACACTATTTAATATCGTAAAAAGAAAAATGTCAAGTAATTTTTTTCTACACACACTTAACACTGATATGTGGTTTTATCTTCTTCTATAGCCATTAAGGATGCTGACGAACAGAAGAAAGCAGCAATAATTTCTGAAGAAAAAACAGTTGTCCAGGAGGAGTTTTTAAAACAGGAAGTTATTTCTCAAGAAGCTAAAACATCTTATAGAGAAATTAAAGCTTCTTCCACACAGCTGAATGTGTCAGATGGTCAAACTGTTACTCTTAAAGCTAACATTCCTGGTGCATCTCAAGTGAAATGGGTACTAAATGGTGTAGAACTAAATAATTCAGAAGATTACAGATATGGTGTGTCTGGGAATGACCACACTTTAACCATCAAAAAAGTCAGCCATAAAGATGAAGGAGTGCTTACCTGTGAGAGTAAAACTGAACAAGGTGTAGTTAAATGCCAGTTTGATATGACACTTGGTAAAGAGCGTTCTAATGCACCAGCATTTAGTACTCAACCAAAGTCTCAAAATAGCAATGAAGGTCAAAGTGTTATTTTCACTTGCGAAATTTCCGGTGATCCATCTCCTGAGGTTGAGTGGTTCAAAGACAACCAACCAGTAAGTAATCTGTGACAGTTTATTGTTTACCTTAACCAATATTCTACTATTCATTAGATTTATGCTTCCCAAACATCCATCTAACTAGCTAATCTGTCAAACAATGTGACTAAAACAGAGTAAATGTACACTTTAGAAAGTGAAAGGACATGATTATATAAAATTTGGCACATAAAAAAAGGAAGAAACCATATGAATTCTCAAGGTGAGTGTTCAAGCAAGCCAATGTTCAAAGCTATTAGAGCTAAGTATAGTTGTGCAAGTGTAGATCAAGGAAGAAAGCACTTCTGAAGCTGTTTATTTGTGATGGGCAGGTAGAACACGAGCATGGATAGCCAATAATAGTTCTATCAGTTTCAAAGGGATGTTCTGAGGTTCATTTTATATCTTTTCTTTTTGTATGTAAAACTGCATTTTGAGGGGCACTTCTACAACTAGGCATCTTCATTTAGGTATCCCAAGGATGCACAATGATGGTATTTAGAATATTAGTATAACCCATATCAGCATACCTACCACTTCTGCACTCATAGTAACACCAGCCTTAGACCTGGCATAACTGTGGGTACATAAGTATGGCAGGGACGAATGTAACTCACAGTATTCTGCAAGTTGGAGCCCCAGCCATGCTCCACCCATGTATATGCTCCCTTGCATTTTTGTGCTATGTAAGTTATATGCACCATTACAGAACAGTGCTTAGGTACCCTGCTGGCACGTTTGTATGTAAGTGTATGCTTACATGCATATGTGCTAGTATTCTATTAATTTACACACACATGGGGCATATAAAGGCAGGCATCTGGTTTCTAGAATTGCCCTTCTTTGTGCGGAAATAGGCCTTTGTGCATAAAAGCAAGTACTGCCAACTCATTCCATATGTGATGGTGTTCCTAGAGTAGAGCTTGGGCAGAACTGTTTGGAGTTGCTGGGCAGTGCCGGGGATATATTATAAAATATGCTTGTATCCATGCTAATGTATATAGAAAAGCTATATCTATTTTATACAGGAGCTTTCAGGGAGGCGATTTTATAAAAGTACATAGACGCATATGTTGCCTTTATAAGGGAGTCTTTTACTAAAGCTTAGCTTGAGTTATGTGCAACAGGATCTATAGGAATAAAATGGGCCCTGCTGCAGATAACTCAAGCTAAGCTTTAGTAAAAGACCCCCTAAAACAGGTGCAACATATGTTCTAATGTGCTTTCACAACCTTGGCGCCACATTACAAAATTACCCTCCCTATGGACATACTGATGTTCATCCTACTGCCTTAAATAAATTGATTCCCAGCTATATAAGGTAAATAATCTGTTTCAAATATTCCATTCACAGTTCCATAAAGCACAAAATCCAACCTTTCATCTTCATTAATCCCAATCGGAAAATTTTTTTGAAAAACTTTAAAAAGATTCAATGTGGAAACTTTCTGCTGCATGCAAGACTTATATTTTAAATACAAAAACTTCCACCCAATACAAAATTACAAAATTACAATAGTATATGGGGAAAAGCCTCAAAGAGCTCCCAGATCCAATATCAATCTGTCGGAGCTAAAACAGACCAACTGGTCTTCTCTTCATCATAGGCAAAAACCCCTTTTAGGCAGACCTAGAAAAATTTCTTCTGGGACCAATTTTGTATTGGGTGGAAGTTTTTGTATTTAGAATTTGTTCTTATCTCCACACCACCAAATATATTTGTTTAGTTGAGACTTATATTTTAAACATTGCAGGAAACAGACGCCACCACCAACGTGTGGCATGTTTTGCAACTGCTGCAAAACATGGGTGTGGTCTGGTAAAATTACAAAATAAACAAATAATCAACAACTGTATCTAAATGTGCTTAAACCAGACTTACTCCATCACATTCAATACCGTAAAATATGTTGGCTGCATGTAGTGCTTCAATGCCTGCTTCATTATCACAATCTTAAATGGACACATAGCACATTTAAATATACCACCTGAACCATATCTACCAGTGAACACAGTGCTAGAATGCTTAGTCCCAATGAAATACATTCACATAACTGAAGCTCAAACGAGTTCCAGGAGCCACGGTACCCAATGAAAATATCCACCATTGTTCCTTATAATTTAAAAGGTTCTCAATATTTCCCCCTCCCGCTATTATATTTAGACCACTTAACTGATTTAGCAAATAAATTGATATCACTGAAAATATGAAGTTCAAAAAATGTTTTTGAAGAACATCATACTGAAATTTCAAGTGACATTTTGTGCAGCAAAGGTAAAACTATCCACTTGGCTGGTTAATACATTTTAGACCCAAGCAAGTGCTCAACTAGTTTATCTTGAAAAATCTTCCAACTGCATGCCAGTACATTTACCCACTTTGTTCCAGTGCTAAAACAGTTATCAAGTTTCTACAGGGGAAAGTTGGTGTATGCTAACATCACCGCTGTGCCACTAGAGCAAATCCTTTGGGAGACATCTGCATGGTTTCAGTTGGGGTCTTTCTTCAATGTATCCACATTTTAAAAAACAATTCCAATATAATCTGTTTCAGATTGTTGTTTCATCACATGTGAGTGTGAATCGCTCCAAAAATATATATACGCTTGAAATTCAAAGTGCAGTAGAGAAGGACAGTGGAAAATACACAGTTAAAGCGAAGAATTTCCATGGACAGTGCTCTGCTACAGCATCCTTGAATGTACTTCGTAAGTTGGAACTTTAAACACGTTTGTTTTGGGTTTATTTTGAGATAAAATGAGATACAGTGTAATGAAATGTATTCATTAAGGACCTTGGATTATGCTATCCAGATGTACAAATATAACTGTTTACAAACTAGAAAGATCATATCCTTTTACATAGGCACTGCATGGCTTTTACTGCATACTATGTCCAGTAATGTTTTCATTTTAATTTCTATAATATTATTGGTATCTTGAATACCTTCAATATGTATATTTATTCATATTATAAGAATGCTGCTAACAATATTGAAATCAAGCTATGAAAACTGTCCATCTTAAAGTCAGAATTAGATTGAAAGCCCATTAATTTGTATCCATGATAGCAACTCATTTCATCAAGGATCTGCTTTGAGGATGCAGTTATCCACTATATGAGTTTTCCCCGGGATTTTATATGTGGCACTGAGATTTCCATGCAGAAATCAAAGTGTATTCCATAACTGTTATAGAATAAACCCACTCTGCATCTAATTTAGGCATCGAAATTTACACCAGGTTTTACTTAGCGTAATTTGCCGCAACTAAAATTTAGTTGCGTGGACTAGCGCTCGATGTATTGTATCAACAACATGGAAATTTAGGATTATTCTGTCATGTATGCCTAAATTAAGGTGTACTTAATACGCTTAAGCAAATTTAATTTCAGCACCGAATTCTTAGGTGTGATATATAGAATCTAGACCTATATGGGAAACCTGAAGCATTCCAGAGGGGATAGTGAACAGTTAAGGCCAACTAGGATAGAGGAGGATCTAAAAATCCTCACTAGGAGGACCAGAACAGATTACAAATCATTAAAATATTAATATTGCCATTAATAGTACCTTTTCATTTAAATCATTAAACTATTGATATACTCACTGGATATCAATAGTTTAAAAATGAATATAATATAAAATAACTCACTTCTTTTTATTTATGTCACTCTAATATCATATGACATCATCTATTTAAGTAAAGTCATTTATTTTTCATTCTGTGTTTGCTATCCTCCACAGCTCTAGTTGAAGAACCACCAAAACAGGTAATGTTGAGATCAGCTGCAGATACAAGCATGCAGCAGAGTTTCTCTTCTCAGTCAACCCAAATGTCGGCCTCTAGGGAAGAGGCTTCCTTCAGCAGTAGCAGCATGACTGAAATGAAATTTGCAAGCATGTCCATGTCCTCCATGGCAGAATCCTTTGCAGAGATGAGCTCCAGCAGTATTATGGAAAAAGCCAGTCTGACACATTTGGAGAGTTCAACTAGTAAAATGATTAAAGGAGGTTTGCAAGGTGAGCAATATTATTGGTAGTGGTAGTGTTAGAGGCACCTTAGCAACCACATGCATGGTAACAATTAAAAGGGCCTTTTTACAAAGCATTGGTAAGCCCAATGTGGGCTTGCCGCATGCTATCCCGGGACTACTGCTGGCACAACGCGGCCACCGGCAGTAGTTCCGGCTCGAGAATGCACCATTTCTGGCATAAAAAACACCCGGAAATGGTTATCGCAGTGCTAAGCCAGCGGTAATTGGGCATCGCCACACACTGCCCGGTTAACGCCACCCTTACTACCACCTTAATGGGTGGCGGTGCTTTCCACCGCATGGCCACTCAGTAAGTGTATTCTTACCGCATGGTCATTCTATTTTTGTGGCTTTTTACCTGCTGTGGTAAAAAGGGCACTGGCACGCGGGAAAAACGGCCCTGTTTCTACCGCAGGGCCCTTTTTCCCACAGCTTGGTAAAACGACCCCTCAGTGAAGTAAATTATACATAGACAGGAGTCACTGGATGATAAGATTGAGATATTTGTGTTACTCACTTTATTCACCTCATATTTTCAAAACTAACTCAGAATGCTGACATTCTACCTGTGTATATGTGGTCCTTGAGATCACACTAGATAAATTTAGTTGCGTTTTCATTGTGTAAAAGTTTTAAAACATTGTAGTGCACCTCAGTACATTCTGTATAAGTTATATTAACAGTAAATACAGCATGTAACATTTTCTTCTGCATTTTCTGATTTGTTTGAAGGAATACCTCCAAAAATTGAAGCTCTACCGTCTGACATCAGTATTGATGAAGGAAAAGTTCTCACAGTGGCTTGTGCCTTTTTAGGTGAGCCTACACCTGAAGTGACTTGGGCTTGTAGTGGAAGACAAATTTCTAGTCAAGAGCAGCAGGGAAGGTTTCATATTGAAACCACCGAAGATCTGACTACTCTTATCATTATGGATACTCGAAAAGAAGATGGTGGACTTTACACACTAAAATTAACAAATGATTTTGGATCTGATATTGCAACTGTGAATATTAATATTCGATCAGTTTAAAAAGGCTTGATCTATCTTAGCTACACTTGACTTTTTGCAAGTGGTTCACATGTTCTGAAATATCTGATTTGTAAATATAAAAAAAATATTTTTGTACTTACCTGGATGAAGAAAGTCCAGCGATATAGATTGTGACTTGTCATTACTTTCAACTTAAGGATTTTAAAAATTGTTCATTGACATGTACATACTGTATATAGCCGACTTTAACGGTTATAAAGTTTTGTACCAATTTATTTTGTGACATTTTAAAATGTAACTTTTGGAACAAGTGGTTGGTAGGAGAAAGTTCCTTGAGGAGCGAATACCCTGCTCAGCCTTGAACTAATTTTTGTGCCTCAACACAATGTTGATGTTTAAGAATGCCTCAATAGGTAGAGAGATTCCCTATTGAAGATGACCTACACTCAAGAGACAATACTGCACACGATCTACTCGTATGTGCAAGAGAATAATTTATGTGGACTCAAAAAATGTAAATATTAAGCATTGTTTGCAAATACCCTCCTGTAAGCAATGCTTTAATGTTTTTACATTGGAACTGATGATGTCATACTATTGTATTTCAGAGACATAAATGCAATATTTTGTGCAAAGTGCAACGGCCAGCACTTTGTTCATTCATTGATTAGAGAGCACTGTTTCTGACACGTGGACTGCTTTAAACAGCTTGAAAAAGTAACATCACCTGGCCATACCCTCAATTAATCAAGCTGTTTAGGTGCTCCAGTGCAGAAATTGTGCCAGCTCTTGGAGGTTCATAGGGTGCAGTGATTGGGATTTTGTGTGGTAGTATTAGATTATTACATAATGTCAGTTCAGGGCATCTAAGCAATGGACCACAGTGAAGAAACACTGTTGCTAAGAAATGAAAATTGCCCTTCACTTCAATTTCATTTAGTTTCTGTAGTATTTAATATAAATTCAGTAAATGGAACCTCCTGGAGATAGTATTGTTGATTTGAAATAAAGCATGCTATCTGCACCTTATTATGCGAGACTTGTATCTTTTTTTCAGCCTGTTTTCTGCTGGATTATATACCTGTCATTATAGACAGAGACAGAGTGCAATGCAGATCATTTAAAACTAGGTAGTACAATCGAGTAGCCATGAGTTAAAAATTTAATTATTCAAACCAAAGCATTATAGGTCAACATTTTATATCTATTTATTGATTAGGTCTCTAATGCATTTAACTATTACACTGACCTCAAGAACAGGTGCTTAACTATTACAGAACATTGCAGTGTAAGCAATATAAAATATGAACTTTGCTTTCTGCTTGATACATATATTTCTCTAATACCTTAACTTTGATTGTTTTGTTTTATCTATCTTTCTTTCCTCCCCTACCCCCTCACCCCTTACCCTATTATTAACAGATTTACCAATGCTTCCCTCCTCCAGAGCAAGGTATTACCTTCTACCCCTCCTCCTTTGTCGATTAACCATCCTCACCTCAATACAGCCCATTACATACACTAGGGAGGTGTTACATACACTAGGGAGGGCTATACTATAAAGAATGCCACGATGCAGCATGATGAGCATTAATTCTATAATGGAATCTAGGTACCCACATTCCATTATAGAATACTAGTGTAAGTTGGCATTTACGTGCTTACATTTAGGAACAGCCACTGATGCTATGTCAATAGCAGGTGTAAGTGGGAACACCTAAATACAGCACTTTAGTATGTAACACAGTATACCGTAGGTTTCATCTGTAAGTGGGAGATACCGCCCATGATCGTCCCCTTTGTGAACACCCCCTTGGATTTACGCACTAAGGGGTCCTTTTACACACTAAGGGGGCCTGGAGTTGAGGAGTAGCCTAGTGGTTAGTGCAGTGGACTTTGATCCTGGGGAACTGAGTTCAATTCCCACTGCAGCTCCTTGTGACTCTGGGCAAGTCACTTAACCCTCCATTGCCCCTGGTACAAAATAAGTACCTGAATATATGTAAACCGCTTTGAATGTAGTTGCAAAAACCTCAGAAAGGCGGTATATCAAGTCCCATTTCCCTTTCCCCCCTTTTACTAAGGTGTGGTAGGTCTAACATGGGCCTACCACACAGTAAAAGGGCACTACCACGGGGTGCAATGAGGCATCCCACAGTAGAGTTCTGCTTAGCACATGCTACTCCTGCACTGGAAATATCCAGCATGGGAAGCGTGTCTGGGGGCAGAGAGTAGGCATGCCTGCGCTAATTGAGTAGCATGAGCACATTACCGCACACTACCTGATTAGCGCAACAGCCCTTACCACCACCTAAATAGGTGGTAGTAAAGGCTTCCGCGACAATGGCCATGCACTAATTGGGAAATTAATGCGTGGCCATTACAAAAAAAAAACCTAACATGGCCATTTTGCTGCCGCACCAAAAGTGGCTGTAGTGTGGGCACTTTTTAGCATGGCTTAGTAAAAGGACCCCTAAGGCAGTTGTGCGTGTATGATATAGCATACCGCTTGCAATCACATGCATAAGTGTTAGTATTCTATACCTTACATGCGAGTTTTGGAGCCTAGCTTTAGGTGACCTGTTATACAATGAGGGGGTAAATGGTTTCCTCATGTCACTTCCTGTATGATAGTCTCTTGCAGTGCTGTTGTAACTATGGGGTCAATATATTAAAGGACTTATCTAGGTAGACTTGCTACCTCAATATGTCCCACCGAGACAGATATTCAGATAGTGCCACTGAATATCTTTACAGACTTCCCAGCACCGTCTGGATAGTGTCAGGATGAAGCCCAGAGTTATTCAGGTAGCAGCAATATTCAGCGCAGCTACTCAGATAACTCAGGCAGCAAAAAGCTGTCCTAAAACTATTTAGATAAGCTGTCCAGACAACAGTTGAATATTGACACTCTTCGGATAGTGCCAGCACTCACCACTCTATCTGAATATTCAGCAGCAGACACTAGCCAGATACTGCTGCTGAATATCTAATTACTTTTTGCTTGCATTGGCTGAATATTGTGGGCTCAATATTGGGAAGTACTTTTTCTTAATAATTAGAATGAATCTAAAGTTCAACTTTTACAGAAATTTCTAATGATTTGCAGTAAAGAAATAGGTTTGAAAAGTAAATAGAGGGATTAGCAATTACAAATAATCGTGAGGTTTAACATCCTTAAAAATTATGCTTCACAAGGGACCAAATTCTGCAAAATTAGGAATTATGAAAAATCTTGCATCAGAATAATGTCCATTTAGCAAAGCCACATGTCTTCTAAAATATTCTTGCCATCTTTTTTTGTACTAGGATAAAATGGAATAGCTAAATATTTTCAGGTAGTTATTTACACATCCCAGGAAATTTGCAGAATTAAGTCCAAGTTGTATATCCTTTCTTTAGCTTAAAAAAAAGGAGAGAGTTCTCACAAAAATATCATTTTTCTATTCTAGGGACCTTTTTACTAGTGCCCACGTCCTATTTTATACTTATGGGCCCATGTGGCATTTAGCGGACACTAATGTTCATTAACATGTGCTAATCTTTAGTAAATGGGCCCCTTAAATGGCTTTCTTAGCAAAACAAAAAAAAGATATTTTTGAGTGATCAATTTTTTTTTTTGTTAAGAAAGCCATTCAAGGGGCCCTTTTACTAAAGATTAGTACATGTTAGTGAACATTAGTGTCCTTTAAGTGCTACATAACCCATAAGTAAGCACATGACTGTGGAACGCACTGCCTAAAGCTGTGAAAACAATCTATGACCATCTAAACTTCAGGAAATCACTAAAGACCTACCTGTTTGGAAAGGCATACCCTACCGACCTAACATAAATGCCTCAACTCAGCAACACAGCAAAACCAAAGATCATACTGGACACTATTTACCCCTCCCTATCTTTGACCCATAACGTGCCTGTAACTTACCTTATTCGACCCTAACATCTAATTGTATTTGTTCCTCTACCAGACCTGGCGATTGCCTTTTTGGTACTACATAAGCCACATTGAGCCTGCAAATAGGTGGGAAAATGTGGGATACAAATGTAACAAATAAATAAGTATAAAACAAGACATGCATCATTTAGTATGTGCTAATTCTGTTAGCAGGCACTAAGCTTTAGTAAAAAGGTTCCTACAATAGAAAAATAGCACTTTTGTGAGATCTGTTAAAAATAAATAAAAACCTAAAGAAAGGATATACAACTCGGACTTAATTCTGCAAATCTCCTGATATTTGTAAATAATTATGAACATTTCCCTATTTAAAATGGCTTTCTTTGGCAAGGGAAAGAGTGAGAACAGGAGATCAGAAGGACTATGGCTTGTGTTGAAGGGAGGATGAAGAATGAGAGGATGAGAGGTGCTAAAGTTATGAATGAGAGCACTAGAATGGAGGTGTGGACTGTGGAGTGAGAATGATGAATCAGAAGAGATGCGGGAGGGTGCAGAGAGAGAGAGAGAGAGAGAGAGAGATAGTGAGTAAAGGGATTAGAGTTAGCACTGTGTTTGAGTAAGAAGGTTGGAGATACTGCATTGTTTGAGTGAGGGGATCAGAGGGAAAGTGGGGAGAGTGACTAGGGATCATAGGTGGGTATGGAAGGAGAAAACAAATAAGAGGATTGAGAGCACTTTGGGATGTGAAAGGATTGAACTTCCTTCTCCTGATCTCAGACCTCCTTCCTTGAACAAGGACCTTATCTTTCTTCTTCACCTCTCATTCCCTATCCTCCCCGTGCTCCTCTATTCTTCTTTCTATCCCTCATCTCTCTGCCCCTCCTGAATGGCATCCCTTCTCTGAGGCCCCTTGTCTTCTGAAATCCTCCCTCCCTTTTTCTTCCTCTGTTCTCCATACATTTCTTCCCCTCCAAAATAAATTAACTAGACTTACAAGACATGTTAGGATTTGATTTAAATTATTTTCTTTTTTCTTCTGATGTAATTTCATATGCACATATGTGCATGTCCCCTGCCCCCCCTCTGACTGCAACATCAGAGGGACTATTTAAGGTACACCTTTTCCAGTGCAACCTGATATTGAAATAAGTTTGACACTCCTGTTCTACACAACAGGTAACCCCTCTGTTTTAGAGATAAAGATGATGGTTCCACAAATCTGTGGTGCTCTGCAGATTTCTTGGGGATTTTAACAGCAATCAGTACTCTGCTCCATTTGAAGTCTGTAAAGGTCTGGCAGATTACCAAACCCAGACAGCACTACGAAGCTCATTTTTTAAGCAGACATCTCAAAATGGCCAAACACACATCCATCTGCCAAAAATGTCTAAATTGTGATTTCCAAAAAGGCAGAATTTGGACATTTTCCATGGAGTTCATCTGAACAGCAAGGGGGCATGTTTTGGGTGGGACTAGGATGAGCCCAAAATTAGGGCATCTTTTAGTGATAATGGAACAGGAAGACATATCCAAAACTAAAAAGTAGTACATTTTTATCTAGACCTGTTTCAATCACATCCAAGTTTTAAAAAGATACTCTGAATCAGCAGCTGACCTCTGGAGGCATTATGCTTGACTCCTGATTAATCTCCTAGTGGATGCTATTTCAAAAGCATCAGGTATTATGGGAATACCCAAGACAGCAGCAAGCAGCTCCTAGGAGTAGCCTAGAGGTCTGTGCGGCAAAGTGTGAACAAGGGGATCCAGGTCCAAATCCTACTTTACTTAGTACATTTGTGGTGGAAATTGTGAGCCCTCCAAAACCACCAAATTACCTACTGTACTTAAATATAGGAGATACCTGCAGGGTGGAAGGTGATTGTAATGGTGTACAGTTTGATACAGTAGGTTTTATTTTATTCCTGAAGGGCTCACAAAATAAGAGTTATGATGGGAATTATACCTGGGTGCCACTGTTTAAAGTCCACTGCACTGACCACTAGGCTGCCCCTCTGATCTGCAGGGACATCTGTGTGGCCATTTCTCTGAAAATGATGCCAGACATTCTTGTGCCTGGTGTTTTGGTGTTTATAAGGTGGACATGTCAGTTTGGAAAATGGCTCTTTTTTTTTAGATGTCTTCTGTGCAAATACATCCACCTTAGGGCCATTTTTGAAAGGGAAATTCAGACATTTTTCCGTTCAAAAATGGCTCTAAGATGGGATTTTTTTTTTTTTTTTACATAAGCTAAATGTCCCAATTCTGACTTAGATGCTTTTTTTTTTTTTTTTTAAATGCCCCTCTACGAAATTACTGCAACCAGAGACTCCTTATAAGTTGCAATGATCAGAACTGCCAAAATCCTTGTAGGACACACTCTAAATATTGAGCACAGGTATTACAGATTCTCTAAGGTCTGTCTATTGTTTTTGGATTCCACTGGATAGAGGCTGTAAATGTAAAGGACTGCAATAATTTAACTCAGAGATGAAAGTGCATTCACTTCTTCTGTTCTGTGGCAGCCAGAAAAGGACAATTTACAAGCAGTGTGGAGATAGAAAAGGAGAATTATTGATAGATCATTTGTAAATTATGAATGTTGTCACAAATGTACAGATCGCAGCACCTGATAATGGATCCAGAAATGCACTCTGGAGTATTATATAATGAGTTGTCCTCAAATCAGATCTCTGCCAACCATTATGAATTATTTTATGTCAGAATATAGAAAATTTTCAGCATACTAATAAAGAACATAAGATGTGCCTTACTAGGTCCGATTTAAAGGTTCGCTGAGTTCAGTAACCTTTCTCCAGCTGGTCTATACCCTTTCTAAATCCAGCTTTGACCATATCCTCTGGCAACAAATTCCATAGCAGATTGTGCATTGAGTGAAAAAAAAAATGCTTTCTTGATTTTGTTTTATTAGTTTCCTGGAGTGTCCCCTAGTTTTAGAACTATTTGAAAGGGTAAACAACCACTCCCTACTTACCCATTCCATCCCACTGATGATGCTGATCTATTCCAAGACATGGAGACATGAGAGACATGGAATACATATCGAATAGAATTAGCAGTGCATCACAATCCTCTCAGAATTTCAGGTTAGGAATGATCTGTAATAAGGCATCGCCTACCTTTAAAAATCTTTATCATTTACTCATCAACACCAAATGTAAAGAGGAAGAAAACAAGCAGATTGATCAAATAAATCCACGAAATACATACATTTTCTCACATGATCCAGGTTAATTACAATGCATTACTCAACAACCATATGTTAAAAATCTTGAGAGCATATATCTGAGTGGGCCCCTTAAATGTTACAGTAGATGTAGCTCAGAAGAGCATGAACAGTAAAAGAAATTAGTTCACAAAAATATTAATTCCAGCATGCAAACAGAATGCAATGAACACATTATGATACAGCTTCACAAACCGGGGGTCAGAACCCAAAATGTGGTCACAACCTAAATAGGCTCTCCATAAGTGCATCATTATTCTGCAGCTCCAGGAAGTCACACGGTTTTATTTGCCTGCTATCATGAGGTCACAGGCACAAAAAGAGTGGTAAGCACTGCGTTACGGATTTGCCAGGAACCTACAGAGTTGCCCAGACACATTTCACACTAGCCCTGGAAATCCCAGATACATTCTTGACTAGTTTTAACACTGGGAAAGAAGTTGATAATGCATTTCAGACAGCATATCATAAGCAAGGAATATTTCATAGTTACTCCATTGAGACATTAAACCTGGCAAAAATTCCTCATGGACTCATGTTCATTACATCCAATGCTCATTTTCATTTCCTAGTCTCCAAAGACAAATTTCAGCCAAATCTGTTCACTCAGAGCCTCCCTGATACATAGCTATTACTGGATAGCCAGACAGAGCAATCCAAATAAGCACATTTACTACAGTATGAAAGAGATTTAAGCTCTTTTTGAAGCCCTCCCTATATCTCAGTTACAAAACTTTCCATCTCCCCTGTGCTTTCCAGTCCCACTACTTGTCTCCTGCTTCTTGCTCTGTCTTCTATCCTAATACCATTTGGTACCTTTTCACATGCTCTTACAGTCCCAAAGTACAATTCCCCTTTCTTCTTCCAGTGTTATATACCATGGTCTTTGTAAAGCTTTTGACAACGTTTCTCCATTTTACTGCCTCATCTTTAGAAACTTGTGAGATTGGCTTGCATTGGGCTTTTGTGAACCAAGAAAATGTAAAGGGTGTTTCTATATAGAGCATACCAACATGTACCTATTACACATGAATTTCGTTAGAATAATGGTATATACACGTATGTATAAATACATAAATGCTAAAATTCCATATAAATGCTATTCTGTAACCCCCCGTTTACTAAGCCACGCTAGCGGCTGCTGCATGGCAATGCCGACACAACACATTCAAAGGGAATGGGCTATCAGCATTAGTACGCAGCTTATTAAACAGGAGGGTAAATCTGCACATATTTTACAGGCAAGTGTACACACAGGGTGAGACTCAAACGTGCATAACTCACAGAGGGGCCCCTTTTACTAAAGGATTGGTGTGTGCCATTAAACAACTATTTATTTATTGCAGCATACACCTTCAAGGATTTAGTTACAAATGCAAAACTATTCTTGTATTTTAGCAGATCTTTTGCAAACATGGCTCAATTTATCAAACCACAAATGCCACTGTATGCCATTAAGATTTAAAAAGTAACTGAGTATTGCAGCCATGCCTATCAAAGCACCTATCAAGGTATTATAAACAAGATCCATTACAATAAAGCTATCACATTTTGAAATGCCTACTCACAGACTCTGTGGACCATTTGGTCTTTATCTTCTGATATTCATTATGTTACTGCATAGTATGGCACTAAAATATTAATGGAGCAATTTAGGCATCCCAATGCCATGCACACTGCACCCAGATTCTGTTAGAGAATTCTCATGTTTAGATGTGCCCTCTTATGCAATGTCAATGGCAGGCATAAGTTGGCACACCTAAGTGCACCAAGTGATAAACTATGCATGTAACTGGCAGACATGCCCATGCTTCACCCATGTGTATGCCCCTTTGCAGTTAGGTGCTATGGCACTTAGGCCCTACTTTATAGAATAGCACCCAGTGCATATAGGTAACTGTCAATTTGATGGTTGTACCTCTAAGCACCACTTTATAGAATTGCTCCATAATATGAGAGAAATCTAAAAACAGCGGTGGTACTGGAATTAGGCTCCCAGTGGATTTTACTTACCATTTTTTCTCTATTATGGTTAAAAGGGAAAATGCACATTTTCCCTCAGAGCCCCTACCTTCTGGCCAGGTTACTATCCTATCAGTTTGTTGGAGCTTATATGCTTTCCCTCCAATCTATCCCACTTAATCAATACAAAGAATACAGTTGCATCATGAACTACTGGTAGGCTGCCATTACGAGCATGCAGCTATGGGTGCAAGGATGAGGGTTGAGTGGGGTGGAGAAAAGACTATTTAAATCTTTGAATCATCCAGAGAGCTGCCATCACAGGAAGATGTCACCCTTTTCAGTGGATGAATTCTCCTACTGTTTGAGCATCCATTTTCACTAAAGAGGGGGAGAAATCAACCCATCTGCGCAGTAGTTACCACCTTCAGTTAACTCCTCCTATCCTTTTAAATGTTGGGGAGGTGTGTCAAAGCCCACCAATCAATTTCCTTATTGAGTCCTAATGGGGTTACCGTTCACCACTGATAAATGAGACACTGCTCCTTTTGTATTAATGCTGACACTATATCACCCTTGAAATCCATAGGCAGTTGGTAAAGCACTGCAAATGACAGGTCCCTTAGTATACGGCATTTGCTGACCCTGTGAAAAATGGTATATCGGTCAAACTAAACGAAGAATAAAAGATCGCATTAGGGTTACAAACTTCAAACAAATTGTCAAGAAGTTTTATTGACTGGTTGTTGTAAGTACTTTTACGGAGTTATTTTATTCGTTCAATACGGAGAAGTTTCATTAAATGATCTACAGAAAGTACTGCTGCAATCAAATGATAGCAGTGAAAATAGCTCAATCTCTTCAGTTGTTTTTTTTTTCATGAAGCTTCAGTGATCATAATAAACAAGTGGGGCAAACATCAACAGCATGGCTCAGGAAATATTTCCTTTGAATACAAATGCATGTGAATGGTAAAGGGGGAGGGAGAGGAAGGGAATGTTGGGGTGTGTTTGTGCTTTCTATGTCTGATCAAGAGAGATGGTGAGAGGGGAAGCAGTTTGCAAGGTGTTTCACTATGTTTACATAATGAATATTGCAGCTGCTGGGAATGTAATTGGGGGACACTATGGAGGGGGATTTACTTCTCGTCCACCTCCACCACATGAAGAAACTTCATGCACAGCACAGAAAATGTACTCCAGATCACCTTCTTCTTTCCTGACTAGAGATGCCTTTGAGTTCCAGTCCCTATGCCTTCCCATTGGCTGGATTCTACCTATAGCCTTTGTGACTAGAGATGCTTTCCACTGCTCCAGCCCCACTGCCTTCCCATTGGCTGGATCCTACTTAAAATCTTTGCTGCTAATTACATGGATGTAAGCAAAGCAGGTTCAGAAAACTGCAAATGTGGGTTTTAAAAACTCAGAAAACTGGCCACACATTCCCCATTCTTTCATCCAGACAGTGGGCAATCCTAACCTCCCGACTCATAAGCACATCTCACAGGGCCCACCTGATCATGTGGGCACAAAATATATGCAAAGTTTGACAATGATGTAATCTGGCCCTGCCCATGACAACAGATGATGCTTGGCAAATACGCATAGCACCCTATAAGAAAACTGTATGATTCTTTAAGTATTTTCAAAGTATTACCTATGGGGTCTGCATGTGTTTTGTGTGTGCTGGCCATGTATTGTGTCCGTGGGGAAGGTAGCAGGGGATGGAGAACATTTGCATGGAAGCATTTTAGGGGGTGGGTAAGTTTGGAACATGTATGTGGGGTTGTGTGACAGTTGCAGGGGATAGTTTTGGGGAATGGGGCAGTTGCAAGGGGTTGCTTTTAGGAACAGGGTAGTTTGCAGGGTGGTATAGCAGTCATGGACCCTAGCTTTTGGGATGAGGCAGTGTACGGGGTAGTGTGCAAGTTGTGGGGAGCTGGTTTTTGGGATGAGGGCAGTTTGGGGGTATAAAGAGTAGGGGATTTACACCTTTAAAATTGCCTTGTCCTGTTTTTCTTATTGCTACACTTCACTCTTAAGTTTCTATGCTTTCCCGTAGAAATGCATTGGGTCAATATTTGGTAGGGGGCTTATTTCTCTGGAATCTCCCAATCTGGCCCATTTTCACACTAATTGTGTTTTTTTATCAGTTTTTCCTTCATTCCCTTCTGTTACATTTTCAGAAAGTTATTTTGCCTCCAGTCAGATATTGTATAATTCTAACTTTTATTGGGTTGGAAAGAAGAAGAAGAAGAAGAAAAAAAAGACAGACAAGCTTTACTTTCACAATTTCTACATGGCTCAGTTTTATTAGAATTACAAAAGTATTACAATGCTTGAAACAAAAAAAATAAAAAAGAGCAGGCTTTAACTTCTGTTTAAACAAGTTCCATATTGATATTTTGGCAACCTGGGGGAGAAAATGACTTCCTAGAAACTACTCTGTAGTATTATTATGTACAAAATTCAGAATGCAGTGAAACTGCTTCAGAGCTCTGCAAACAGGCAACAGGTTAATGTTTTATCACTATGCACTTCATTTTAGGATTAGGAGGTGCCTTCAAACCAAAAGGCCCAAATCTTGAAGCTAAATAGTTAACGGAGGCTTAACACAAAAAAATGCACTAGCGAGTAATAGAAACCTGAACAGTAACCCCTAAAAGGCTGAAAATTTCACACTGTATATTAAGTGCAGTAGAATGAATATAAACCACCTTCATTTATACAACATTAGCTGAAAGAATACAGCATACACTTGGTGGGATGATGAACTCATGTTTTAGAATCTAATTTTCTTTAAACAAAAAGCTGTCTTTTTGCCTGCCTCCTGCAGGTGCATTACAGCTTCTTATTACATTCACTACTCTGGTGTTCTCAAGCTCATAAAAATATGGAAGGCTATAATCAAAAATATCAATAACTTTTTTAATGTAAAATTTCTGATACTAAACATTAAACACTTATGGCTGATGGTGGTAGGTGACCTTCTTTGATTACTATTAAAATAGCTCTTGCAGCCAGTCAGCCTGCAGTACTACAGCAAAACTTTGCTGCTCAAGTTTAGAACACAGCTAGGTAGAAAACAAGCAACACTGGCAGTTCATTTTTCTATCTTTGCATGGCTGGAAAACTTTACAAGTGCCTAAGCAATAAAGGAGATAGATGGCTTTCTTTTTAATGGTATTTTTCCTAATCTCTCTTCCTCTGGTAACAAATTTAGTTTCAAATCAACACTTACTACAGCTTTACATTACCACATTGCGTATGTGTGTTGTGCACATAAGACAAGGAGAGTGAAACCACAATCATAAAACAATAGTAAATAACACAGACAATACTTACCTATTGACAAACAATAAAAAAAAAACACAATATTAAAAAAAGATATTCATACAGTACAATCAGATATGCCCACATTTTAAAAAACCTGCATATTATTGTGCTTTTTATAATTTGTCAATAAAATTAATTTATTGCATTTTGTCTGACTTCCTATTTATTATTTACCAGCTTATAATTGTGGTCCAGCTGTCCTTTTCTTTTGATACATGTGCAGACCCCTCTGCTTTGTTTCATTTATATATATAATCCTTTCCTCAATTCAAACTAACATTACTACAGTATGTAGCTAGAAAATAACACCAGAGCCTTCCCTTGGTATAAATACTTCATAAAAATATATACAGAGATTGTTCAGTTGCAAATGGTGTTAACATATGATATTAGCTGAATGTGCTGTATTCAGAAGTAAGCATTCAAAAATACTGATATGAAAGGACTGGGCATCATGTAATGAGCAACTAAAGTTTGGATAAGGTTCTGCCATATTTCAGGATGCAACAGATCAGTAAAAATGTATGCATATGCGATTTGCCCCTTTCTTTGAGAGACAAATACCAAGTCTTACTAAAACTCTCTAAATTCAAAACAATATATGCATACTAGTCCTAAATTAATTATCTTTACTAAATGTTTGGTATGAATGATATCACTCATATTCACCCTTCTCTCCTACCCATCTTATTCAATAGGCAAATTACTTCTGTCGCTTCTTTCAAGCATCTGGGAATCATTATTGATTCTGCACTCTTTCTCCTCAGATTTCCCAAGTACTGGCTTCTATTTTTTTTTTTTTTTTTACAAAGTTGACGATTCATAATATAATTGACACTGACTCTCTCTATTCTCTAATTTATGCATACATTAACTCACGTTATGACTGCTGTAATGTCATTTATGCGAGTATCACTAAATTTAAACTCAAACGTCTACAAGTCTTCAAAACATTGCTGCACAAATCCTCTGTAAAGCACACTGTCATCATCATGCCTCACCCCTTCTCAAACAGTTACACTGGCTTTAAGATTTTAACACTGACGCACAAGGCTTACTACAATAATAAACCCACATAACTAGCATCTTTGGTCATTCCTTATTCGCCAGTTCATACTAATAACAGGTTTGTTCTACCCCACCCATCCAAAGATAGGTGGGAATCAAGATCCAGCGCTTTTTATTTCTTGGCTCCTGCACTTTGGAACTCTCTCCTCCATCATTTTCGTTTAGAAAAATCAAACTATTTTGGGCTTCTCTGAAGACTTATCTTTTTAACTTAGCGTTCAACAGCTAGTAACTCTGCCTGCTATGCTTGTGACGAGAGGGCTGGCCTTGGGGCTCAACTGGGTTACAATGGGTTATGTACGATTTCTTTACTCTGTATGGTTGATTGGTCATTCTGTCCTATTATTTTATGGGATTCCTGTTTTCTTTTTTAAATCTTTGTAAACTGCTTCGACTCATGCACGAATGAAGAAGTATAGCAAATGAACAAACGATAGGCATGAATTTCTTTTGTAATAAAAGGATATTTCTAATATTAGGAGTTTATAGAAACTGACATGGCAAGAAGGCAGGAATCTACCATCAAGCTGCTATAACAATGAATCAAGTTCATACAAAGACTGACTGGCCCATGACACAAGTAACAGCTTTCAAAACTAAAACAGGTTTCAAAATTCTAAATAAAAAAAAAATGAAACAAAAAAAAAAACCAGCATTGCATTCTAGAAGTCTTTTTCACACATTATTTATAAATGCAAATTTTGACTCGTTATAACATCATTTGTTCAAAATAAATGCACAAACTGTGAAGGTATTAAGAAAATACTCTTGCAAATGAACTATACAAAGATATTATACACTTCAAAGTTTTTTTTCCCTACATTATACTATAAAGTGCAGAGAAATCCTTCTAAAGAGAAATATGTACTCCTATCACAATAGGATAACAAACGGCAACTCTTGCATAGCAGTATTTATAGAAAGGTTAATACTCTGGATTCTTCAGGTAGAAAAGGGTGACACAGAATCATCTGAATCTGATCTTTTCTTGGACAGAGATCTATTTTCTTCAGGAATGGTGGCAGAGGTCAAATCCCCATTGAGTGTGTTTCTTGCAGAATGAGCAGGTCCTACAAAGACAATATGAACACTAGAATTCTAGGAAAAAATTCCTTAGACAATGTGGTAAGTTGACAGATTGAGCCCAAATCAAAATTCTTGAGACAAAATACTAGACAGCCACTTTTTTTAGGTTGCTTTGTAACCAAAATGTAAACACAGTAAATTATGGCAGATAAAGACCAGCATGGCCCATCTAGTTTGCTCAGTAAAATGGTTAGCATTGTAACTGCCATTTTGGGATTTCTTTGAAGTGTTAAAGTCAATTTGCCATCCTTAAAAGAAAGCAATGCTTCCCAAATGGGGTCTCAAAACTCACCTTTGGGGCTGCAGCCTGGGCAAGCTGTACATACAATCAGCAGCCTGCACCTCTAGGGGTTGTTTGTTTTCTGTAGCTATGAAAACAGGATTGCAACCATATAGGGATCCCATGAGTATGATATTCAAAAAAAGACTGAGCTTCTAAATTTATGCTCCTTTTAATTTGTGCCCTAATTTCAGCCAAACTTAGGAACATAACTTTTCAGCAGAACATTCATCTTAATACAGTAACTTAAAAGTTATGCTTATACGCATACAAGCTTAATTTATGAGCCATGTCCTGAAAATCAGTGCTAAGCTCCTAACTTACTTTCCCTACCTTAAATCAGACCCTGTGGTCATCCACTTTTTATGCTCCTAAATTAACAAGTTCAGTGAATTTTTAAGTAAATTATGCACTCAATCCAAGTAAATTTTCAGACACCAATTTATGAACATAATTCTCAAAGTTATAAGCATAAATCCTTTGAATACTGGGCTCTCTGCATTTATCCTACATCTTTTTGAACTGACACTACCTCCCCCGACAGAACATTTCAGACATCCACCATTCATTCTGTGAAAAATATTTCCTGATATTGCTTTTAAGTTCAATCCCTGGCAGTTTCATTACCTTTGGGAAAACGTTCATGTGCTCATTAGTACATTTCAAAATTCTTTTAAGGTCAGTGTTTATCTAGAAATGTTAGCCTTCTACCTCAAATAACTTTCAATGTGTGTGATTTATTTACAACTCATTTGCTTTGTAAACTTTTTGAACGGTGACGGGAGGCATGGAGGAGGAGGATGACAATCCCCCTCGGTCTCGAGGAGCCGGGTCAGACAGGGTTCGGTCCCGTGGGCCACGGGCTGAGGGAGTGACCGGGGCCGACTGCCCACGCGGCCTCTCACCTCTACCCTCACCGGAGAACCGGCGGGCCGACGGGACCTGTTCTCCTGGGGTCGATGCCATCGGTGCCGATGTCTCGGGCATCGATACCGGTACCGAAGGACCGGGCGTCGATACCGATGCCGTCGAGGTCGACGTTGAGGGGCCGGCGCAAGTTCCAAAAATACGGTCCCGTTGAACTTGCCTCGCAACCTGAGTCCGTTTCCGGAGACCGAGACACAGGGGACACAACTTGAAATTGTGCTCCGGCCCGAGGCACTGGAGGCACCAAGCGTGGGTGTCGGTCTGCGAGATGGGCCGGCCGCACCGACCACACTTTTTAAATCCACTCGGGACCTTCGAGGACATCGACGGAAAAATCGCGTCGGCGAAATTAAAGTCGTCGATGGTGGCGGAAATCACACCTCGAAAATGAAAAACGACCGTGCGGCCACTAGGCCGCAACGCTACGTCCCCGCTGGAAGCGAGGGAAAATGGGAGCGCGTGCTCCTTTTTTTTTTTTTTAAAGAAAAGAAAAGTGGAGCGCGCGGCGATAAATTAAATATAAAAGAAAATAAAAAGGTTCGCGTAAACGCGACGGTTTTTCCGGGGCTGAAACAGAGAGAGCGGCACAGGCACGACTCTCTCCAGGCGCGGAAAAAAAGGAACTGGCGGGAGCGGTCGCGCACGGGCGGGAAGACGGCCGCGCATGCGCGGTGGGCGTGCCCTGCGTGCCGACCGTCCCGCGAAGCTTTTTTCCGGTTGGTGGGGGCTGCCGCGGACGTCACCCAGTCGTGAGAACAAGCAGCCTGCTTGTCCTCGGAGAATAAACAGGTAGAATGCATGAACCAATTGTTCTTTCTTCCATACCTACATTCTGTTACAATGTATTCAAACTTGCTTAAACCACAAACAAATCTACATCATCTAGCTGCAAAGGAATAGGATGCACATAAACTGCATCAGTACAAGATAACGTGATTGTTAATATAATCTGCACTGCAAAAAAGTCATTGACTTACTTTCTGTATCTTCAACTGAAACATCATAAGATTCAGTATCCGAATATGTTCTTCTGCGCCTCTGTGAAACTCGGTGGAGAGAAGAAATTGGTTCTTTCAGAGCATGGCTACTCCTGCACATTCAAAATAATTCATCAGTTAAGATATGCATGAAGAGAGACAATAGATTTCAATCCAGTGGATATGGAACAGTATATTATAATGCAAGAACCTTAGACAATAAATTTTAAAATAATTCTGCTTCAAGTATTCTATGTATTATGTATTTTATGCATCAGCATATCAGAGATGGGCTCAATTGGTGTACAGATCAACATCTGTCAAGTAAGCACTACAAAACAAAAAAAAAATCACTGCCTACTACTCAATATTTGAATAAAAATACTTTTTGTAAAGCAAAGCAATCCATGATTACAGTTAAGTAAACCATGTAAAAAGGAAACGTCTTCCTATATAGTTTACGTAACTCAGTACAATAGAAAATAAAGAAGAGCTGAGTATTTAACTAGTAACTGCTGTTATAGCATGCAGCTCAATCTCCAACCAACCAGAGTTAATCTTGACTGCTGAACAGTGAAAATGTATTATCAAAACACTGTATATCACATGCTAAATCAACTTGTCCAGGTGGACAGTAGTATACCCCTATTACTATATTCTTCCCTGTCACACTCAGAGATTCCATATTACATTTTGTTTTCCATAGGACAGAGTCACTTGTACCCTGTTATCAATGTCTCATTAGTTGCCCTCCTTCCACCAGGTCTACGAGATACTTCTTGTGTCTACATCTTCTTTTAATGCAATACATGTTAACTCTCCAATATTTTTGAGACCTCTGGCATTTGCATATAGGTAATTTAATGCATATTTCATATGTGTATTCACAACTTGCATAATATTTGATGGTGGTAACTTGAAATAATTTCTGTCTGTTATTTACAGTAAATGCACTTGGGAGCCATTAACATAACCTCTGTTGGGATAATCTAAGCTCAGCATTTTAACAGAATTGTTTAAAAGATACCTTGCTACGAATCATATGCTCCAGAGCAACTGTCAGCTTTCCCCCAAATTTAAAAGCCTGCAGCCTAGTTCCACTCTGATTAAAGCAGAGCTCATACCCTCTCAGCCTGATGACACCATCTGAATTTTCCAACAAATGGATAAAGCTTTCTAGGAATAAGGGTGCAAGGTGAACCCCATATAGCATACGTGGCCCTAAATGGGCTTAAAAACAGCAGGAGGCCCAACTGTGTCTCCTCCTCCCCACCCCCCACCCTTGCTCAGTCAATCATATTACATTTTTTACCTTTCCAAATTATAGCCAGGGTGGCTAACGGAACGCTTCATCTAAAAGGCAAGAGAAAGTATTCAGTAGACAGAGTTAGCATGAACAGAACAAATACACTGGCAAAAATGAAGTACAATGTTAAACAAGGTGTGTGTTCCTGCACAGAACAGCATTACTGGTATATGAACATGCAGCTTGTGACATCTGTTGGTAAGAAAAGGAAAGGATAATTCTCCCTCCCCCATATCACCTAGAACTATGAAGCAGGGAGGCTCAGATTTCCAAGCACCAATGACATTTTATTCCCCTACCCGAATGTATTTAAAGACCACTGTCCCTATTAAATGATTCTCAGGAAACTCTTCAGTCATACACTATAACCATTCTATGTAAACTGTGTCAAACAAACTGCCCATCAGCAACAAACTAATTCTCTCATGCAAACACACTCAACCCCTGCAGATGTGCCAGAAGTATGGAAATACTTACCTGATAATTTTCTTTCGTTCAGTCCTACCAGACCAGTCCAGACTAATGGGTTATGTCCATTTACCAGTGGATGGAGGCAGAGAAAAAAATAGTTCTCGTAATTTGCCCCTTAAGGGTATGGTGCAGCCTGGAATATTCAGTAATTTGATAGCCAAGCAGTGGAGCTCCTGACTTTTTTGCCGGTCATAACAAACTCAAGATCATGTGTCTCATTCAGCCAAGGAGTCCAACAATAAAGAAGGTGTGTACACCACTGGCATACAGGTATTTCACTGATGCAGATGTGCGAGTGAGCACAGAAAGAAAACATCTGAAAACTGAACAAATCCCACAAAGAAAGAGACAGAAAGAAAGTTCTACAAACCGGAAGAATAGCAGAGAAAGAAATGGGCGAGCATCTGGACTGGTATGACTAAAGTAAAGAAAATTATCAGGTAAAACATAATTTTTCCTTCTTTGTCATCATACCAGACCAGTCCAGGCTAAAGTGATGTTGCAAATCAGTACCCATGAAGGGTGGGACCATAGAGAGGGAAGAGAAGAGGCCCAACTGTAGAATCCTTCTTATCTGTTCCCTTCTCCACTACTGCCAACTCCAGACTTCGTGCCTTCTGTCTCGCTGCACCCTACGCCTGGAATAAACTTCCTGAGCCCCTACGTCTTGCCCCATCCTTGGCCACCTTTAAATCTAGACTGAAAGCCCACCTCTTTAACATTGCTTTTGACTCGTAACCACTCGCCTCCACCTACCCTCCTCTCTTCCTTCCCGTTCACATTAATTGATTTGATTTGCTTACTTTATTCATTTTTTGTCTATTAGATTGTAAGCTCTTTGAGCAGGGACTGTCTTTCTTCTATGTTTGTGCAGCGCTGCGTACGCCTTGTAGCGCTATAGAAATGCTAAATAGTAGTAGTAGTAGTAGAATCTAAAGGGCGAAGAAAGCCTACCCATGTGGCCTGGCTCAAGACTCAGAAGAGACATCTGAAGCCCACAGCCTATGCATACTCGCAAAAGCAGAAGGGCTGAAGCCTGAGCCAGAGAACCTTCTCCTACCTGTGTGCGAAACACAGTTGAGAAGTGTAGAGGAAATGGCTGCTGAAGCCCCAAATCTGCCAGATGCAGAAGCCTAAAAAAGGAGAACAAGATATACCAGGAATAGCAAGCCACTTCAACCAAAAAGGAAGCCGAGACAGAATCCCAACCAGGATATGAAAGACAAGAAGGCTCTTCTGCTGCCCCTCAGCGTGAAGCGCCCAAAGGAAGAGGCAAAACTCTCCCTCAGAGAACAATGCACCCAGACAGACGGAAAATCTCAAGTCCTTGAGAGCAGCATCAGGTACCATAAGGGGCTATCCTAGGAAGAACCTGAAGATCAATGAACTCCAGCTCATTGCCTGAACAGTATAGACAACCCAGGTTTCTCTAACCCAAGAAAGGGAATATAGAGAAAGAAGACAGGGTATCACTGGAATGCCATGCAGACAGCCCCTAAGAGAGCCCACATGGGATATCCCTACTGCTTACAATGTGAACAGCAGAGCAGATAGAAACGCGGGGAGTGCTACATGCCTCAAGAATGGTAAAGAAAATGCAACATCACCCATGGGTGAAGAATGGAGTCAGCTGAAGTCAGAGCAGATGACCCGGAGAAGAAACACAGAGAAACTGAGTAAGGCTCATCCCATGTGCTCCAAGACCCAGAAAGGCCTAGGAGGAGAGCACTGAAGCTATGGTACATGGCCATTAAGGCACACAGTGCAACACAGGAACCAAAAGGAGATACCCATAAGCAAAAACCTTAGAATGCTCTGAACAAGGCTGGAAAGTAGAATACACAGAAACCATCACAGTCCACAGCTAGAACAGCAACATTTAAGCAGGATCGGGTCATGTCCTCACTTGCAGGAAATGAAGGTACTCTGCCCCAAACCGGTCCATCAGAAACAGGTAAAACACTCATAGCAATTAGCATGCCAAACATCTGCACATATAACCATGAAGACCCCAACCCAAGTTCAGCTTCGAAACAGAGCCATACATCTGAGGCAGAGAGACACCAGGCATTGGCAGTGGAGTCTCTGGATGAGCTGTTGAAGAGATATCACAGCTTCCAGTTGCTGGAATACAGCAGAACACAAACTTGAAAGGCAATCATGCTGAGCAGAGAAGGATGGAGCCATAGGATACTGCTAATCCAGTGATGGGCTAAGACAGAGTCCCTTCCTTCAGTCAGAGCAGGAAAGCCGCTCTCCGAGATGGAATATATCCCTGAACTGGAATGGAATAACTCTCTGTTGACAGGCCAAAACCTGAGTCCTGAAGGCAGAGGTGCAAGAGAGGTCTCAGGCCAGAGACAAAGCTGTACCATACCACCAGAAATGGAGGACCGCCACAGACCCCGGGGTGGAGCCATTTGTCTCCAGACAAAGACGAAGTTGTGCTCCACAATCCAAGGATGAAGCAGCTCACCTGAACCAGGGACTGTGTGGTGGACCAAAAGCAGGGACAGAACTGTGTTCCACATTCAGAGACAGAGCTACCAGTTCAGATGCAAGCACACTCCGAAAAACTGAGATGAAATGTGCTCCCCCTTTCTGAGCAGGGACTATGCTCCACACACAGACATGGAGCTGTGCCTCCACCATGCAGCGATGGCGTTGTGCTCCATGCCAGAAGAGCTGGACCTGTCTCTCATATGCAGAGATGGAGCTACACTCACCCAGTGGAGACTGGGCAGTGTTCTCTACCTCAAGATGGGACTGGAACTCATAGGCAAAAATAGGGTTACAATGAGCACAAAAAGAAGGAATGCGCACCCTAGCCAGAGAAGAGAGAGATAGAGTGCACTAGGAGTAACAATGGGACTGCACTGTGTATGTCTCACAGCCAGCCGCCAGACAAACCAGTGGAAATACTTACCAACATGGAGGAAAAGAAATAAGAAATTGCTGCTTATCCAAAATATAACTCATATAGAAGGGAATGATATCAGCTGAAAGCTTCCTGAAAACTCCAACAGTACCGCTAAAGAGCACAGGAATGAGACAGAGAAGAGGGACCCAGCATCACCAGGTGCCACCCAGATCCATGAAGATATACATTGAGAAAGTATCTAAAATCCTCTCAGAGGAAAACCCCCTGCTCAACTGACACCCAACTGGAACTGGGACAGGAGCTTACTAAAAACCACTACAAAGGAGCTGCATGGTCCATCAACCATCCGCTCGGAGAGAGAAAATACTGAACATTCCAGGCTACATGATACTCTTAAGGAGCGAATTACAAGAACTGTTTCTCTATCTCCATCTGCTGGTATATGGACATAACCCATTAGTATGGACTGCTCCGATATGATGACAAGGAATAGATAATAGCTCTTTTTTAACACACATATCAGAAGATCAAGGCTAGTAACTAAAAACCTACAGAACGTCTAAAGAGTAAAACCAATACTCCAGTTTATTTATAGGCCAACGAAGTGGTCAAACCATTTGAACAGGTGAAGGTGAGACAGGCGACACCAAAGGATCAGGATGAGGCAGCTGAAACATTTCTGGCTTAAACTTGGCATTGGCTATCTTCACACATTCTTCAAGCGTGGTGATAAATGTATTACATGTGGCACTGAGCAACGAGGAAGCTTCGTTCATGCTCTAGAAAAACAAAAAAACACCTTTAATAAAGAGTCATAAAAAAGCTGCAAAAACCCAGCACTGGGATAGAGATATTTCAAAATGAAAGAACACAAAAAAAGTTTGATATTAATATATTATTGCATTTCTATTACAACATTGCACTTTAAAGTACTTCCTTCTATATTTTCACTCACAGGACAAAGCAGGGGTATCCAAGTTTTTTTTCAACTGTGGGACACATGATCAGAAATCTATGTGTGCGCATGCTGAATGAAACTTTTAGCATCTGATAGCATGATTTATAACCTTTTCTTTATATGTAAAAGTGAACCCCAAAATAACCTTAGGCATCTGAAGATGAAACCTCTTTCTGTTCCTCCTCACCACTGTCTCTACTGAAGTTCAGGGGAAGAGAGGGGCATCACCTGCAAGGTTGCCATAGCTCGTTATGACCCAATTTGAGTAATGCTGTTCTTCCAGTCTCTATTTGGGGTCAGTCTGCCAAATAAGGGAATTTTTCCCTTGATATGGTAGTCTCTGCCCAGACTACCAGTTAAGGGCGAAAATTCCATTATTTGGCAGACTGACCCTGTGCAGTGCATCCCAGGATGTACCATGTAGGGTCAAGTGCTGCCATTTCCAAAAATGGCAGTGTACAGGCAGAAGCAAGTGGGCATTGCACCTGCCTCCTCTTGAATATACACCCAAGGGAGGAGGTCACAGGGGTTGGGGGTTCCACTAGACACAAAGATCATTTTCTTCTTTTTGGGGTGGGGGAGGAAAATCAATCATTGCCAAACTAGGGGACTAGAGGACCAGAGGGTCTATTAGCTTTTCTGCCTCAATGCAACTGCCTCAGTCCCGGCGTTCAGGTTCCCATGTTGTGCTTGCTTTAAAATCTGCTGCAGCAGTTCTTTACATCAAGGCAGAATAGCTAATAGCCTTGTTACCATTCATTTTAATATGTTACATGCCAATGTCTACCATGTGAGTTTAGTCTGCACTCAGTAACATGTGTATAGACCTCTAATCAAATGTTTCTACTGAGATTTCAGCCACACAGTGCATATGCAAGCAAGGATTAGCAGTAGTAAACCTTGGTAATGTAAGGGGGAGGGGTACTTGGCTATGGCTGGTTCGCAAACAACTGGGGAATGAGTGGAGATAGGCAGTAGGATGAGTGCCAGGGAAAGACTGGATGAGGATGGGATGGGGGAGTACAAAATGACAGAGATCATGATTGGTGGGGCCTGGGCCAAGGTAAAAAGTGAAGCTAAGAGGCACAGCTATTGGGGGGGGGGGGGGGGGGGGGGGGGGGAGAAGGGTTGATCCTGTGCTATTGACATCATACACTTTGTGGTGGGAAGGGAGGCTTACTGGTGGGCTGGAACTAGTCTCTGTCATGTGGGGGGTGGGAAGGCCACTAGACACCACTATTTAATATTGGTTAGGCAGTCAAGTCAGTTATATGGGAGGGGAGCAAGATCAGAGCCAGTGCAGACCACTGGCACTTGTTTTATTTTTTTTTTTGAAGGTTATCCTGTCAGTGCCTAAGCCATTTGCAGCTCAGACACTGACAGAAGGATCACACTTGGCAATGAACTGAGGATTACTGCTGTGATTTTTAACCCGGCAGGAATTTGCATGCTCATTGCTTACTGCATCCAGTAGCAATTTATTTTTTGCTGGAACCCCACGTGTGGTCAGCAGCTCTAATGAGCTGCTTTCTGCATTGGCCTCTAAGGGCCTGATTTACAAAGGTTTTTTATCATAGAAACTAACCCCAAACAGTGTATCCCAAGGTGCACTGCACAGGTCAGGCACCACATTCAAAGGGTGGCACAGAGACAGTACAAGTGGGCTTCTTAAAAGGTATGCTAGACACCAGGACTATTTATTAGAGGATCAAGGGGTGGGGTGGAGGAATAATAGGATTAGTGGATCATTTTGCAGGGGATGGGGAGGTAGGTTGTGGAGTGCCACAAGACACCAGTTAAACATGTGCTATGAAAAGATGTCTTTAAACCTAGAATCTATAGATTCTTTTGCTATTCCAACTTTTAAAGGATTTTTTTTCTTTTGTTTTATAAGCTCAACACATCATTTATCAGTACACACACTTGAAAATGCAAATCTATGCATATTATTGCCTCTACTATCCTAACCCCTCCTTGGGCTCACCCTCTCCCCCCTCCTCCCCAGAAAAAAAAGTATGCAAGACAATCCCAAAATATTCATTTACTGAAGGATGGGTGAACAATTTTCAGACAGCCTATTCATCCAGGTAAATGACTTTTTGAAAATTTCCCTCCATATGATTTAAAGCATGCTCCCTGATAATTTCCATTAGATTACAAACTCACCACTACAACATCTCAAACTCTGAACACAATCTTCTTTTAGTGTCAGTGCCAATAACTGATTTTGAACTATGTTTTTGTGATGAGAGAATGTATGGAACATATATTTTTCTTCTTGTATGAACTATTCTCTACAAGCATTAAAAACTATGGAAGATTCTGTCAAAAAATAGCACAAAAGACTATCACTTCCCCTGCCCTGTTATAAGCCTGGGCACTGCACTATGCTAACATTTTCTAACAGTACAGTGTATGTGTACTTCCTTAATGAAGACATGAGAATAAATCTTGATTACCTCACTACTGGGTGAAGAGTGTTTTTCATCCTGATTAACAAATTCTTGTATTGTATGAACTTGCTGCATCAACAGATCACAGTACAGGCGAAGTTCAGACATTTTGGTTTTTAGAGATTCATTGGTTTCACTGATTTCTAGAAAAATGCATAAGAAGAAAAAAAAAATATTAACTTGCACAATTCAGATTTTCACAGAAAAACTATTCTACCCCTGCAACTTTGCTGGTTACTTGCTAAAACATTTCTGAAGTGTACATGTTTTACTAAACCAAGAAACTTTTCTTGCAGCCACTGAAAGTACTGATTAGTGTAGCTGGACCATATTGCTTTAAATTAGGACAAGCACGAAGTACTATTTCATCCAAATAACCTCCACAGAACTATTTAAAACAGCAATACTTGCTGGATTTCTCAGAACGGCAGCTTGTTTCTTAGCTCTTTTGCTTTTGACGCTTTGGTTTTATCCATCAGTCATAGAAACAGAGAAAAATGAAGGCAGTTAGAACTATATGGCCTATCCAGTCTGCCCATCCATGTCATCTACTATGCCTTCCTCTCCCTTAAAGATCCTATGTAATTGTCTCAAGCTTGCTTTAATTCAGATACAGCTTTCGTCTCCAACACCTTCACCAGCAGGTCACTCCATGAATTCACCACCCTTTCCATGAAGAAGTTTTTCCACAGGTTACTTGTGAATCTATCCCCTTTCACCTTCATCTTATGCAGCCCCCCCCCCCCCCCAAGGTCTTTTCTTTCTGCTATATTCACACTTAAGCTGATGTTGCATCTACTATGAACTCTCCAACCTAAGAGCTGCATCATGGTACACAAATAAAAAGTGATGTCAGCCAAGATGATAGAACAGTGACAATACATAAAAAGTAACAACACACTATTACAGGGTGTCAAACAATGCGCATCGTCTGTATTCAAACCTCCCAGCTCCTTTACTAGGCCTGCAGCAGTAGTCTGGGTTTATTTTTCTCACACTTTCACTGGTGACCAGTGCTAGCTGGAGTCTGGATGCAAGGTAGCCTCAGGGGCTACAGTAAGTGGAGACTCATTTTCACTCAGTGGCCTTAGTTGCATATGGCACTGAAAGCCCTGCCAACAGTTCCCACTGCAGGCATTTTAGCTGTGACTATGGTGGAAAAGAGCAACACCAAGGCAATGAACTCAAGACCAGGGACAGTAGCTTTGGTGATGAAAAGAGCAGCTATCATCTTCCTCCCCATCCCAACCTGCTAGGACACAGTGACTGTGCCGCATTTCCAGCAGTGTCTTCTGCAGCTTCTGTCCAGGCCTGTTGCCTTGAGTTTTCAACCATGAAGAATTATAATGCCACAGGTTGTTCAAAGCATGAGACAGAAGATAAACATAGCCTGAGGCACTGAAATGTCACAGTGCTCTACCAAGCCAGGATGAGGGTATGACAGAGCATACATAGGAGGATCATAAATGCCGCAGGGTAACCAAGAAGTTGCTTGTAGAGTAAGATGATCAGAAAGGATGCAGACAGGTTGAGGAGAATGTGACAGAATCAGAGATGCTCTGGGGCATGACTAGATCACCCCCTCCCAAACCTGACACCTGTGTTTCAGGTTCCTCAAGCCTCTCCTTCCCCTTTCCATTCCCCACATCTTCCCCTCTCCATGCACCTCTATTCCCCCCTTCATCACCTATTCTACTGCCCCTTCTGAAATCTCCAGGAGGAAGTGCATTCAAAAGGGATCCATCCAATACAAAAAGTATGAAAACAATTCACCTTCTTTTCAAATGTTACATATTCCTTCCTCTCCCTATGCAAATATATGAATATTCATTCAAATGTGACCCTCATCTGGTTGGCTGAAACATCAGAGGAGAACTCCCTCCCAACCCCACCCCCTAGCTGGCTTAATTTTTCCAGACACTGAAATGGATTCAATATCATGCATTATGAAATATAAGGACAGACCAGAAAAGAATTTCCTAAGCACCTATCAGAGATTTTATGTTTAGAAATTGATTTGCGACAGGTTTTGTTACTAGACTGGCCAGGAGTTTCCCCTGTTTTATTTCCCCACATTTGTAAGTTATATGTCTGTAAAAATAAATTCCATCTTGCCCTCTCATGTAGCAATTCATCTAATCAATTTTTCATATCTAGCATTATCATCTGTTTGGCTATTTCTGCAACAGTTCTGACTACAAAGATTTAATAAAAAGAAATGAAGCAATTAATTTGTAGATTACTGTATCTCAGGGGTTCTCAACCTCTCCCAGGCCTGGACCCGATTCAATAGATGCCATGCTGGCTAGCTGGTGAGAGGGAGCACATTGCGGCCTTACCGCTCATCTGGAGAGAAGAACACAGAGCACCTAACTTCAGCAGGCCCGATATTCAGCTGACGACAATCAATGTTTGTTTTTGAATCTCAGATAGAACTGTCTTCACAATTTTGTTTTTGTTTTTTTAGATTGTGCCAACTTCATACCATCATATCTATTTTTAGAAAAACATTTTTCATTATCAGTTCAAGCCCCGATACTTTCACAGATTACTGTAACGGTTTGTACTCTCGGATTTCAACTTAAAATAACATTATTATTATTATTATCCATTGCATTTTTTTCTAGCAAAAAAGGTGCCGGTACTCAAATGCCTGGCCACCCTTCAGGGGTGGGGAGATCACTGAGGAACCCACCCCACAATAGCCTGGCTCCCTTCAACTAGTCACAAAATATATGACAAAGTAGAATTGGTGTGTAGAGCCTGAGTGCTTTCATTAAAACTTGGGGACCATGGGTCAATTTTAGCAGGCAATGGAAAAGGTGCCGGTACTCAGTACCCCCAAGTGTCTCCTCAAAAAAAGCCCTGTTATTATCACAAGACTTCAGAACACCACTACACAAATGATTTTCAAATCTCATAAAAGGTGGCAGAGTTACCCTTTGTTGCTTCAATTACACTGGTTGCCAGTACAGACAAGAGTTTTTTTGTTTTGGTTTTTCAAATTAGCCTGTACAGTTCCTAAAATATTTGAAAAATATGGCCCAGATTATTTGATACAATTATTTTTCTTTCCTAATAATGTTAGAATCTTAAGATCGTATGCAATGTGCACTATTTACTTCCCTACATTTAAAGAAGTGCACTTAAGAGTTTTAAAAAATTCCTTACAGTTTTCAAGCTGTTCAGTGTTGGTGCATTGTTTTCCTTGCTTTTGACATGCTCTTAAAATTTTATTTAAAAGATTTCTATGTTAATTATATTTTGATCTTACTGATATCATCTGTTCCATCCCAATTAATTTGCTGGTTCTTGCTTTTCATGCTACTTTGTAAACTGCTTTGTACCGCCAGGGATTCAGCACAATATAAGCGTCAGATTAGATTAGATTAATTTAAGCACATTTCCAATATAAGGTGTAGATTATAATTTCTCCTCCACCCTGCCTTCAAGGTCTCCCACAACAATAAGCAACCTGCATGAATCTATTCAAATTCCTGTATAGTCTTGCAGATCACAGTACATAAATCAGCTCTCCCCAGCATTGAGACACAAAACCATCACTGTTTACCGGAGGACATAGCCTTCAACTGTGAACTGATTAGGTAAAATACCTATGGTGCCAGACAGTTCCATAAATTCTGATGAACAGATGAAAAAAAAACCAAAAACTGTTTGAGCAAACTGTTTGTGGGGCCTGTGAGCAAGTGAAGTTCCATGCAATAAGATTTGTTTATACCATATTATACTCATACACAGCTACTGCACAAAGGGCCTTCAAAACCACCAGGAAATCTACAAGCTTGCATGGATCTATCCCTGACAAGTCTGGGTATGCATTCCAGATCCCACCCACTAGTACAGAGTAGGCAGAGGATCCTTGCAGAAACCTAATTTTTTGTAAAACACTGGCTGCCCTATATTAGGCACATAAGCATACCTTAACGCAAACTGCCATACATGCAGCCATCGACAGAAAAGGACTGCGCTGCCACCTGCAGGTCATATGGTCACATCCGGTGATCACATCTGGGTTTAGTTAGTTGTTGGTTAAACATCCACTTCACTTTCAATTAATCAAGGGCACCATGCTTGCTTTCATATAAGTACTGGACTTACAAATCATGGGAATCTTTACTACAGCTTGTTATTTATCTCTATAGCTCTGCTAAATAAAACATTACCTATTATAGAATTCTGATCATACATTAAAGACACCACAGACTTCCTGAACCAGCTACAAGGAATTGAGGATGCACAGGAAGATTGGTATATGGTTACAATGGATGCAGTGAGTCTGTACACAGTGATCCCCCAGGAAGAAGCACTAGATGTTTTGACAGATACCTTGGACCAGAGAAACAACCAACGTATTCCAACTGCTTTTATCATAGCATTAGCGGCATTTGCCATGAAGAAAAAAAATTTTTAGTTCGAAGGGAGGCTGTTTAGACAGAAAACAGGGGTGGCGATGGGAGTAACGACATCAACACCTCTTTTCTTCTGCTGGTCACACCTCTCTCTATACAGCCTAGCAACCTTCTGGCTACGGCCACCGCCTTGTCACACTGTTTCGTCGCCTTCAGATCCTCAGATACTATCACCCCAAGATCCCTCTTCCCATCTATAACTATCAGACTCTCCCCGCCTAACACATACTTCTCCCGTGGATTTCTACTCCCTAAGTGCATCACTTTGCATTTCTTCACATTGATGAATAAATGGGGCTCCCTAAAGTTGATTAACTGATTGACAAAGGAGTACCTTATTATTTTTTGAGGCTTTTCCTCCTTTTGGATGAGACATCACCACATCAAGAACCAATAAGCAGAGATCAGTTTGAGTTGATGCGTTTGGTCTATATCCTTTATCAGTAAATAAGGGAGTTGTGATCAGGTGTGTTTATCCTCAGGTGTGCTATTATACGCAGATCTATTTGGATGCAATGGAAGCAGATCTTATACATATTCACTATGAAAATCCTGAAAACGAGGACTGGATTTCTGTACCCCTGGATTACATCAATCTGAGCTTTCTGTGGCTATGCTACAGAGCTCTGATGCCTTGCTAGTGGAGATAGTCAGCATTTGTGGAAGAAATTGGGTAACCTAGAAGACCAGTTAAGGTGAAGGAATTTGCGTTTTACAAATTTTCCTTGTACTTGTGTGATAAAGCCAAAGAAGAAATATTTTTTGAAGTCCTGAAATATCCAGAGTGGGCATTTCTCCTCAATAACTGAAGCTCTTTATCTGCCCTTCACAAAGAAGCATAAAGATGCAGGTGGAGTTGAATGGGATTCTCTAACAGTGGATACTCCACACATAACAGCATTATTGGATTCTTCACTAGACTCCGAGAGCTAGAGCTACATTACTTGTGCCTTCTTGTTTTGCAGCCTGATAAGAATTGGGCTCTGTGTGTATATTTCCATCATAAAGACATTTCCTTTTCAGCCAGACGGTTAAGAGTTTAAACTTACTTTTGTTAAGTTCAGGAGAAGCAGAAAGCTTTAACTTTTTGTCAATGTCTAACTGATTTGGAGGCAGAATTTTTCTTAATCTTCCCAGCAAAATGTATTGTCAAATTTGTGAAGGCTCGTTATAATACTGAGCAGGTTAAGAAGTTTATTGAAGGGAAGTTAGTCAACAAGTAATGTCCTTTCTGTGTATTTCCATAAGTAAGCTGATCATTCGCCATCAGTTTCCCCCCCCCCCCCCCCCCCCAAAATGAGTTTCTTCATATATATATATATATATTTTCTTTACCTTCTTCACCTCTGTTTTGGGCTATAGTACTTCATAGTTTATTATTTTATCTTATGGCCTATAAATTGTCTTTATTTTACTGTTTATATATACTGTCTGGAATAGGTTTTATTCTGTAAGATTACTGAAATTGCTGTGAATAAAAAATGTTAAATATGACTGCACAAGGAAAGGTAATTTCAGTTTTACTAATAAAGTGAAAGCATGTATTGATATTTAGTGCAATCTGTGATAAAATAAAAACTATTCACAGTAAAAACATAACAGTAAAATATACAGACAAATCAAGATCCTACCATGCCCCCCAGTGTTAAACACACCACACAGCTGTCTAATTTGGAAGGAGGAGGGCTTTTAATTTCCTTCAGAAAACAAGTTAAGCTCATTTCAGATGGCAGCTTATTCCACATTACTCAGCACAAGATGACCACTGTTACAAATTTGACAACATGAAGCAATTACTATGTTCTGTCCTTAAAAGTCAAAACTAAGACCTGCTTCAAAAAAAGGGAGCCAGTGCAACTCTACTAAAGCCAATTACTACTCTCACAGTGCACCCACCCTAGAATAACCCAAGCAGCGGTACTCTGAATGTCATCTGGCAAGACTGTAGGCCTGCCCTGCAAGCCCATAAGAGAAGTGATTGCATTATTCATAAACTGTATTATGACAAAAGCCTGCATCACCTAATGCAGAGAAGACACAATCAAGTGGAGAATGGTGAAAGGAGTGGCAGGCCATTGAAACAAGAATCACACTATGTAAGAGGAATAAAAGGAAGCACTGTGGAATGCACAGAAATCCTTGTATATACCAGGGTGGACAGAGTGACAGTTTTAACGTTTTATTAAAAAAAAAAAAAAAAACTCCACAGGCAGCTTGTAAGGTAAAATTATGTATAATCATACCTGATAATTTTCTTTCCATTAATCATAGCTGATCAATCCATAGACTGGTGGGTTGTGTCCATCTACCAGCAGGTGGAGATAGAGAGCAAACTTTTGCCTCCCTATATGTGGTCATGTGCTGCCGGAAACTCCTCAGTATGTCGATATCAAAGCTCCATCCGCAGGACTCAGCACTTAGAGAATTACACCCACGAAGGGACACTCTGCCCAGCTCACCACCGCCGAAACGGGGGAGGGGAATTAACCCAGCTCATCCCCACACAAGTGGGGGAGGGGAATCCGTCCAGCTCATCCCCGCGGAGCGGGGGAGGGACACCACACCCGCCGATGCGGGGGGATCTGGCTTATCCTGCAACCGCAACCGCGGGAGGAGCTGACTGACCCTAACACCGCCGAAGCGGGAAGGGTACAAAACTGCCCTACAGCCGCACGAAGCGGGAGGGAGTGCCGGCAGAATTTATGTCTCAATCCAGCCCCGTAAAACGGGGGGGAGAGGAATGCAGCAGCTCACTGTAACACAAACTCGTCTCAACTCTTGAAGAATCCAAGTGAAAAAACTTGAACACGAAGTCTTTCTGAAGTAACTGAAGACTAAACTTGAACCTGAAATGCAACCAGAATAAAAACAGTACAGATATCTGGGAGGGGCTATGGATTGATCAGCTATGATTAATGGAAAGAAAATTATCAGGTATGATTATACATAATTTTACCTTCCATATCATCAAGCTGATCAATCCATAGACTGGTGGGATGTACCGAAGCAGTACTCACCCAGGGCGGGACATTGAAATCCCTGACCGCAACACTGAAGCTCCAAACCGGGCCTCCGCCCGTGCAGCCACACTCAAACGGTAATGCTTGGAGAATGTATGAGCCGAAGCCCAAGTTGCCGCCTTGCATATCTCTTCCAAGGAGACGGATCCGGCATCTGCCATCGAGGCCGCCTGAGCTCTAGTGGAGTGAGCCTTCAGCTGGATAGGCGGCACCTTCCCCGCGGCCACATAAGCCGCTGCAATGGCTTCCTTGACCCATCTTGCCACTGTAGGCTTAGCAGCCTGCAGACCCTTACGAGGACCTGCAAACAGGACAAACAGATGATCCGATTTCCTGAAATCATTGGTCACTTCCAAGTATCTGATGATGACTCGTCTCACATCCAGATATTCAAGAGCGGAGTACTCCTCTGGGTAGTCCTCCCTACGAAAGGAAGGGAGACAGAGCTGCTGATTCACATGGAAGCGAGAACCAATCTTGGGCAGGAAGGAAGGCACTGTGCGAATAGTCACTCCTGCCTCAGTGAACTGCAGAAAAGGCTCTCGACATGAGAGCGCCTGGAGCTCGGAAACTCTTCTGGCTGAAGTAATAGCCACCAAAAAGACTGCTTTCAACGTCAGGTCTTTCAGAGATGCCCTCGACAAGGGTTCAAAAGGCGGCTTCTGCAATGCTCTTAGCACCAGGTTGAGATTCCACGCAGGCACCACTGAGTGCAGAGGAGGGCGCAGGTGATTAACTCCCTTGAGAAAGCGCACCACATCTGGCTGCGAAGCCAGGGAAGCACCCTTCAGGCGACCCCTGAAGCAAGCCAGAGCCGCTACCTGGACTTTAAGGGAACTGAGCGACAGGCCTTTCTCCAGACCTTCTTGCAGGAACGCCAACACTGAAGAAATTGGAGCAGTGAAGGGAGAAAGTGAGCCTGCTTCACACCACGCTGCAAACATACGCCAAACCCTGGCGTAAGCAGTAGAAGTAGAGCGCTTCCTCGCTCTTAGCATAGTGGCGATGACCTTGTCTGAGAAGCCCTTCTTCCTCAGACGCTGCCGCTCAATAGCCAGGCCGTAAGACCAAAGGGGGAGGGATCCTCCATCACCACGGGACCCTGATGTAACAGGCCCTGCTCCACTGACAGCCGCAGAGGATCGTCGACTGAAAGCCTGATCAAGTCCGCATACCAGGGACGTCTGGGCCAATCCGGACCCACCCGGATTACCCTGCCGGGATGCTTTGCCACCCTGTCTAGCACCCTGCCCAACATGGGCCAGGGCGGGAACACATAGAGGAGCTCTTGTGTCGGCCACTGCTGGAGAAGAGCATCTACTCCCAGGGATCGAGGGTCCCGTCCTCTGCTGAAAAAGCGCGGCACTTGGCAATTGGCCGATGACGCCATCAGAACTAGGCTCGGCTGGCCCCAGCGCTTCGTGATGTCCAAGAACGCCTGAGCAGATAGTTGCCAGTCTCCGGGCTCCAAGGGATGGCGACTGAGAAAGACCGCCTTGACATTCATGACTCCGGCAATGTGGGCCGCTGAAAGCTGCTCCAGGTTCGCTTCCGCCCACTGGCAAAGACTCATAGCCTCCTTGGCTAGAGGGGCGCTCTTGGTACCTCCCTGGCGGTTGATATAGGCCACAGCCGTGGCATTGTCCGACCGGACCCGTACAGGCTTCAACACCAGTACCGGGATGAACTCCAATAACACCAACCGAATGGCTCTGAGTTCCAGGAGGTTGATAGACCACTTGCCTCTGCAGGAGACTAGAGCCCCTGCGCTGTCCTTCCCAAGCAGTGGGCTCCCCAGCCCATCAAAGAGGCGTCTGTCGTGACGACAATCCACTCCGGGGTCACCAGAGGCAATCCAGCAGACAACTTGTCTGTCTGCGTCCACCAGCTCAGCGCCTTGCGCACTGCTGGGTCCACGGGAAGGCGCACAGCATAATCCTCCGACATCGGAGTCCAGCGCAGCATTTAGCTGTAGTGGTCTCATATGAGCCCTGGCCCAGGGCACTACTTCCATCGTGGCCGTCATAGAGCCCAACAGCTGCACGTAGTCCCAAGCCCGAATAGGAGAGGCTACTAGGAACTAGTCCACCTGAGCCTGAAGCTTGACAATCCGATTGTCTGGCAGGAACACTCTGCCCACTTGGGTGTCGAATCGAACTCCCAGATACACCAGGGACTGAGTCGGGCGCAGCTGGCTCTTCTTCCAGTTGATGATCCATCCCAGGGAGCTCAAAAGAGCAACTACCCGGTCCATAGCTTTGCCGCACTCCGCATAAGAGGGGGCTCGGATCAACCAGTCGTCCAGATAAGGATGGACTTGTACTCCTTCCTTTAGCAGGAAGGCCGCTATGACCCCCATTACTTTGGAAAAGGTCCGCGGAGCAGTAGCCAACCCGAAAGGGAGGGCTCTGAACTGGAAGTGTCGTCTCAGGACTGTAAAACGCAGAAAGCGTTGGAGAGGAGGCCAGATGGGAATATGCAGGTACTCTTCCTTGATGTCCAAGGAAGCCAAGAACTCTTTCACTGCCGCTATAACAGAGCGGAGAGTCTCCATGCGAAAGTGCCTCACTTTCCAGGCCCGATTGACCCCTTAGAGGTCGAGGAGGCCGGACAGAACCTCCTTTCTTTGGAACCACAAAGAAAATGGAGTAACGTCCCTTGCCAATCTGATTTTTTGGCACCGGAACGATCGCACCCAGGCGGATCAGGTTGTCCAAGGTCTGCTGCACTACCACAGCTTGACCGGAGACTTGCAGGGAGAGAGTACAAACCCGTCTCTTAAGGGTTGGCAGAACTCTAGCTTGTAGCCGTCTCTGATGACTTCCAGCACCCACGCGTCTGAAGTTATAGTGGTCCACTCGCCCAGAAACGAGGACAGCCGTCCTCCAATCTGCACTGGGGCGTGGACCAAGGCCCCGACATTGGGTACGAGACCCTGGGGGAGGACCGGAGGGAGCACCTCCGGGACGGCGGTCTCTGCGAAAGGAATGCTGCTTGGGGGAGAAATTCCTCTTGAAGGAAGAGGGGGCAGAGGAACCCGACTTGCCCGGGCGGTATGGAGGTATCGGGACGAGTACTAACCCGAGCCCTGACCTCTGATAATTTCTTGCCCTTAGACGTGCCGAGATCGGTCACGATTTTGTCCAGCTCGACCCCAAAGAGCAGCTTGCCTTTAAAAGGCAATCTAGCCAGGCGGGATTTAGAGGCGTGGTCAGCAGACCAATGTTTCCGCCAAAGCCACCGCCGCGCAGAGACTGTCTGAGCCATGCCTTTAGCTGAGGCTCTCCAGACATCATACAGCAAGTCTGCCAAATAGGCTAAGCCCGATTCCAGGGCCGGCCAATCAGCCCTCAAGGAATGATCCGAGGGGGAAGCCCGCTGCACCATAGTCCGGCACGCCCTGGACACATAGGAGCCGCAAACTGAGGCCTGCAAACTAAAACAGCTGCCTCAAAGGACGACCTTAAGGCCGCCTCCAATCTTCTGTCTTGGGCGTCCTTTAGGGCCGTGCCACCTTCCACCGGCAACGCCGTTTTCTTAGTCACCGCAGTGATTAAAGAATCCACGGTAGGCCACAGATAGGCCTCACGTTCACTCACAGCCAAAGGATAGAGGCGGGACATAGCCCTAGCCACTTTAAGGCTCGTTTCCGGGACATCCCATTGAGCCGCAATTAAGGTGTGCATGGCATCATGCACGTGGAAGGTTCTAGGCGGGCGCTTCGTCCCCAGCATAATGGCAGAGCCAACAGGGGCTGAGGGAGAGACGTCCTCCGGAGAGGAAATCTTCAAAGTGTCCATGGCCTGTAACAACAGGTTGGGCAAATCCTCTGGGCTAAAAAGCCGCGCTGCAGAGGGGTCATCCGCTCCATCCGAGCGGGGATCTATCTCCTCCAAGGAATCCGCAAAGGATCGTTGGAAGACCTCAGACACGCTGCCCTCATCTACATCGGAGGAGACAAAAGTCCTCCAAGGCCTGGGAACCTCAACCTCTTTATCAGAAGAGGGAGCAGGGGCAGCGTTTTGCATGAGGAAAGCCTGATGCAGCAGCAAAACAAACTCGGGGGAAAAACCCCCCAGACTGTGCACTTCCGCAGTCTGGGCAACAGCCCTAGACGCACTCTCAACCGGCGCTCGCACTAGCGGGGGAGAGACATGCTGCGCATCCAAAATGGCGTCCGGCGCGAAACTCCGTGAAGGAGCCGCGCGGGAAGAACGGCGCTTAACTTTAGCCGCTTTTGTGCCGTCGCCCAAATTAAGGGCGTTCATGGCATTAATGTCTCCAACCTCAAGGGCGGCCCACGAAGAAGCCGTCCGAGCCGCGTGGCCGGCCAAGATGGCGGAGGCGAGGAGCGGGGGATGGGCGGTTATGGCGGGAAAAAAACCGCCACGCCGGAGGAACGACCGGGACATTCATCGGTCACTAAACTATCACCCATCAAGGGCGAATCAGGTTGTAAAACCCCCGCATCCCCTCTAGAAGCGCTCCAGCGATCCGGGGAGCGACCCTTTGCGCCCTCGCCCTCCGACGCCATTGCCACGAGGAGAAGAATCGGGGAACCCCCTGCCCGCTATAAAAAGGTAAAATTACCTGCTTGCCGCTCCGAGCTGTAACGAACTGGTGTCCCAGTGAGTAGCTGCAATGAACGTTTAAAGAAACGTCGAATTAAACGCCTTTAAAGACGTTTAAAAATTTTTTTTTTTTTTTTTTTTTTTAAACGGAGCCAGCGGGAGGGGGGAGAAAAGGAGGGACCTGGCACCACCAGGTTTGCACTTGCTCAAAAGAGCCCTCAACCCCAGGCCTCAACAAAACCTAAGGATTAGGCTTGGAGGCCTAGCCAGAGCTGCTGCTGTGTGTGACCACCACCTGCTGAGATAGAGAACATACTGAGGAGTTTCCGGCAGCACATGACCACATATAGGGAGGCAAAAGTTTGCTCTCTATCTCCACCTGCTGGTAGATGGACACAACCCACCAGTCTATGGATTGATCAGCTTGATGATATGGAATAGGTCAACGAATCCAAGGGAAAGTCACTGGTGATTTCTAAAGACCAACCTGCTGCAGCGGGATTTTCCTTTCTCCACTACATAAGAACAGCCATACTGGGTCAGACCAATGGTCCATCTAGCCCAGTATCCTGTTTCCATCAGTGGCCAAGCCAAATCACAAGTACCTGGCAGAAACCCAAATCATAGCAATATTCCATGCTACCAATCCCAGGGCAAGCAGTGGCTTCCCCCGTGTCCATCTCAATAACAGATTATTGACTTTTTCTTCAGGAACTTGTCCAAACCTTTTTTAAACCCAGATATGCTAACCTCTGTTACCACATCCTCCAGTGAAGAGTTCCAGACTTTTCACTGAGTGAAAAAATATTTCCTCCTGTTTGTTTTATAAGTATTTCCACTGAGTGCCCCCCACCCCCAGTCTTTGTACTACTTCTTTTTTTTTTTTTTTTTAATCTTTCAAAAAGATTCACTTTTACCCATTCTACACCACCCAGGATTTTGTGGACCTCAATCACATCCCCCCTCAGCCATCTCTTTTCCAAGCTGAAGAGCTCTAGTAACTATAATCTAACACCTTACTCCCAAAACAGCAACCTTACTGTATGTGTATGTCAGATTGCTTATTCTAAGAGCCTTCTCCGCTTATATACAAAAATAGTTTAAGATCACATGCGCTTCTGATGCAACTAAAATAACAGCTACTAACTGGAGAATAAGTATACATGAAAACCACAACTGACACAAGATAATGTAGGTGCTGTGAAGGAACCTGGGTGCTATTAGGGATTAGGGCCAGAGTGGTAGTGCTGTGTTGTCCCAAGTATCCTGGAGAGAGAAGCATCACCAGTGAAGACTGGTCATACCTGTGGGTCCTGAGTGTAAGTGTCCTCAGAGGACTGCAACTGATCTCCATCAATTTCTCTGCCCCAGAACAGAAAGTGGGATGTAGAGAGGATATGGAGGACTAGTGTACAAGTAATTTGGTCTGGGGTGTAGAACAGAACAGGGCACGTAAGTCTCTGCTCATCAAAGGCTCAAAGAAAAAGAAAGCAATCCCCTGTTACAGCTGCTAAAAGACAAAAGAATGCACGGAGCAGGTGAGATTAAGAAGGAAAGAGTGGAAACAGAGGATGAGAGGAGATGGACAATGGGGCAGAGGGGAGTGGTGAGAGCAGACAGAAAGGAAGAAACAAGGCAAAGGGTGTCTCATACACTGCAACCACAAACACTCACTACCCATGTAATCACATACTCATATACATACCTCCAATCCACTCAGTGGGTCACATATAAACCACCATAGCACAAGCACAGAGAAACCAAAGTTACACAGTTGTAGACACCCCAACCAAAGGGAAAGGTAATGGGATTTGATATACCGCCTTTCTGTTTTTGCATTCACAGCAGTTTACATATTATATACAGGTACTAATTTTGAATCTGGAGTCCCCATCTCAAGACTACCTGCCACCCATACATTGCATTGACACCCACTTGTATTCATGCCCATGTGAACATAGATCCCAAATCCCCCCCCCCCCCCAAAAAAAAAAAACTAACCTAACCTACCCCTCCCTTTTCCTGTGAGACTGTCATTGGAATGCCTCTGTGCTTCACTTTATATTTTGATATTTGTCAGCATTTTCTTATTTCCGATCTGAAGCCGCATTGAACCTGCCTTGAATGGGAAAGCGCGGGGTACAAATGTAACAAAAATAAATAAGGGTTACCTTCGAAAGCTAATCAAAACATGTATTAAGCTACTGCAATAAAAAAGGTATCATCTTATTTTCTTTTCTATGTTTTGATTTATTACCTTTAAAAGTGGACTAACATGGCTACCACACCACGTCATTAAAAATAAAAAATTCCTCATAACCGCCAGCATACCTCATCCAGTCACACTGACACCACCATGCACACATGCATGAGCCCATTATTACGGTAGACCACCATGTCTATGGTAGGATACCGTCTATAAAATGAAAAAGCCAAACAAACACTGAAGTAAATCGACCTCCCTGCACAGAGGCCCCCACCTCTAACCTAAAGCACCACCCATGATACCTTTTTTATTGCAGTAGCTTAATACATGTTTTGATTAGCTTTCGAAGGTAACCCTTATTTTGTGAGTATCTTTTGGGTCCTCACTCCTTTTCTCCAAAGAAAAAGGAGTCTACTTTAGTCCAATAACAGAATATAGGTACTAGAAAGGAAGAAAAAAAAAAAAGCAGCTAGAAAAATGCATATTTGGCTTCCAAGCAGTTGATACAGCACATTCCTTGGAAATACCTTTTTCTTTTTTTGTTCTGGTATCTGCCAGGCAGGCTTTAGAACTCCCCAATGCTACCAGCCACCTCTGCCTTTCAGCAGCATTCACCGCTCTCATGTAGAAATGCTGCTCCCCAGGAATTATCAACTCCATTCTTGTGTTGTCTGTCAGATGCACTAATAGGAAAGAGAAAAAAGGTACTACTTTCAGTAGACTGAGCATATTTTGGGTTTTTTTAATTTGTTTTTTTTGTACAACTGAGAAACTTAACTACATTATTTAGGTTTGACTGACGAGCATAAACTATTTAATCAGACAAGGAGAGATTTTAAGCCAACTGGCTGACTAGCATCCAAAGTCAGGCTATTACTTTGATAGAATCTATGTAGCTAATATAGGAGAATAAACACAGAACGTTTACCAAGACTATGCTGGAATGATAGAGTGGAGAGAGAGATTATCAGAAAAATATGAAGCCCTTTTCCCCCTTTCAACTGCTAAAACCCCACCCCCAAAAAAGAAAAACCCACCATACACATATAGAACAGTTATTAAAATTACTCAAAATGGCTTAAACGTTTTTGGTGTCCAGTATGATGCACTAGTGTGGTTTCCTAGGGCAAAGGTTAAATTCTATCAACCCAAGTCTGTTTAATCCTGTGCACATCAGTGTAAGTACACTAAAACATCATTTACTTTGGCTGTATAATGCCTCCCAACTGAACAAGGTTTCAACCTATATGTTCAATGCTATTCAGAAGGAAACATAGCAGGTCATGAAATGTACTTGTTACAGACAGAAAATCTTCTGAAATCACATATGCTACTGTTTGAAGTCACTTGCATGGATTTTTAAAATAGTCAGATAATATCTGATCTATTTGTTCACTCTAGCCATGGAATAGTTTTACCTTTAATTTCACAGACTGCCATCTTGATGCTTCCTTTACTGCCTTTGCAAACATCATCTTGAGAATCATAGTAGGACAATATTCCATTATCTAGAACAAACCAGCGAGGCTGCCATCCTAAGGTTTACAAGAAAAACATACTGCAGATAAGTTACAATGAAATACACAAGAGAAGGGAAAGAAAATTTGTTTACAAGCATGAGACCTGCCTGAAAGCTTCATTACAACATTATTTTTTCCACTCCACAAGACAAAATGCAATGGTCCACTTTACTGATTAAAGTATGTCAGTACTGCATGTAGCAACTGTGTAAAATGTACCTACAAAGATTTACATTAAAAAAGAATGATATCCCTTTATGAATCAGTGCCTAAAAGCAACAATATTTACTGAACTATTGTTTTAATCACAGTTGTACTTATCCATACTTAGATTATTTACTCGCTATTTAGGGGCCTTACTAAAAAAAACTGTTACAAAAATTTCAATTTATGCAGAATACAGTAGCAAGATTGATTTACAGCCTGGGAAGGTACGAAAGACCATCTCCACTGTTGAAGGAGCTACATTGACTTCCTGCGTCTTCAAGCCTGAAGTATGCACAAAATGCTGTGCAGAGATGGATCTGCTTATTGATCACTTATTTAGATTTCCCATCATCTTTTTCCTCGGGCAGCAGGGGCGTAGCCAGACAACAAATTTTAGGTGGGCCTAGGCAAGAAGTGGGTGAGCACCAAGTGTTCTTCCCCCTCCCAACCACCACCAAAAAAATATTTCAGCTGGCAGGAAAATGCTTCTTTCCACCTTGGCAGTCTGCAGCAGACACATGCTGAAAACTGAGCATGTGCAGGTGCCAGTATCGTGGAGAGTAGAGTTTTTGTTGCCATCAGGGGGAAGCCTTCAGCTGGCTGAGCTTGAGATCCCCATCAGCTACCGCTAAATGTGTGCTACTATTGGGTGGACCTGAGCACTAAATGGGTGGGCCCCGGCCCACCCAGGCCCACCTGTGGCTACGCCACTGTCGGGTAGATCGGAATGCTGTTTGAAATTAAAATACCCGTCTTTTAAGGGTGTTCGGAAAAAATCCATGATACCCTTTAGAAATTTGGAGAATAACACAATACTATTCCTTCAGGAAAGCGTTAAAGTCTTTTTTGTTTGATGAGAAAGATTTTTTTTAGTTTCAATGTATTAGATATGTAATTGTAAATTCTCTTGAAGAAGGACTTACTGTTTGTAATCCGCTTAGAATCTCTTTTGAACTTAGTGGAATATACGAATCGTAGCATATATAGCATTAAGCCAGGCAAAACTGCTAGAGCTGTACTTTTACAAGAAGGAAGCATCTGATCACGCTTTCCAAAAATATTAGGACTAGGGGGCATGCGATGAAGCTACAATGTAGTAAATGGGTCATTCCATGCCAAGTGGTCTAAAATTTTAAAAAGTTCCCACCATCATGTTCTCCAATTTTGTTCAAGTTTTATCTGTTGTGCGAGTCAGGTGTTAAGCGAAGTTTCCCAAAATTTGAGGTCTCTAATTGCAATAGTTGCAGATCTAGACCCCCTTTTCTGAAAGGTTGTCAGTCCATGAGCGCGCGACATTTAGCAAAATGCCATTTTTGGGGTCTAATAAAATCCAAACACATTTATAAGAATGGCTAAAAAATTCAAATCCTGTACAGTTTTTGATGCTAATTCCGATGAAATACATTTTAACATTATGGATGCAAAATCCAGTCAAACAAGTTGACTCAAAGTGTGCATCAAAATTGGTCGTGACTCATCGGAACATATTTGGACCAATATTCAGACTGCAACAACTTCCATGCAAACAAAGATACGGACTTGAAATTTTGAACAAGCATTATGCTTGTGCTGGACATAATACTTCCAGATTTGCAACTAACCAGCATCTATAACCGCCCTGCAGGATCACTTCAATGTTGACACTGTCAGCGCAAATGGTAAAATATACCAAAGTTCAAAGCCAATTATTTAAAAAAGAGTCTGCTTGAATCAGCTTGTGAACAGTATCATCTGAAAGAGAAAATTGTGCTCTACAACACTGATATGTTTTTGTTTTGCAATGCCACCATTTTGCTATAACTACATCACACAGAGACGTTACAGCATCTGCAATATACCACAAAGGTCTTTATTAAGACCACCCGATATCGAGATCGCTTTCGAGTATCAAGGATCTCTTAAGACTCCTGAGGCAGGCCTGGCAGGCCTGTGGCCGAAACACGGTATTGTGTCGAGTCTGTGAATAAAGTGCTACCTTTTATACCGGTATCCCGTTTCTCTGGAGTCATTGGTCCACTTCCCACTTCCCTTTGACAGTTTGTGTTTTCTTGGGAGTTAGTGTTCATCCACTCAGCTGGATCACCCCTTCTGCGATTCTCTTTACTCAATACACTTATAGATGCTTTTTTCACTTCTATACACACCACCTTCCATTCATTCACACCGCAAATCCCCCTCCCAAGCCCTCATATACGGGAACTTAACAAAAGTGCTTCCTCTAAGGAAGCGATCAAGGAGCGTTATAGTCCCTTTTAACTTCCCCAAGGAACCCCAAAAGTGCTCAAAGTGCTCAGTGTCATCCGGATCCACACGTAACCCCCCCTGAGAAGATATGTAACACTTAATTTGGAAGTAAGGAAATAGATCAGAAGGAGACAGCCCATGCATTTCCCGCAACTCTTCAAAAGAGCACATTTCCCCCGCATCCAAAAAATCCCTAAAACGCACAAGGCCTCGACATGCATGCCCAATCCTTAAAAGTCGCATGCCTCCTACCCACCAAAAACGCTGGATCCTGAAGAATGTGTGCAAATGATGAAGGACCACGCAAACCCCGCATCCTGTTTTTCAAGAAACCTCACAGCAATAACAGACGACATATAAATGGATTAGAGGTCAACCACCTATAAGCCCGATTGAAAAGAAGGCCCACGGCGCAGCATCTAGGGAATAATCTTTCACAAAATGTTGTTCCAAAATAGTGATAGGAGATTGCAGCCCATCACTCCAGTGATGAACAAGCTTTAACTGTACCGCCCAATAATACCATAATAAGTTGGGCATACCTCTCCCGTCCAAATCCACAGAACCCCACATTACTTTTTTTAGCTAGGCTTGACTTACGACCACCCAAACAAAGCCAGAAATTTCAGACTGAAGCTTCAGAAGCTCCGATCTCAGCACCAATAGGGGTAAAGATTGAAACAAAAACAATAAGTGAGGGAATACATTTGGGAGATTTTAATTTACCTGTAAACCAAAAATAGGGAGGCATACATGGAAAACACTGGGTTTTGTTAGATTATCAGGGCAACCCATGAACAAGGAAATACATTGCATTTATTTTTTTTTAATCTAATTCACTGTCTAGAAGTCTTTCTTATTTTACCATGTCTGATAATTGTTTATTCACTGTGAGTTTAGTTTTGAAGGAACAATTCAGGTTGTTAGAAAAGCAAACAAGATTAAGAAGGTCTGTTTAAGGAAGGGGTTGGAATTGAATGAGGCTGAAAGTGGGGTGTTCTTTAATATAAGAATTCAATGGAGTACAATTAGTGGAAAGGGTAAATATGCAGTTTAATTATGTAGTGACATTAGAAAAGATTTGTGTGAGGAGTATTGTATTTCCTCATATTGTTTAACTAAAATAAGTGGTATACTCAGGGACATTTTGTTGCAAGGCGTCCGTTACACCAGTTGGAAAGACAATGGCTTAGGAATCCTTCTGGGGAGTTGAAAAGGAGATGTAGTACCCAAAGCAGGTTTTCTTACAGTTAATAAGAGACTTATTGAATTGGACAATAATCCCAATCAACTGTTTAAAATAGTTAGGGAACTTACTACCACAAGTTTTGTTCAGGCCTTGGACACTACTTTGACTAGCGAAGAATTTGCTTTTTTTGAGGAGAAAATAACTAAATTGACTGTTGCAGAGTCAGTACAACTGGATCGAGCTGTAACAAAAAATCTGTTCATTAAAAACTTGTAACATAAATGAAAATGATTGGAACAAGTTTATGAAGGTCTCAGAGTTTGAAACTAGAAAACAATTTTACCTTTATTCATTACTCTGCTTTTTCCCTTGATTTTATTCCTTATTATTTATTGCAGTGGAAGAATATTTTGACACTATTTATTGTACATTTAGTAAATCGATCGCGAACTTGGAAATGTATCAACTCAATTGAAAAAGGCAGCAATTACTCCTGTTCCTAAGACTGTTAAGATCGATACTGGTGAGTATTCTATGTATAGACCGGTCTCAAATCTGTCCTTGTTAACAAAGGTTCTGGAAAGAGTAGTATAGGAACAGTTATTAGATTATATGAGTAGGAACCAGTTGTTGCATAATCAACAATCGGAATACAAACATCATTATAACACATGGACATTATTGATAGCATTCTAGTAAAGACTGATCAAGGATTTGATAAGTTTGGGGTTCAGCTGGATTTGAAAACAGCTTTTAATATGGTACCACATAGTAAGCAGTTTCCATTTCTTGAGGAAGTGGGTCTAGTGTCTACAGTACTAACCTGGTTTAATTTGTATGAGAAGTCACTTGCAAACTGTCAAATGGGATGAGAATACATCTTTTGAAAAAAAGCTAATCAGAGGGGTTCCTCAAGGGTCATTGTTATTGCCCGTACTATTCAATCTGTGTCTCGCACCACTGTCTATAATTCTTGAGGGTTGAAACATGAAGTTCCATTTGCTTGCTGATGACATCAAGTTGATTTACTTTATAAAAGATAATCAAGGGAATGCGGTAAAAGATTTAAATGAGAACTTGGAATATTTGTACGATTGGCTTTGTGCCCATGATTTGATGTTAAATGTGAAATCTGTGATGTGGATATCACATCAGAATAAGCTGTTGCAGGTTATGCCTAAAATACAAGGAACTGCTTTACCTTTAGCAGATGAAATTAAGACTCAGATCTTATTGCGATAGGTCTTTGAGTATTAACGGCAAATAAGTGCAGTAGTTAAATCATGTTTCTTTCAAATGCCATTGATCAAACAGTTGAAACTTATTTTATCCAAATCTAATTTAGTGAAAGTAATTCATGCATTAGTAACTAGTCAGTTGGATTACTGTGATTCTTTGCATAAAGGGTTGACTAAAAACAGCCCTAAATAGATAAGTTAGTACAAAATACTGCTAAAAATTGATTTCTGGCAAGAAAAGGTTTGATCATACTAAACCAATTTGATTCGATTTGCATTGGCTGTCTGATAAATTGAGTACATATCTGCCAGCTTGTACTCTGCATTCACTTCAGAAGGATTTGATGCAACTGCCATTTCTGGATATGGTGAGGTTGACAGCAACAAGGAACACAGCATTTTGTTATGCTGGACCTCACCTTTGGAACATGCTGTCCAGTGAGTTGCACACCATCAATAGTTATACAGCTTATCGAAAAATGTTGAAAACTTGGTTATTTAGTGAGAACTTTAATTCTATTTGATTTTGCTATGATGTGAGTTGTGATGACATCATGTTTTTTATTCAAATGTTGTGTATTTTGTTAATGATTCTTTTTACATTTTTTATATTGATTATGCCTTATTCATAGTATTTGTAAAACGCTATAACTACTACTACTACTTAACATTTCTAGAGCGCTACTAGGGTTACGCAGCGCTGTACAATTTAACAAAGAAGGACGTTTCCCTGCTCAGGTGAGCTTACAATCTAAAGGCTCCTTTTACAAAGCTGCACTAGTGATTCCTGCACAGTAAATGAAACAAAGCCCATAAGAAGTGAATGAACTTCATTGCTAGCAGGGCTTTGTAAAAGGAGCCCTTAACCTTGTCAAGTAATCAAATCAACCAAACTTTAAAGTCAAGGACATATCTCTGAATATGATAAATATCTCAAAAAACAATAATGCACAACCTCTTTCAGTAAAAAAAAAAAAAATCATTATAAAATAAAAGTGTGGTAAACTGAGAAGTTATACCAAGTACCAGTACAGTACAAGTGTCTAAAACAGTGGCGTAGCCAAGGGTGGGCCCAGGCCCACCCACTTTGGGCTCAGGCCCACCCTGTAGCAGCACACCTATGAAGTGTCTGGCAGGGATTCCCCAAGCCCCACCAGCCGAAAATTCCCAACAACTGTCCTTCCTGCATACAAATCTGCTATTTAAAAGGTGTGGGGAGGGGGATGTTTGAGAGACCATATGGCATGCAGGCGAGAGAGGGAGAGACCAAATCACTTGTGGGACAGGGCAGAGTTCTGCCCACCCATCTTGGGCCCAGGCCCACCCAAAATTGGGTGTCTGGCTACGCCCCTGGACTCTAAAAAGAAAACTGTAGAACACTTATGTCTAGGCAGTATATAAATACTACAAATAACAAAATACTTATTTACATAATAGGCGGGGGAAGGTGTACACGGCGTGGCCTCCCAATTGAAAATGTAAAGATAAAAGCAGTAGCAGAAACTCGCGAAGACTGGAGAAAGGACCCCTGCCCTGGTTGCAAGTGATGGTAGAAAGTCAGCACTGTGACGAATGAACTGGTAGGTAGACTAGGTGGGCCTTCTGTTCCTTAATCCCCTTCTCCCCTGATTTTCCTATACCTAGTAACATCAGTTCGTCTGGTTTGGGACGGGTCATGGCAGAGACCACCTTGCGAGTGACCAATCTCCACCCTGGCCTAACCGGGTACCAAGCGGAGGATGGGGGGGAGGGTCCTGGGAGTAGCCTACAGTACCTGCGAGGTAATTGGTCCATTTGTACAGAACGCCTTCCATCGCTCAGCTCATTCAGCCACGCTCCACATCGTCCCGCCAGCGTCCGGCCACCTTGGCCCCACCGGGGGACAGATTTCACCCTGCCGCCGGAACTAGATACCAATTGTCCGCTAACCTTCCCAACACTGCTCCGCTGCCCCTAGGCAGCAGCTGCTCATTGTCCCATTCTAGTCCTCCTACTCCACCTCGCCGTGACCTTTCAGTAACCCCAACGTAATCTGTCACTTCCTCAACACAGAAGAGACGGGATTTGCAGGGATCACAAACAACAAGGACGGGTTAATAAAAGACGGCATGACGTCAAAACCGGTTTTTCCAACAGCCGCCATCTTAGTTTATACAAAGCCAACTCTCCGCCGCTGAATCCTCGTTTTCGTCATTGTGTATTTAGTCACAGTTAAAAACCTGCAGACTTGTGCAGCATATGGATGTCCACACAAAGGAACTATTATGTAGGCGTCTGGGTAATCTGAATAGCGTCGTGGTATGTCGGATAATCCGAGGAAGTGTTGCATTTGCGGTGTGGGCAGCTATTTATATTTCTTTCAGATATCCTCCCCCCTGCGGGGCCGAGTCCGGACAACAGAACGTTAAAATATTGAAGTGCACATAAAATATTCTTATGTTTACTCTTAAGAATAATTTGTGTGGACTTATTTTAAAGTCTGGAAAAAATACAAGCATTTGCCCGGCCACGCCTCCACTGTTTCCGGGCCGGGCTACAGGGGGGTGTGGTGGCGTCCGTCCAAGCTGCAGCCCAAGGCTTGCTGTTTTTGTTTTTTTTTTTTAAGAAGAAATATTTTTTGAAAGGTCTATAGTGCAGCACTGAAATGTATAATACCTAGAAAACTCACATTTGCTTATTTCCGATCTGAGGAAGAAGGGCGACCTTCGAAAGCTAATCAAGAAATGTATTATGTCCAATAAAAAAAGGTATCTTATTTGCTTTTCCATGTTTTATTTTGTTTGATTTCTATTGATAACCTTAAGAGTGGACTAACACGGCTACCACACTCCTCTAGAAAACTCACCAAACCTCAACTCCCCCGCCTAACAAAAAGAATGCAAACAAAACCTTGTATAAAACTGTAAAAGTTTGATATTGTTTTCAATACCGTTTGTGAATGTTCTGGACAACCTAGTATGGTGGCAAAATCTGCCCAAGTGGCTTCAGTCCGTATAACAGGGAGAAGAAGGTTTGGCAATTAAAATCCAATATGAAGAAATGCAAAGTGATGCACTTAGGGAGTAGAAATCCACGAGAGACATATGTGTTAGGCGGGGAGAGTTAGATATGTACGGACGGGGAGAGGGATCTTGGGGTGATAGTATCTGAGGATCTGAAGGCAACGAAACAGTGTGACAAGGCGGTGGCCATAGCTAGAAGGTTGCTAGGCTGTATAGAGAGAGGTGTGACCAGCAGAAGAAAAGAGGTGTTGATGCCCCTGTACAAGTCGTTGGTGAGGCCCCACCTGGTCCTGGAGTATTGTGTTCAGTTTTGGAGACCGTATCTTGCTAAGGATGTAAAAATAATTGAAGCGGTGCAAAGAAAAGCTACGAGAATGGTATGGGATTTACAAGACGTATGAGGAGAGACTTGCTGATCTGAACATGTATACCCTGGAGGAAAGGAGAAACGGGTGATATGATACAGACGTTCAAATATTTGAAAGATATTAATCCGCAAACGAACCTTTTCCGGAGATGGGAAGGTGGTAGAACTAGAGGTCATGAAATGAGATTGAAGGGGGGCAGACTCAAGAAAAATGTCAGGAAGTATTTTTTCATGGAGAGAGTGGTGGATGCTTGGAATGCCCTTCTGCGGGAGGTGGTGGAGATGAAAACGGTAACGGAATTCAAACATGCGTGGGATAAACATAAAGGAATCCTGTTCAGAAAGAACGGATCCTCAGAAGCTTAGCTGAGATTGGGTGGCAGCATCGGTGGTGGGAGGCGGGGCTGGTGGTTGGGAGGAGGGGCTAGTGCTGGGCAGACTTCTACGGTCTGTGCCCTGAAAATGACAGATACAAATCAAGGTAAGGTTTACACAAAAAGTAGCACATATGAGTTTATCTTGTTGGGCAGACTGGATGGACCGTGCAGGTGTTTTTCTGCCGTCGTCTACTATGTAAGAAGCTATTGGAGCCCCAGAATGAGGCTTGAAATGTAGGTGGAACCGGAAAACAAATTCTTGATTACTGCCCCAAAAACCGGAAAAAACGCTAAATATAGCCCTAAAATTAGCAACCACTCTGAAAATCGCCCGCTACCAACTTTAAAACCAGCCCATTTGGGCGGGAAAGTAGGTGGCTTGGCAACTCTCCAAACAAGGCGGTTCTTTGTCTTATTAAACCTCCTTGATCACAAACCAAGGAGGTTTAATGGCAGGAATCGAAATGATCCTATCTGAGCCAAGGAGGTTAGATTGAGAACAGGAGACGGTAGGAGGTTATCAAGACCATTATATGGGTTGAAAGGCAGTTGGCAGAGATTGCTGGCAGAAGGCCCAAAACAATAGTAAAAGATGATTAGACATAAGGGACTGCCTATGCTGTTCCAGTTGGATAGGCAGTGCCTTAAAAGTCGGAGGACAATTTTTTTGTACTTATTTGACTGCTTTTTAATTTATTTGAAAGCTTCCCATTTATATAATGGGAGCAAATAGATGGATATGTCTGAAACATTTAACAAAGTTGAGATTAGCATATATACACAACTGGGCATTTAAAAGTTTATCCTTTAATGATGCCACATGTTCAGAAATCATAGCCATAGCAGTTATTCAAAGATTATCACATGCACACACCAGAACAGGCATCCATCACATTGCAAAAGTAAACAACAACTTCTACAGAGTACATCCAAAATGTAATTTTTATTTCCTTATTTCCATCTTCCAAAATTCCAGACAGCAACTGTACAGATCAGCAGGACCCAAGCACTCTAAAACAAGTAAAGTCAGAAACAACACGGTTTATTCATAATTGTTCAACCACCCTTAGAATTCACCTTTGGGTTTAAAAAGCAAAATCATGTGCATGTAAGTTCTGGATAAACAAATTAAAACAATTAAAGTTTAAAGCAAATGCCCATGATATGTAATATATGGTAGCAATATGAAACAATGATGGAATATTCACATAGCAAGCAGTCTGAGGCAACAGATTTATTTTCCACTGAACATAATTAACTTTGTATGAACTTGGCTGCTAATATTGTGCTAAACAGTCTACTAGAGAAGACGGGAGTGCAAACAGAGTTCAACCTAATTGGCTTCCTTGCTTACAGTGGACTAGGTAGGCTCACTTCCACTCCTGTCTATTAAACCTTGGTACAAGGCTATCCAAGGAGGTTTGATAACAGGAGATGACATGACATCAAAAAGTTGAAGATAAAACAACAAGGCAGACCTTGTAAAAAGCTCCCAGAAATTTAACATAAAATGCTCGACATGGCCATGTTTCCCCAGTATTGAAATGGCTGTGTCAGGGGCAGTGGGTCACTGTAAATGAAAGTAAAATCATTCAGTATCTAATAAGAAAATCCTGTAAAAGCATAATTGTAAATAAATAAACTGTAAAAACACAAGAGGAACTCTTAGAAGAACTCTTAATAACAGCACCATGCTAAGAAACCTAATGTCTAGGTATTAAAACAATTTGCAAAGGTAAATCAATAAAACAGCCAGAGAGGCTTACCCAGCTGATATAAAATTCCAAAAAGAGCTTGGCTGGTGAAACTGTTAAAACATGCAAGCTCTAAAGAAGAAGAAACAATAACACCCCAGATGATGAAAAAAAACAGCCTAACTGGGCTACAAAAGAAAATGAATCCATTAATAGTTCACAATATACTTACAGATTCTGGGATCAGTCTCTCATAAAATGCTGCGATTGTAGTGAAAGCAAACTTACTGTTTCAACCAAGTTAATATGCAAGCTGAGAGCTGAGGTCATACATACATAGTGCAAAAATAAATGTAAAAAACAGCTCAAAATAAGCAATACTTGGTTAAAAACTGGTAATATAGATGCCTGAAATGCAAAACCACTAAAAATACATCCATGGAAAATCGCTAAAATGACTGGAAATAAAAGGCCCTATAAATGATGGATCTTTTTGTATGTGAAGGGTGGAAGCTGGAGTTGTAGAGGTAGCTGCATTTGTCTGTGGGTTTCTTGTATAAGGATGTTTGTATATCTCCATCGCTGACTGAGACTGTGGTGTCCAACAAATTGACTTTTTCAGTGGGACAAATGCAGCTACCTGCACAATTCCAGCTTCCACCCTTCACATACAAAAAGATCCATTATTTACAGCCAAGCCACAAGATACCACTGTATCTGCTCTGACCCAGGGGACAGAGACAGACACCTTGAAACCCTGACTGCATCCTTCAAACAGAAAGGCTACAACCCCAAAATAATCTCCAAGAATATTGCCTCCTCCCTCAAAACACCCAGGGAAAATCTGCTACAGTACAAAGAAAAAAAAGCCACAGACAGAATCCCCCTTATAGTGACATACAACCCAGAGCTGAAACAATTAAGAAAAATCATAAAAGATCTGCAGCCTCTACTCCAGGAGGATGAATCACTGAAAGAGATATTCCCATCCCCATCAGTGCTGGCCTTCCGACAGCCACCCAACTTAAAACACAAGCTAATTAGAAGAAAGCTCCCAACACAGACTGAAAAAGAAAAGAATGGCACACATCCTTGCAATATATCCAGCTGTAAACTATGCCAAAACATTTCGCAGGACCCCACGGTCATTCACAAAGGAAAAATATTCTGAGAGAAAATGTTTTTTGTTTTTCCTTACATTTACGTGATAAATGTGAATGTAATTAAGTAAATGATAAAAAAAAAACAAAGGAAAAATATTCAACATTAAGGAATCTTTCACGTGCTCATCTTCCAATGTGGTATATATCATTCAGTGTAAAAAATGCAATGAAGGCTGCTATATTGGAGAAACCAGTCAGATGCTAAAGAAGTGACTTCATGGTAAGAATCTTAAAAGGGAACTTTAAAACAATACAGGAACGTAAGACCTTTGAAGTCAGAATGATTAAATATTTTGACACCCACCAGACTAAGATCTGGGTTTTCTAGCCCATTATAAACCATAAAATTGTACTGCTTTGTCACTCTCCTGTCTCCATACATATCTCACCTGTCCCTTTTCCTGTGTCTCACCTATCCACCCCCATCCTGTTAGACTGTCACTGGAATGCTTTGATGTTTCACTTATATATACTGTCATCTACCAACATTTGCTTATTTCCGATCTGACGAAGAAGGGCAACCTTTGAAAGCTAATCAAGAAATGTATTAAGTTATGTCCAATAAAAAAGGTATCATATTTTCTTTTCCATGTTTTATTTTGTTTTATTTCTGTTGATTACCTTTAAAAGTGGACTAACACAGCTACCACACCTCTCTACTCAATCTTCTAGTGAATTTGTATAGATCTACTCTTGTGATAAAGGCGTTATAGGCAGGGGTGGGAACAAATGATAAACCTTTATTTATCCAATGCTCTATCTGAAATATTGTAAACTGGGTTTAAAACCTGTCTATTATTGATCTTTTGTGAGTTTCTGGCCGCAAACAATGGCACATATTATAAGTCTTTCTCATTCTATCATTTTTTTCTTTTGTCTTTTTTCTGTTTTGCGTCTAATTGACATTTTTTTTTTAGTGTGTGGCAATTAGTAGTTAGTTTATCATCAAATTCATAACAGTTCTTATCATTTTCTGTAGGAGCACTAATTTATCATCACCTTTATCAGTTAGCTCCATGTATTCATACTAACATTTTATTTGTTTTCAATATATATTTTAGAAAATCACTGTTTAGTTATTATATAAATGCTTAAGACAATCATATCATTATCATCTTAATGTTAGTAGGTGGTTTCCTCCTTTTTCTTTGTATATATTTCTTGTAAAGGTTTTTCAATGTTTTACATACATATTTTTAATGTTAATGTGTATCTTTTAATGTTAATTTATGTTTTATGTTTTATGTTTTATGTTTTATGTTAATTTATGTTTTAATGTTTATGTTTATGTTTTAATTTGTATGCAGACCCCTGATGCAGGCACTGTGTGATGAAACACAGGCCATGTCGGGTCGCAGATGTACATTATTTCTACTTCTATCAATTAAAGGACATGTTCCGGTCTTGAAGGCTCTTGGTGCTTTTTGTTAGGGAAAGAAATATACTTGCCACTTCCTGAACCTGCCACTACAGAGATAGTTCCGTTAAATAATCCAGATACGTTCCAAACATCTAATACACCATCCATACTAAATCCTGATAAAGAAATACAATTGCCACTTTCTGAACCTGCCACTATTGGCACTGGTTTGTGAAATAATCCGGATACACCACAAAAAACAAGCTCTAAAGCAGCTGATTTCAGTGCAGTCATATCTGATCTTAAGAAGCATGATATGCATTCCAGTGATAGTCTGCAAATTCTTGAAAACTGTGGTGGTGGTATTGGAAATTTGCTTAAAAGACAGATTCCCAAGATTTTATTATGCAGGCAAACAATACACCACCAAAATACAAAATATCAAGCAGCACAGTATTAGCCACCAAGTTCATACAAAGTTAATTATTTTCAGTGGAAAGTAAATCTGTTGGATGCCTGCTATATGGATATTCCATCAATCTTTCATTATTGCTACTAAGTATTACATATTTAGGGGAATACCTTAAACATAGATTGTTTAAATTAATTTATCTAGACCTTACATGCACTGTTAAACCTAAAAGCAAGATCTAATGGTGGTTAAACAATTTGGTATAAACTGTTTTGTTTATGACTTTACTTGTTTTGTAATGCTTGGGTCCTACTGATCTGTACTTCTGTTGTGTTCTTTTGATGAGTGGAAACAGTCGGGTGGGCTTATAGGAAGGAAGGGTTCTTGGGGTATATTCTCTGTTAAAGGTTTTATTGTGCCATGTTGGATGGTTCACTGTTTTTTCTTGTTCTGTGTGAAGCTTATCAACCAATATGTGCTTTGAATAAAGATGATTAAAACATAAAAAAATAAGTTTTTGGATGTTACTTAATTCTATTATTCTGTCTCACTGCATTTCCAGTTTTGGCACAGTATAAGCCATCACAAGGACAAAATATAAGAAAACTAATGGACTGCATTAGAAGCTTATAACCCATTTAGTTATGTTTAAACAAATGAGGGATCTGCATGAAAGAAAATATTTATTTTTATTTTGACTTATGAAACCACTTGCCCCTGAAACATGTTCAAAAACAGAATAAGCCATTTGTGTATCTAAAAGGTAAACTTCTACAAAACAGATCAGGATGTGATTCCATATGCCACAATGAAAGGAGAGTTTAATTTTATTTCCATTTAATTTCAATATACTCCATCACCTTTATAACACCAGGCTTCCCAAGGCAGATTACAACAACAGTTACGATGAACCCATCAGGAAACAGGATATCCTCACTGAAATTTGGCCATCTGTATTGTATGCAGTGTATTTATTTATTTATATTTTAGTGTAGAAAAAAATGAGCACAAAATACAGAGTTCAAAATTGCTGTTTTAGTGATATTCAATTGTTATTTCGTGATATTTATAGCTACATATGAGATGCTTTCAAATAAATGAAAAGGCTGTCCAATAAATAAAAATAAATAAAATTATTTTGTTCTCCACCTTTTAAGGCACTGCCTATCCAATTGAAACAGCTTTAGACTTGCTACAGATGGACCAACAATAAAGAACGACATCGTGGATGCAGCAGCTCATAAGTTTGTTTGCTTTGGTTTTGAGTGTACTAGAGATGATAGCTGTGTTGACGTCACTTCATCTTCTTTCTATTAAACCTCCCTTTCTCTTACCGTCTCCTGTTCTCAATCTAACCTCCTCGATCTCAGACTTGTCAGTTTCCGGGTTAGTTTACACCCTGTTGCATTTTGGTGCTTGAAGTTCTATTTATATTATACGTAAGTAGGTACTATAGTGCACCATGGGAAGAGATTTGAAAAATAATTGTAAAATATTTTAATTTGAGGGTATGAATTTGAAGGTAAGTAGCAAAACTGTATGTGCTGTTGTTTGTAATTTTCTATACAATGCTGTATAGAAAATGGCAAAAAAAACCGATGTTTCATGCCCTGAAAATATTTTTATATAACTATCTTTGCTCTTTTTGGCTAAGGTCCATGCTGAGCTGCCAAATACCAGGAGGAAAACTTTATATTTCAACTTGCAACCCAAAGTTCTGTGGAATTTCCTGTCTCCGTTTCCCCCTATTGAAATCACTGTTTCAGGTCCCATAATGCACCAGGGTTGTCAGCCTAAAATCTTTCCTCTGGCGCTCAGTAGCTCCGATGGATGCAGTGCTGCTCACTGGTTGCTCAGGTCTGCCGCTGATCCCCACTGTAAAGCAGAATTAAATGGATTGAACTTTAGTGGAGAAAAGCTAAAGCGATATTTTAGAGATAAAGTAAAGTGAGACAGAAATATTTTAATTCTATTTCCTATATCTTTGCACTTTTAAGTAATAAGTGCATAATTTTATTACCATACTCCAGTTGTTTGGGATGCGCCCAAATTTTACATATGTTGTCATCTGATGCCTACAGGGGTTCTGAAGCAGAGCCGCCGAACGAATGCACGACACAAAGTAAAAGACGGAGCCCCCACCCAGACCCCCGATTGCACTTAGGCATATAACGTTTATGACTTGAGTGGATAATAAAGTGCGCCGAGAAATCGGACTCTAGAAGGAAAGAGGTTGGCCAATCAGCAGCTGCTGGAGAATTGGTTGAGCCCCTCTTCCTGAAAAAAAAAATCGTTCAAGAAAATTATGTGTTCTCTCCTACTACAGCCTGCTAAGAGTGCCACGTGTTCAAAAATAACTACAGAACAGAAAGTTTGGGCACATAGGAGCATCAGAAAGAAAAAGCTCAAGAACAATGTTTTTCTCCACCAAATTAATTTGCTTCTTGCAGATTTTTAACCTCCTTACAATACACGTGCATGGAGAAAAGACTGAAGATGCCACAGAAGAAGTAAAAATAGAAGTTTTACATCTTCCAAACGAGTGTGATCTAAAAAGCAAAAGAGGGGATCTTCTAAATGCCCATTATGATGGCTACCTAGCAAATGATGGCTCCAAATTTTACTGCAGGTAGGTCACTGCTATCTTGCTTCCTAAGGTTTACAAGCCAAATATGCTAAAAGAGAAAGTAATTAAGATAATAAATCATGATTTGTGTTTTAGTTACTAGTCTCTGAGGTAGATATGTGCTTAATATTATATTGAGGAGGAGCAGCCTAGTTTAGAACAGGGGACTGAGAATCAGGGAAGCTAATGCTGAAATTTCACTGATGCTCCTTATGTCCTTGGCAAGTCACTTCATGTCTGTTGCCTCAGGTACCAGTGGTAAGCAGGGAAATAACTAGAGTACCGGAATGAATTATAACTCACTCAAAAAGCTGCGTAAATCTAAAATTCAAATCCATATCCATAGCAGAGATCATTCACAATGAAATCTGAATGGTTTTATAAAATGATGTAATGCAAAATATAATCACCTAAATTTGCAGATTAACATTTAATAAGACATTATTTGGGTGGACTGGGAGTGCCCCTTAGGTTAGCGACTGGTGCTATGAGATATCTTGGGATCCAACTTTCCCTGGATTGACAGCAATTATATCATCTTAATGTGCACCTATACCTAGAAAAGATTAAACAGTTTTGTGAGCAGTGGAAAGTCTCTTATGGGTAGGTGTGCATTTTTTAAAATGGTGATGCTACCTAAGATCCTTTATCTCCTTCAAATGGTGCCGTTTTGGATGTTGAAGGAGGAGGGATTTTGTAATCTCTTTTTGTGGAGAGGTAAGTTGCCACGTTTAAGCTACTGTAAATTAACGCTGGATAAGTCCAGAGGGGGCTTGGGGTCCCGGATATCCAACTGTGAATGTGGCCATCTTAATGCATTGGATTTGGGAGCTTTACGCTGGTCTTTCATGTTATGCACCTGCAGAGTTCTGTTGTATGATCACAGGGCCCTGGGACTTTGTGACCCTCCTCCATATGCCCCATTAGGGTGGTCAGGATAGTACACTGGTTTTCTTGCACTCCTTCCACAAAGCCTGGAATTGGTGGCGGATCCTGTGGCGGTTGTCTCCGTAGATTTCCCCCCTTTTGGCACTTACTGGTAGTCCTGATTTTCCAGCAGGGCAGGAAGCCTCATGGCTGCAACTCTGGGCCCAAAAGAGTTGCGCTGCTTTGGGAGATCTGTTGCTTTCAGAGAACACCTTTCCTTCTTACTAGCCACAAGTGGCAACTCCGTAACAGTCATTTTATTCATTATCTGCAACTTTGTCACTATTGAGAAGTTCTGAGAAAGGGGGCTCCATCTAGTTTACAATGGAATGAACATGATGAAGATTTTCATGCCTTGCCTCTTAAGTTCAATACCTTATCTATTTTTTATAAGAGTAGTATTGAAGCGCAGGAGATTAAACATGTGGTGTACCTAGCACAACAGCGGACTGAGGAGTTAGGGGTGGATGTTAAATGTAGACAATTTATGCAAGTATTGGGAGGACAATCTTAAATTGATACCTTCTGTACCACTGCAAGAAATTAACGGTCCCCAAGAAACGCAAGCCCAGAAACCAGAGGCTACCTGCTTCTACACCTACCCAACTGCAGAAATATAATCTACAAAACCATATACATGACTGGATTTAGTTACCTGGATTCCAAATGGTGGAACTCAATATCAATAATCACAAGAAGCATCACCCACTAACTTCAGTTCAGAAAAGAACTGAAAACCTACCTCTAAAAAAATTCTACAGCTAAGTAACTAAACCGTCAAAGAATTTTCCGCTTTCTACCCGTATATCCCCACCTCTAGTCGTCTCCTAATTGTTCATCAGTTCCGAAATGTAAATCAGTATTACAATTCCCACCAGATGACAATTGTAAACAACTATGTAATTTAGACCAGAATGTAAATTGTAAGCCACTTTGAACCGAAACTTGTTTTTGGATAATAATGGGATACAAGAATGCATAAATAAATAAACTTTAAGCTTTCTCATAGGGTGTATATTACCTGGGTTCAGGGCTATCAAATGAAATTATGGGATACTGAGACTTGTTTGAGATGCAAGCGGGGCAGGAGGACATGGCTTCATTCGTTCCTGAAATGTTCCATTTTGGGGGATTTCCATGCCATAGCTAACGTATGCTTACTGCAGCAAAAAAGGGCTTACCGTGGAACACACTTAGGCGTCCTGTGGTAATTTTTGGATGTGCGCATGCTACCCACACGCTAAAAGTATTATTTATATTTTAGTGCTGGGGGTAGGTTTGGAGGTGGAGAGTAGGCATGTCCTGCGCTAATCAGGTAGCACGTGGTTAGCGCATGAGCCGTTACAGCCTACAAAATAGGTGATTTGTCTTGTGTGGAAAGAGCAAAAGGTGGTGCGTTTACTTGAAGATTCAGAGTTGTGAAGTGCTTTCTAAAACTTTTCTTCCTTTAGTCGTTCAGAGAAAGATGGTCACCCGAAATGGTTTGTACTTGGCGTCGGGCAAGTAATAAAAGGCCTAGAGACTGGCATGATGAATATGTGTCCTGGAGAAAAAAGGAAGGTGACCATACCCCCTTCATTAGCCTATGGAATACATGGCGCAGGTAAAGAAAATGAATGTAATTTTTAGCTTTTGCTAAATAGTGGACTGTGAACCTGTTACCTAAAAACATAAAAACAATTTTCTAGCATTTGAATTCTTGCTGTTTTGCTTATTGTCCAAATGTTTCCATGAGGCAGAACAAAACTGAAGCGACAGTTTTTAAACAGTGCGTGATCTTTCCTCATGTCCAGGTTTTTATTATTTGGGTGATGACACTAGAATGAATGTAGAAGCAACAAATTTTCTAGGGATGTGCCATCACTTGATTAGTTTCATTTAGCTCACATTATGGGCCTGTTTTTTAAAGGCACTTCCCGAGACCTTCATCACTGATAGGTGCCACTGTCTGGGCTCTGTCAGTGATTTTCAGTGGCATTATACAGAAAATGCCACCAAAAATCATTACTGATTACCTTGTACTAATCGTAATTTGAGGGAGGAGCCTGAGTAGAGCAACATATGATCTGATAGCAATTTTTATATTGTATTGTGAACCGCTCAGAAAGTTCCACAAGTACATAGCTTGACTGAAGAAGTATCTTTTCCCAATATTAGCTCTTCAAATTGCTACTATTCCAGTGCATAAAGAAATTCTCTTCAAGTGCTGCAGAACATGGTTTTGGACAGCTGGAATTTATTCATGTTCTGAAGCATTTGAAGAGAGTTCCTTTGTGCAGGGGAATAGTGAGGAGTTGATATTGGGAAAAGATATCTCTTCAGTCAAGCTAAGTACTTGTGAGACTTTATTTTGATATGTCATGAACTTACCAGTGGTGTGTTGGAACTTTGGGGATTTGATGTGGATATGTTTGTTTTTTGATGACTAAAAACAGACTGTGTGGGTTTTGGCTATTTTTCTCTGTTTTTTTAGTTAGCATTGTTTTCTCCATTTCTGGAGTATTTTTGTTGCTCTCTTTTTTCTGGAGATAGAAAATTTAGCTGGGTCAGTGATAATATCTGGGAACCCGTTTGAGAATAGACTGACATGTATTGTGTTGGCATTGTAAATAGTATAAGATGCCATACTTTGTATTGTTATTTGAATATTTTTACTGCTGTAATTGTCTATTGCTCATGTTTGATTTATTCATATTGTACACTGCCTTGAGTGAATTCCTTCAAAAAGGCGGTAAATAAATCCTAATAAATGAATGAATGAATGTTTGGTCAGACATTGCTCTTTTAGTTTTGATGCTTTGTTTGTTTAAATTGTGAGATTTTTCATAGCTCCCCAGGTTAGCCATCCTGTCTAGGTTAGCCATCCTGTTAGCAAACTGCATGTTTCATGTTCTTTTTGGGATGTCAACCTAGCTGACGTTTTTGTGTTGACTCGACTGTGTCTTCAGCACTATTTGTGGATTGAGTGTGATCTTGATACTTCCTTCCTTAGCACAAAGCAGTGAAATATCTAGTTACTTTTGATGATTTCCTATAGTGGTATAATGCTAGGCCTCTATAACTCGGGATCATGAAACTGAAAAGGTTAACCTCTTCCTCACTTGTGCTAGCTACTTGTGATTGAGTGCTGGATGTAGCACTGTTCAGAACTCCAGAGCTGGGGGTCAAATGGTTTTTCATAGAGCCTTGTCAAAATTTGATTTTATCCTCCCTGCAAGACCAAGCTTCAGTGTTCCCAGACTAAATAAATGAACTCAGGTCTGTTGCTTAATGACACAAACCTTCTTGCAGGACAAAGTTTTAGGTGAAGCGTTTCCAAACTTTGTGTGTTGTAGCTGCACCATGTTTGCCCTACATGGGATGTGAACTGCACAATTTATACCACAAAGGCATGCTGGATGTTGAAAAAGATGGCTGAGTATTTTTGATTTAATCAAAATGCATGTGGCCTTTTATGTTGCTTTCTTCATGTCTGTTTCTTTGGTATGTATAATTCTTTAAACTACAATGTCAGCATGAAACACCTGTGAATATTAACACATTTAAAATTGTTGCACACTCCTAATTCTTTGCAGGCTGCAATATGATATCTTTTATTGAACATAAGAATTATCTTCAAAATTTGTTGTACATATGTCTCTTCTGAAGATGATGTGTGACATTTTAACATACATCTTAGGGGGTCATTCTATAAGAAGCCGCTTATATTTAGGTGGGAAGAATTTGCATGAATTCCAGTATTCTAGTCATTTATGCACGTATCTCTGGACACATACATGTGGAAGTGACCAGGTTCCGACTCTGAGCTATTTATTTATTTTCAAAGAAGCAATACAACAAAGAAAGAAAACCCTCAACAAATCCTCCACCCCTCAACTACTAAACAAAACATAAGAAACCCAGTGCACGCCGTCATCTGGAGCTTCGGTTCTTAGAACCCCAAACCATCTCCAATGCAGAGAAACCATCCCCACCCAACAGATCCCCGCTCCCCTCACCCCACATCTGGGACTTCGGTTCTTAGAACTCCAAACCATCTCCAATGCAGAGAAACCATCCCCACCCAATAGATCCCTGCTCCCCCCCCCCCCCCCCCCCCCCCCCACCTGAGATCCAGTTGAGAATTGATGTGCCCTAGTGCTCCAACAAAAACTTACTCAAACTTGACTGCGTGCTTTAGGAGATATAGGTGTAAATAGGGTTCCCATACCGCTAAGAATCGCTTTTGTCTTTTCGGAGATAGGTGAGCACCCCTGGATTCCCATAATATAAGTTCATGCAATATGTTTCTCCGATACCATAGGACAGTGGGTATGGCAACAACCAATGATTTAAGAATACACTTTTTCCCCAGGATACAGGACTTCCCCACAAACAGCTCGTCACCAGGAGTGCCCACCCTAATGGTGGCATCAGAGCTAAACAAAGCTCCCTCTAGTGTGATTGCAGCACAATGGCTCAAGAACTGCTGGAGAAAATTTAAAAGGGCTTCCCAGAAAGGTTTAATTTGCTCACAGCACCACATACCATGATAGATTGAATTATCCTCCAGAGTACACTTCAGACATCGGGGAGTATCTGACTCTGCGCTATTTAAGTGTACACCAGTGTTCAGTGACATGTATCTTGCATGAGCATGGGTGGAGTACACTGTTAATGCACACTGTCTATAAAATATTATAATCTATGCGCATAGTTTCACAATTTAGATGTGAGCATTTACACTAACTCTATGGCAGGTGTAAGTGCTCGTGCCTAGTTACTCTAGTATTCTATAAAGTAGCCATGATAAAAATATTGTGCTCCTGCCCACTATTTCGAAACTGTAAATGGATTCGTATTTGTAAAGCAGAATTCCAGTAAGTATATTGATATCAAAGGGGGGTAATGTACTAAATGGTGTTAGCAACACAAGCACTAACATAGGCGCCTCTTTATAGAATTATCCTCGTAATGGTTGAAATGCAAATGAGACATGTTACATGCAGGCGGTAAATCAAGCACAGAAATGTGGATGCACTAATTGGTAATGAGCTATTCAGCATACTTTTATATCCATTAGCATAGGTTTAACATTAATTCTAACGGAGCAAACATTAACCTGTGTTAATGCTTATGTTGCTAGCACCATTTGGGAACAGATAGGTGTTCTGCACGCTGCATATGAAACTCACACATAAAGTTTATGGGTTTGACTTATTTGAGCAAAAGTTTGCATAGTCATTGGTAGAGAATAATAAAGGTTTTGGAAGAGTTTTTTTTGGCCATTGATTGATTGAGGTCTAGTGGAAATAGCTTTGAATGAGCTCTAAAATGAGTATTAACAAAGTGCTCCACAGTCCGGTCTTTTAGGGTGCTGTATTACCACGGACTTCTGAGGCCTTTTCCCTTTCTTCTTTTATAAAATTGTTGAAATAAGTGTTTGGTATCAGTCACATTATTCACTTCAGGTTTGGTGATCGTAGCACCATTTAGTACATTAGCCCCTTAAATACTAACATGCTTATTGGACTTCTGCAAGAGGCCGCCCGAAACCAAATCTGCCACTGAAACTGTCTGAAAGCTTTCAGCCGAAATCAAAACTACAGCTGAAACTCATCACCTGGTTTCAGCTGGAGCCAAAATCAAAACCTCAGGTTTGGTTGTGTGAATGTGAACTGATGAGGGCAGCTGGAGATTATCAAAGCTAGCAGTCTGAATCCCTCTATTAAACCCACAGTATCCAAGCCAGAATTTTATAATTTAAATAGTGAAAGACTGTAGTGTACCTCCAAGCAAAATTGCCTCCACAAATATGGACCACAGCTAATGAAAACTGCCACGGTGCTTTTGCAGTGGCTAACTTTGCGCCAGACTCAGTGTGACAGCTGCTGTCATAACTCCACAGAGAGGCTAATTCCTAAGGAACTTATCTCAAGTGTAGGGGCCTTGTGATAGTATTGGCACGTGGATATGCCCCGCAGCTGGTAAAATGCTTTTTTTTTTTAACGAAAAAAGGAAATGGCCATGTGGTAAGTGAACCACTTGTCGCTTGGCCATTTCCCAGGGGATTCCTTACTGCCACCTATTTAGGAGGCGGTAAGGGCTCCCGTGCTATGCCGGCGGTAACTGGGCGGTGTGAGGAACTTTCTGATTACCACCGAGTAAACCCCCGGTGCAAAAATAAATATAAAACAAAAAGTGGGATGCGCCAGAAATGGCACATATTGGGAGCAGTCACTACCACCGGGCTCTTGTGGTGGCCTAGCAGAAGTACTGGACTAGCACTTGGGAAAGCAGCGGTATAAGTACCGCTGGTTTTTAAAAGGGACCCTTACAGTCCTTACAGACTTAAATTTCTGCTAAAATTTTATATCTAGAGCATTCTATTTACAATATAAACTATTAAGGCTGCACAGAATATTTGATTTGAATCGGCCCTGAATAGTGCTGTGAATACATTATTTGTGTTTGGCAGAATAGTGAGATTTAATCTGGGGCCCTACTGTGCTAAATCCTACTGAAATAAATACTTGATCTCTGATTTCATGTTGCTTCTTTTATTATTCGTATTTGGCAGAGTAATAATTTTCATTATTCATATTCAGCCGAATAGTAAAATATGCTATTCTATAGAGCTCTATAAACTTTTGTGCAAGATCATAACAGTATTACAAAAAGTAGCCCCTCCACCCAAGGACTGTGGTCTAGTGGCGTAGTCAGGGCAGGAGTGATGCTCCAGGTGCAACAGCCATTTTGAGAGCAGAGCCGGAACAGGCAGGAGTAACAGATCATTCCTGCCCCATGCCTATAGATGGAGGATCTGGAGAAAGAGCAACTCCTGTTCAGAAGGAAGAGAGGGAGGGAGCCAAACGGGAACAAGTACAAATTTGCAGCTTCCACTGAAAACACATGGTCATTTTTGTCCAAAACCGAAAACATGACCAAAATCTAAAATAACCTTTGGGCTCAAACCAAAACAGGCCAGAAAAAGGATTGAGGGTTGGTTTCAGTGCCGTAACTAAAATTCAGTCTGCCTCTAAATTCTGCATCACAGATATGAATACATTTTATATTTTTAAATAGTGGGCAGCAGCATATTTTTTACGGTGGCTACTTACAAGTAAGAGAAAATGCTGTGGGCTAGGGGACCTATACGTTCCAATATTCAGAAAATGTCAAGCTCCTAAATTTATACTCCCAAGTTGATCTTTAAAACTTGTGCCCTATTTTCAGCCAAATTTAGGAGCATACATTTTCAGCTGAAAATTCATCAGAATTTAGGTACTTAAAAGTTATACCCTAATGGCTGGCGGGGATCCCCAAGCCCCTCCAGCTGAAGATGTCCTTCAGCAGCCAGAACAAGTGATTTTCCTACCTGCTTCGGCTGGCGGTGCTTTCCACCCATTGCCACAGTACCAACTCCCCCCCCCCCCCCCCTCTACTGCATGTGCAGGCTTGCTTTTTGCACATGTCTGAAAACTGTGCATATGCAGTAGCAGAGAGGCCAGCCTGCTGTAGCAGGTAGGAAAATCACTTGTTCTGGCCGCCGGAGGACATCTTCAGCTGGCAGGGCTCGGGGATCCCCCAGATGGCGGAGATAGGGGATCCCGCGCCAGCTCAGGTATTTTATTCTTTGTGGTTGGTGGTGCGGGGCAGGGGCAAAAAGCACACATGCGTGCAGGGGGGGGGGAGATTGTACGCCCAGGTGCACCCAGAATACTACGCATTACCGAAAGCCATAAAGACAACGCAGGATCACCTCAAATTCTGGAAATCACTAAAGACTGATCTGTTCGAAAGGCATACACTACTGATCCAACTTAAGTAACTGAACTCAGCAACACAACGAAGCCATAACCTGCAATGAACAATATATCACTCTTTTTCTCTTGATTCTCTAATGTTCTGTAACAACATCACTCTGTATTTGTTTCATCACTGGAGGTGGCTAACACCTCACGGTACTATGTAAGCCACATTGAGCCTGCAAAGAGGTGGGAAAATGTGGGGTACAAATGCAACAAATAAATAAATAAATAAAATTTAGGCCTGCCATTTGCCTAGATTTATGAGCCTAGTGCTGAAAATCAGTGCTAAACTAACTTATTTTCTCTGCTCTAAATCTGCCCCTAATGCTACCCACTTTTTATGCTCCTAAATTTAAGAGTTCAGTGAAACTTTGAGTAAAATTTATGGACTCAGCCCTAGTAAGCTTTCAGGTCAATTTATGAGCAAAACTTTCGAAATTAGGAGCATAAATCCTTTCTTGTAGAAGGTATGGGAGAATAGAAAGGCAATATGAACTTTTTAAATTTGCAATGCTTTTTACACTTTTTTAAAAACAGTGAAAAATGAAGACAGATAAAGACCATATGGCCTATCCAGGCCATCTACTAGCCTTTCCTCTCCCCTAGAGATTCTATGTACCTGTTCCAAGCTTTCTTAAATTCGGATACAGTTTTCATCCATAAATTCACCACCCTTTCCATGAAGAATTTTATCCTCAAGTTACTTCTAAGTTTGTCTCCTTTCACCTTCATCCTATGTCCCCCTTGCAAAATAATGCAAAAAGCACATCTCACATTTTGGTCTGAGATTCACAAAGTAGACTTTGTTACACTCTGAATATATTTTATTTAATACTAGTAAAAAAAAAAAAGCCCGTTTCTCATTGAAATGAAACGGACGCTAGCAAGGTAATCACCTTCTCCCATTAACCACAGATCATGATGTTGAGAAATATGAGCTTGGTGATCAAGGGAGAGCAGAAAAGCCATACACCCTTCTGTGCTAAAAAACTGAAAGGTAGATCTTCCATTATTCTCAAACGGCCCTCTCCAGTTGCTAGAAACAATTAGAAAATATCCTGCAGCCGGTGGAGGAAGTGACGTCACGAACCTGAATGGCTGCCTAGGTGTCTAGCTCCGACGCAACCCTCTTCAATTTAGCTATAATAGCGCTCCTCTGCTTGTTAAGTGGACTTAATTTTGTATTACAACGTTACTTGCGGTGTGTGGATCTTGTTGCGGGAGTTTCCCTTGAAGCAGATGGCGACGGCTCGGAAGGAGAGTGATCGTCCCTCAGAGAAGCCAGCGCCCCGGACCACGCAGCGCCATGTGCTCTCGTCCGCACCCGCATCTCATTCTGACTCCGACTCTGCTCTGTCCCTGCGTGATTCGGGCAAATCTTCCGTCAAGAGGAGTCTGCCCAAAGACCTAGCGAGATTTTTTTCGGAGATCCGCAACGAGATTAAAGCTTCAAAGGAGGAGATCCTGGAAAAGATGGATGTGCTGAGCGTGGACCTCCGGGAGATGGGAGGCCGCGTGGAAGATCTGGAGGTGTGAGTGGACGAGAACGCTGAAAAACTGATCGAGACAGAGACGCATCTTTCTAAAGTACTTGCCTCACATGCCAAATTGCAACTTAAATTGGACGACCTGGAAAATCGAGGGTGCCGCAACAATTTGCGGTTTCGCGGCATCCCGGAGGTGGGGGACCAAGAAGATGTCGGCGCCATTGTGAAGTTGCTTTGTGGCAAGCTGGTAGACTCTCTGGACATTTCTTTTGAACGTGCACACAGAGCGTTAGGAAGATGGTCAGATAATAGACCGCGAGATATAGTGGTCTGTTTTTCCACTTTCACCATAAAGGAGCAGGTGCTGCAGAAGGCGCGCCAAGTACAACACATTGATTACAACGACGCACAAGTCAAGGTTTTCCAGGACCTGTCAGCGCACACTTTGTCTCTGCGGAGAGGGATGAAGCCAGCTTTGGAAGCCCTAATGAAGCATAAAATTCCCTACAGATGGGCATTTCCCTTTGCCCTTTGCTTCACGACAGGAGGGCATTTGCATCGAACCTGGTCCCTTGAGGAAGTCTGGAAGATCTTACGCTTCGAGGGATTGGTGACCACAGACGGCCCGCCAGCGGAACTGGACCCGACTACGCGAGCTAAGCTACAGAAGTGGCAACGAGTCCAGGGCAAGGTGAAAAAGACCCGGACAGGCACCTGACTGGACAGCATGATCTTGTATGTTGGCCTATAGTGGAGTGCCATGTTAGCCTGTCAATGCTTTTTATAATTACAAAGTTAAGGGTTAAGGGGATGGAGAAATTGAAATGTATGAAAGGAGCATTGGGAAAGGGGGGCTTAGTTTAACATTGGTTTCTGTGTTGCAGAGGGGAGATTGCAGTTTGATAAGCAGGGGTAAGGATTTAGGGGGGGCGGAGGGAGGGGGTCATGGGTAGCTGAGCAGGGGAGTAGGTTCTTCCTCTTATACTCCTAGACGGGGGGTTATGACCTTCGCTAGTGGGACTAAGGGAGGCAGGGGAAGGGTGGGAGGGAGTAGTGGGGAGGGTGGGGGGGGGTCTTTTTTCAGGGTATGTATGTGTCACGGGGTATAGATGGGGGGAAGAGGGGTTGTAGTAACTGTGGAGGGTTTGGTGAGGGAGGGGAGGGGTTCTGGGTCAATGTGGGTCTGAGTGTTACTCCTTCTTTGTTTTACATGAGTAATATATTGAATAAGCTTAATGTCTGATTTTAAAGTGCTCACCCATAATGTAAAAGGGCTTAACTCTCCATACAAGCGTCATGCCCTTCAGCGTGAATTGCGCTTAATGTGCCCGAAGGTGGTGTTTTTACAAGAAACGCATTTGTTACCAAAACATGAGGGACTACTGGCTTCCAAACTATATCCGGGAGTATACTGTGCTTCTGATGTCAAAGGGGGGAAAAAAAGAGGAGTTGCTATCCTGTTTCATAGAGATGTCCATATACAGGTTCTCCACATGAGGAGAGACACTGGGGGGCGTTTTCTTCTTATGCATGTGCAGCTTGAGCGGGAGGAGTTTACTCTGGCTAATGTTTACGCCCCCAATGAACACCAGGAGAGGTTTTTTTAAGTACCTTCACAGGGAAATGCAGCTTTTTTCTCGTGGGAGGGTGATCATGGCTGGAGATTTCAATGCAACCATGCAACCTGGACTTGACAGGTCTGCTCCTCCTGCTAAAGCAGATTATAATATTTCACGGGCTCTACGGAACTTAGTAGAGGATATGGGTCTGTGTGACTGGTGGCGACTGTGTCACCCGAGAGGGCGAGACTATACCTTTTATTCTCAAGCACACCTTTCTTACTCTAGATTAGACTATGTGTTTCTTGACAAGACCCTTTTGGACGGAGGAGGGGAATCCGCCATTGGCCATATTACAATCTCAGACCACGCTCCGGCCTGGGTTGCCGTTCCTTCTTTGGAGGGGGAGCGAAGGGACCGAAGGTGGTCATTTAACAACTGCTTGTTACAGGACCCTCAGATTGTAGCGGATTTCCTCCCGGTCCTGAAGGAGTACTTTGAGATCAATATGGACTCGGGACCAGCTTTGAGCACTGTATGGGATGCTTTTAAAGCGGTAGCGCAAGGACATTTTATTAAGTGTGCCAGTCAAAGAAATAGGGCCCATAAAGAGCGCTTGCTGAAATGTATGGCGCAAATTGGAGATTTAGAAATAAAATACAGGGCCTCAGGTCGGGTATCTGACTATCGTAAACTGCAAGATGTGAGATTGGAGCTGACTGCGTTACACGAGGAGAGCTTGAAGTTTGTCCATGCACGATTAAAACAGATTTATTATGAAGGTGCCAATAAGCCTGGGAGGTTGCTGGCTAGGAAATTAAGAAAGCTGAGAGCTGATAGACACATTGTGCGTGTGAAAGATGTGAATGGGGCTATGTTACATAAATCTGCCCAGATCAGGGAGCGCTTTGCCCAGTTCTATGAGTCTCTATACAGGGAGGATGCTGCCGTATAGGTTGGGGGGATAGACCAATACTTAGCTGATAGAGTACTGGCTGTACTATCCGAAAAGCAAAGAAGAGAATTGGATGACCCGGTGCAATTAAAAGAGGTGTTGCAGGTTATTAAGGCCTTGCCGACGGGCAAGGCGCCAGGTTTGGACGGCTTTACTAATGAGTTTTTCAAGATGTTTGCTCGAGAACTGGCGCCGTGCTTGACATTGGTTATCAATTCGGTTAGAGACGGGCAGACACTTCCTAGAACTATGTTGGAAGCCTGGGTGGCGGTAATACCTAAGCCTCAAAAGGATAGCACGGAATGTGCTTCCTATCGCCCCATATCAATTTTGAACACGGATGTGAAAATCCTGGCTAAGGTGCTTGCTAATCGTTTGGGTGAGTTGTTGCCTACCTTGATCCACCCGGACCAGGTGGGATTCGTGCCGAAGAGGCAGGCCATGGACAATGTGCGCTGAACCCTGGACTTGATTCACTGGGCTCGGTCGCGGGCCTGTCCGTTGGTGTTGCTGGGTTTGGACGCGGAGAAGGCCTTCGACCGAGTCCATTGGGGGTTCTTGGATAGGGTGCTGCATAAATTTGGAATTGGGCCCTTATTTAGATCTTGGATCCAATCGCTTTACACTCAACCACAGGCATGTGTTAGGGTTAACGGTGGGAATTCGGGGGCGTTTTTGCTGGGCAGGGGCACCCGACAGGGCTGTCCGTTGTCTCCATTGCTGTTTGCCCTGGCGGCAGCCATTCGAGAGAACGTGAACATTTCCGGGGTTGAGGTGAGGGGGCAAGAACATAAAATCGCGCTATTCGCGGACGACGTGCTATTGTCTCTAACTAACCCATTAATCTCATTGCCTAACCTATTACAGGAAATAGAGGGTTACTTTCGAGTCTCGGGCTATAAGCTTAATGCTAATAAGTCAGAGGGCATGGCGGTGGGGGTGCCTTTGAGAGTGTACGAAGCGTTGCAAGCGTCATATGTCTTTAAGTGGTCAACTAGATCTATACAATATCTAGGGGTACAGATTCCTGCAGTACAGTCGGAATTGTTTTCTGTTAACTACCCGGTACTTCAGAAGGCGATTTACAGTGATTTGGATAGATGGTCTCATATGGGACTGTCTTGGCTAGGCCGGATAGCGGCGATTAAAATGAATATTTTACCTCGGCTATTGTACTTTTTCCAGGTTCTTCCCTTGAGGTTGCCTCGGTCTTTTTTGTCTAGTTTGCAGGATCGCCTGTTACACTTTATATGGAACCAGAAGAGACCCCGTTTGGCACGGGCTATTTTGTATCGGAGTAAGCACCTTGGCGGTCTGTCAGTGCCGAATTTGTGCTGGTACTATTGGGCTGCTCAGGCTAGGTCGGCGGTAGAGTGGTTCAGGGGGGAAGACCACAAGCTCTGGGTACATCTTGAGCAAGCTATGGTGGGGTCCCGCAGGCTGGGTAATTTAATGTGGTTACCCAACAAATAAGTACATAAGTACATAAGTAGTGCCATACTGGGAAAGACCAAAGGTCCATCTAGCCCAGCATCCTGTCACCGACAGTGGCCAATCCAGGTCAAGGGCACCTGGCACGCTCCCCAAACGTAAAAACATTCCAGACAAGTTATACCTAAAAATGCGGAATTTTTCCAAGTCCATTTAATAGCGGTCTATGGACTTGTCCTTTAGGAATCTATCTAACCCCTTTTTAAACTCCGTCAAGCTAACCGCCCGTACCACGTTCTACGGCAACGAATTCCAGAGTCTAATTACACGTTGGGTGAAGAAAAATTTTCTCCGATTCGTTTTAAATTTACCACACTGTAGCTTCAACTCATGCCCTCTAGTCCTAGTATTTTTGGATAGCGTGAACAGTCGCTTCACATCCACCCGATCCATTCCACTCATTATTTTATACACTTCTATCATATCTCCCCTCAGCCGTCTCTTCTCCAAGCTGAAAAGCCCTAGCCTTCTCAGCCTCTCTTCATAGGAAAGTCGTCCCATCCCCACTATCATTTTCGTCGCCCTTCGCTGTACCTTTTCCAATTCTACTATATCTTTTTTGAGATACGGAGACCAGTACTGAACACAATACTCCAGGTGCGGTCGCACCATGGAGCGATACAACGGCATTATAACATCCGCACACCTGGACTCCATACCCTTCCTAATAACACCCAACATTCTATTCGCTTTCCTAGCCGCAGCAGCACACTGAGCAGAAGGTTTCAGCGTATCATCGACGACGACACCCAGATCCCTTTCTTGATCCGTAACTCCTAACGCGGAACCTTGCAAGACGTAGCTATAATTCGGGTTCCTCTTACCCACATGCATCACTTTGCACTTGTCAACATTGAACTTCATCTGCCACTTGCACGCCCATTCTCCCAGTCTCGCAAGGTCCTCCTGTAATCGTTCACATTCCTCCTGCGACTTGACGACCCTGAATAATTTTGTGTCATCGGCGAATTTAATTACCTCACTAGTTATTCCCATCTCTAGGTCATTTATAAATACATTAAAAAGCAACGGACCCAGCACAGACCCCTGCGGGACCCCACTAACTACCCTCCTCCACTGAGAATACTGGCCACGCAATCCTACTCTCTGCTTCCTATCTTTCAACCAGTTCTTAATCCATAATAATACCCTACCTCCGATTCCATGACTCTGCAATTTCTTCAGGAGTCTTTCGTGCGGCACTTTGTCAAACGCCTTCTGAAAATCCAGATATACAATATCAACCGGCTCCCCATTGTCCACATGTTTGCTTACCCCCTCAAAAAAATGCATTAGATTGGTGAGGCAAGACTTCCCTTCACTAAATCCGTGCTGACTTTGTCTCATCAGTCCATGTTTTTGTATATGCTCTGCAATTTTATTCTTAATAATAGCCTCCACCATCTTGCCCGGCACCGACGTCAGACTCACCGGTCTATAATTTCCCGGATCTCCTCTGGAACCCTTCTTAAAAATCGGAGTAACATTGGCTACCCTCCAGTCTTCCGGTACTACACTCGATTTTAGGGACAGATTGCATATTTCTAACAGTAGCTCCGCAAGTTCATTTTTTAGTTCTATTAATACTCTGGGATGAATACCATCAGGTCCCGGTGATTTACTACTCTTCAGCTTGCTGAACTGACCCATTACATCCTCCAAGGTTACAGAGAATTTGTTTAGTTTCTCCGACTCCCCCGCTTCAAATATTCTTTCCGGCACCGGTGTCCCCCCCAAATCCTCCTCGGTGAAATATAGAGGGCGGGTTGACCGGTTTCCTCCAACTGTACAAGCCACCTTTTACTATTGGGATCGCATGTTTGCTGAACGTCAGCCACCTGTTTCTGGTTTGGCACCCATAGCCGACAACCCTTTGTTTGGACCGAGCGTTGGGAACCCTGTCCTTGAGCGCTGGGCGGAATCAGGATTGGATATGATGGGTCAGTTGCATGTAGGAGAAGATTTGGTTTCCTTTGACGCCTTGAGGGAGGATTTCCGGCTGCGGCAAAGTGATTATTATGTTTATTTGCAACTGAGACATTTCTTGAAAGGGCCTGAGTATGTAGCTTGTCTTAAGAGGGAAACACACCCAATGGAAGAGGTGTGTGTGCAGCATCATAGTACAAGGGGTATGATCACTTTTTTATATACGGCCTTGGTAGCACACCAAAAGCCTTCATTGTTGCATAGAAGAAGGTGGGAACAGGAATTAGATTTCACTTTAACGGATGAAAAATGGCTACAGCTGGAAAAGGGGACTATGCATTCTGTGAGGTCGGTGTCTGTGAAAGAGAATGCAATTAAAGTGTTTTTCCGATGGTACCTCACTCCGGCGCGTTTGCACCATATGTTTGTGCAGGTTCCTGACAGTTGTTGGAGGAAATGTGATGCTGTGGGTACAATGGGACACATATGGTGGACATGTCCAAAGGCTAAAGCGTATTGGAAGGCGGTGCAGGCGCGTCTTCAAAGATGGGTTGGTAGACCTGTACGGTGGCATCCACTAGTATTCATATTGGGACAGCGACCAGAAGGCCTTAAAGAACATGAATGGCTTCTGGCGAGGGGAGCCCTACAGGCAGCAAGAGTAAATCTGGCTCAGAGTTGGAAGTCGCCCTTAGTGCCATCACTGGCACGCTGGCTCACTAAGCTACGATATATGTGTGAGATGGAGAGACTGACAGCAGTTAAATCTAAGATCTTGCCTAGGTGGGAGAGAATATGGTTGCCATTCTTGAATGCTGGGTAGGGGAGAGTGTCACTGGACTGAACCACAGGAAGGAGTCTTACAGCATGGTAAGGGGGGAGGGATGTGTCGAGGGGGGCTGTAGGGTGGGGGGCGGGTTAGGTCAGGTGGGGGTAGTTTCTGTATAAAATTGAAAAAGTTGAAGTTATCTGGGGATCTAAGTTAGATTTGATACGAATTATGGTCATTGCTCATTTATGTACTAAGACTTCTGTTTTAATCTAGATGTGTTTCACAATGTTTATACCTTGTTGTGTATCAAAATAAGTTCAATAAAGACTTCTAAAAAATTAAAAAGAAAATATCCTGCAGCCCTGCTGAGTACAAAGTGGCAAGTGCCAGTTCTAAAAGAATCTCACCTGTCACCTCCTGGTCTGCCAATATGGGAGCAAAAGCAAAGGATGTGGAGCACCAAAGTGGATCAAACTTGGGTGGCAAGGCAGTACCAAGTTTAAGAAGGGTGACATGACCAAATTTCTTTAAACCTGTGATCAGTTTGAGTAGGATTTCAGCACGAGGCGTGACAGTGGGGTAGGTGTTAAGGCAGCCAGCAGGGGGAATTATGTGTACAGCTGAGCAGCACAATTTTGGCAGTTGTGCTTGTTGAATTAGACGGGCACGTCAAGTGACGGTGGGGTGAGGCGGGCTCGTCTCAGTCGCAGGCAGCTTTTGATCAGATGAAAAGATGGAGGGCTCTGAGGGCGAGACACTGAGAGACTGATGAGTTGAGAAGATGGAGGTGTCCGAGGGCGGGGCACTGAGACCGTAATCAGGCGGGCTCGCTGCAGGCAGTTTTTCTCCGTAATCAGATGGGCTCGTTGCAGGCAGTTGTTGAAATCAGAAGATGGAGGTCTCCAAGGGGGGGGGGGGGGCAGTGACAGCGTAATCAGAGGGCGAGAAACAGAGACCGATCACATGAGAAGATGCGGGTTGGCTGGAGCGGGAGTGAGAGGGGTGCTGTGATTGGCTGTGTGGCGTGAAGTAGGGCTGCGTAGCGAGTGACGTATTGTGCGGGGGGCGGGGCTGAGGGCGGCTGTATGAGTGGTGCTGAGAGGTTATGAACACTACAGGGCTTCAGTGGCATGGAGTGAGCTTCAGAACGTTGGAGGTGCGAATTATGTGTGGGGGGCGGGGCTGAGAGCGGGTCTATGACTGGTGCTGAGACCCTACGAACACTGCAGGGCTTCAGGGCGGCTTCACTGCCAGGGAGTGAGCTAAAGAACGTTGGAGGTGGGAATTATTTATATATATATAAGGGGGTCTTTTACTAAAATGCATTAAGCAGTTAACATGCGAATTAGCGCACGTTAACTGCTGCTACACAACGAACGAACGAAGAAGAGGACCTCGGCTGGCAGGGGTTGGGGTCCCCCGCCAGCAAAGGTAGGCAACGGCGGGGAATGGTTGGCGGCAGGAGAGGGGTCGAGAGGGTCATCGGCAGGGGGGGGGGTCAAAGTTGGTGCTGGTGGTGGTGGTGGTGGTGGCGGCGGCAGGGGGTGGGGTCGGCAATGGGGGGGGGTGTCGGCAGTGCCAGGGGGGATAAAATGTGCCCCCTCGGCTCTGGACCCCCCTCCCGCCAAAATCTGGCTACGCCCCTGGCACTGACGCTAAGTACGCTCCATTGTGGTGCCTACTTCTTAGCACCAAATCATGAAGTTGCCCTCTATATATGTTATAATGCACATACCCATGTAAAGTACATGCTAATATTTGTCACTTGCTTTGAAGTAGGCGTAACATCTGTACCTTCAATCTAGGCACTATTATTGCTGGATTTGCACTAGTATTTTATTAGGAGCCTTCCTGCTCACTTACCCTAGTTGCCCTGTTATAAAATTACCCCCATATTCTGAAAGCATTCTAAGATTGCTCATAGTGACTGCGTAGCAAATTCTATGCTCAGACATCATCTCAGCTTGTGAAACTAATTGAAAATGCCCAGATGTAGTCTCATGCAGCAGCTGTCTGTGTAGCTTCTACTAACACTGGCAAAGGAAGAAACAATACACTGATGAGCATCTGGAAACTAAGATCCCTGCTGACATATTTACAGGCACTGTACACATCTGTTTTGATGTCAAAGAGAATTATCCCAACCTAACAATTAAGTGTTAACGTCATGCACTAGGGAGGGAGAGGGGCAAGAGACTTGGGGCCAGATGCACTAAACCTTAACAACCCTCTAACAACCCTTTAACGAAGGAAATTCCTAACCGTTGCATGCATTAAAGGCCTTTTTCCAACTAAGCAAGCAGCTAACGAAAACGGAATACAAAAGAGTAACTACCATTGTAATGTAACAATACCGACGATCACACCAAATCATTTACCGCGACATATTAAACGTATGGTCAGAGCAGTTGTAAAGGCCTGAGCTGTCATCTCCCTGCTGCCCCCTGCACCATAAAAATCAAAGCTGGCATGTTTAAACAGAAAAGTGAGATAAAAAAAAATAAAAACACCACAAACACTGGCTCCCCGCTTTCTCCTGCATAAAATATAAAACCTTTACAAACATAAAAAAAGGATCGGGAGGGGGCAAAGGCGCTCATCAGGAGCGTCCTGTATGGACGGCCTTGCCCCCCCCCCCCCCCCCCGAGATCGCCGCTGTTCCCCGCTTCCACCCTTTACTAAATTAAAAACTGAAAATAAAAATCTAAACTTTTGCAGCGCCGGGCCCCCCTCCCTTCCTGTCTCGATCTTCTTCTTTTCCCAACACTGCTCCGCCTCCCGCCATCCTCCGCCCCTTGTCCTGCCCCCCTGAGTTTGTCGCCACCGTTCCCCCCCTCCAACGGACCCCCCCTCCGCCTTACCGGCTGTGCAGCGCCTCTCACCTGTGTGTGTAAGTTTCATACGTAGGTAACTTACGTCAGAGGAGGGCGGGCACAGGAAGAAGGAGAGAGACGTCGGTGGAGGCAGAAGTGATCAACGATCCGTTGTTTCATCCCGTGCAGCGTCTTCACACACAGGTGAGAGGCGCTGCACGGCCGGTAAGGCGGAGGGGGGGTCCGTTGGAGGGGGGAAATGGCGGCGATGAACTCGGGGGCGGGGCAAGGGGCGGCGGATGCAAAAGTTTAGATTTTTATTTTCAGTTTTTAATTTAGTAAAGGGCGGAAGCGGGGAACAGCGGTGATCTCGGGTGGGGGCAAGGCTGTCCATACAGGATGCTTCTGACGAGCACCTTTGCCCTATCCTTTTTTGAGGTATGTTTAGTTTTGTAGTGATGCAGAAGGGAGCGGGGAGCCACGTGTTTGTGGGTTTTTTTTGTTGTTGTTCTGACATTTGTGGCATGCGCAGAGCAGCCAGCATAACGCTTGGCTGCTCTGCGCATGATTTAGGGGCCGATTACCGACGGGGATTACGAATCTTTGATACATTGTACTTTTCAATACCGCACTGAACATGTGCGACTTGTTTTTTTGGTGCATGCTTTGTTTTTTCAAATTCGTTAGGGAGTTTAATGTTTTTGAATTTTTTACGTTTGGTTGATGCACCTGGCCCTTAGTTTGCAAATGTGTTAGGAATAATGGTAATTGTGGCCATTGTCGAGACATTTCATCAGTGGCAGTTTAGATAATTTGTTCTTTTTGGCTTAATTTATCAGCTGTTATTGCTTATATTTCTACAATTCGCTCAAGGATGCTATGGCTGGCCTTTACTTTTGTTTGTTACTTCTTATGGCCTAATGAAAATGATTTGAACATAAAGAGGCTTATCACATTGTATGTTCCAGATGGTGTTGCCCTATTCAACTGTCTGGCAGAAGAAAAAAGATTCAGGAACTGTATTTAAAAAATTGCTAGGTTATAAAATAATAGTGTATAGATAGATAGATAGATAGATATGGAGAGAATTTCTAGAATAGTTGACAGATTTTATTTCTTATTCTGTTCTTTTATTTCTCCAAGGCAAGATTCCACCAAATGCAACCCTGATCTTTGAGATAGAGCTTTATGCAGTCACCCAAGGACCACGCAGTGTTAATACATTTAAAAAGATAGACTTGGACCAAGACAAACACCTCTCGAGAGATGAGGTAGGTCATATCTCACCCACCAGTAGTATTATTGTTTATAGTATATGTATAGATCACTTTTAATGAATACACAAATCCCACCTGGTATATTTTTATGGGAAAAGGACTAGGAGATTTTTTTTGTTCTAGAAGTTTAACTGCAGTTTGCATGGTTTTAAGTAGACCTGTTGTTCTATCAAAAAGTTTAATCGCAATTAATTGCCTGATTAAAACCTTTTGATCACAATTAATCACATTTGTAGTTGCTGACCACTGCAGCAGTATCCAGGCAGTTAACCAGATAATGGTGATATTCAGCCCACTACCAGTTAGCTAAAACATTGGTAGTAAGAGTTTCTTTACATTGATCCTAATGAATTCTGACTACAAAGTAACACTGGGATTGGGAAAGCAAGTTTAGATGTTGATTTATTTTTTTTGGTTTACAATAATCTGTTCTCTATTTCAGGTAAAACATTACTTGATGGAGGATTTTAAGAAAGATGGTAAACCACGAGACCTAGTTCGTGAGGACTGGATTTTAGAAGATATATTTAAAAAGAATGATCATGATGGAAATGGCCTCATTTCTGCAAAAGAATACAATGTGTATCAACACGATGAGCTATAGTAATAGACCATTTTTAAACCATTGGTATAAATATAGAGTGCAGCAATTGAAAGATCTGTAAAACAGACATCTTTTCTACATGCTTCTTGTTTTTAGTGAATAATCTTTAGCCAGGTTTTCTGCAGCAGGCAAACTGGCTGTGTACAACCATCTGTGTCTGTTTACCAGTTCCCCATCCCCCAATAATTAATTATTCATCCAATTTTATTCAGCTTTCTGCTGAAGATAGTAAAGTACCCATGATTTCCGGCCTCACAAATGGGCTAGTTCATTTGAAATCTCAGGGATGTGAGAGCAGATTGTGATATATCAAATATTTTTAAAGTTGTCTAGCTCTTGGTTTCTGCTTTTGGCCAGGCAATGAAACTAGGCATCATGAAATATCCATACATCCTCATTGTTGTATCATTAAATGCTTGCTACAGTTGTAGCTATTATAGGCTGGTATATTTAAGAGGTACTGTTTGCAGTACTTTCAGTTTAGGAAATGAGGTACTACTTAGTTTCATGGTTTATAATTGAGCCAGCCCTCACATACTGTAATGACTCATCCAAATATATGATTTTGGACCAGGATTATACCCAGAGCTGTTGAAACCCAATTTTATAACACTATGGAGTGGAAGGACCAGTAGAAAGAAGAGAATTGGGTAGGAGGAGGAAAACATGAATCAGGTCATGTAGGGAGGGGAACCTAGAGAGGGGGCAGGAATGCCTGGGACTGATCTGTTGGAGATGGGCTTGAGTGGGGGGGTGGGGGGGGGGTGGTAGGGAATTTCCATGAGTATCAGCTAGTCTGTTTTTAAAGTAACTCACTCAGGGGCCGATGCAGAAAGCCTTGTGGTACAGCTGGCTTAGCACACTGCTATTCCACAAAACTACCTCTCCAAAAATACCGCAGCAGTAATCTGCAGCTCCTTGCAAAATGTCACCCTTCCTGTCAGGGCCTCAGCAGCAACTGGATCATTCACTGACAAGAAAGATGATATTAAAAAAAAAAGTTTGCCGGCAGTCTGCACCAGCCCCTTATCTCTGTCCCCTCCCCGATACTGAAGAATTTCCCTGGTGTCTAGTGGTCCTCCCACCCCTCTGATAGGATTGGCATCACCAGCCTCCTTCCCACCTACTCTCAATAGGACCGACCAGCTCTTTCCCTCCTTCTCTCCTTAAAATATTGCCCTGGTGAGTAGTGGCACTCTTCTCCTCCTTCCCTCCCTCCTACCTGAATTAAAAAAAAAAAGTCTTTGGGGGCTGCCATTTTGGAGATGATGGTCTGAAGGCAGGAACAAGTGGGCATCGTTCCTGCCTCATTTAAGATATACTTCTGGCGGAGACTTGAGCAAGAGGTCAGGGTCCCCACTGTACCAGGGTTGACTTTTTTTTTTTTTTCTTTTTAATTCAGGGTGGGTGGACAGGTTAGGGGGTGCCACTAGACACCAGTGCAATTTTTTTAAGGAAGAAGATATGCAGGTTGGTCCTGTCGGGGGAGGGGCACTACTAGATACCAGGGAAATTCATGTTTAATTGGGGGAGGTATAGGAGGGGCTGCACCTCTCAGCGGGCATAAGGGGGTGCAGGACAGACATTATTTATTTTTTTGGTGGGGCCAAGAGGAGAACTATGGAGCCAATGCCTGGCGGTAGTTTTTTTGGCATAGCTACGTGATTGCAAATAGGCTCTTTAGCATCCATTTTATATGTTGTGCGATGATGTCTACCATGGGAGTAAACCTTAGTGCAGAAATCATTTTAATATACAGTGGGCTATTAATGAGCAGCCCGCCTTAGCTTTCTGCATCAGCACCTCCGGGTTAGTTATCAGTATCTTTTTGTCTGCTCTTTTCTGTAAGATTTATTCCACATAATAATCATAAGGTAAGCTGTTTGCACTTCTGTTATCCACTTTTGTTTGCCTTTTTTTTTGTTAGGAAACAGAAAATGGAAGAATAAAGATATTTATCAACAAGATGTTTCCACACAATGGACAGTTTGGGATAATTTTATGTCTAGTTAGGTTTTTATAAAACTGTTTGGAGGTATACATGCATAGAGTTGATGTACAAAAATCCAGCACTTACTTTCACATGATATATGCATAGGAATTTCCAGGGGTGGGATTGGCTCTCATAACTATATTCTATAAGATACATATATGTGTCTATTCTTCCCAACACATACGCACACAAATCTGTGCATTAGCTTTCCCTGGGATAATTTTATAAAGGCAAGTAGGCACATATGTTTTTGTAAAATAGGTGCAACATCTACACCTAGGTGCCCTATTATAAAAATTACCCTCTGTGTGGATTAGGGGCAGCACTGTAACATACAGCTGACACAAAATTATTAGAATGCAGAATAACTACCAAGATGTAATGTACTCTTAGGAATTCATATCACAGAATAATGTACATTTTAGTTTAATTATTCATGGTTACACAACTTAAAATCTCATGGGGCTAGTTATATAAAGGCTTTCCCCTGTGTAAGCTGGTTTTATGCATGGAAAAGTCCTTTTATAAAATTGCAGAGCCATTTGTAAATGTATACGCACACACACCAGCAAGATGGTGCATATTTGTACATCTGGCAGGTGTAGGCCTCCCTAGGGGCATAGAGCTAGATTCTGTATATGGCGCCTGAAAAATCCATGTGGAAAAAAACTACACTTAGGTATATTCTCCAAAGTGTGCCTAAATTTTATAGAATAGGCTTAAATTTCTGTGTGATATATGGAATATACCGAGTAGCTCACCACGCAACTAAATTTGGTTGTGTCCATTTAGGCCACATTTTACTTGGTGTACATCCTGACACCTAAATTAGGTGCAGATCGGGTGTATTCTATAATAATGCGTATAGATTTTAGAAATGCCCATGTCCTACCCATGGCTATGCCCTCTTTTCAACTATGCGACTTAGAATTTAGGCGCACCACATTATAGAATACACTAACAGGCTTATTTTCGAAAGAGAAAGACGCCCATATTTCGACCCAAATTGGGAGATGGGCGCCTTTCTCTCATGGGTGCCCAAATTGGTATAATCGAAAGCCGATTTTGGGCGCCTACAACTGCAGTCTGTCGGGGGAACGAACAAAGTTGACGGGGGCGTGTCGGAGGCATGGTGAAGGTGGGACTGGGGCGTGTTTATCGGCCGAGGAAAGATGGACGCGCTTGGCCGATAATGGAAAAAAGAAGGACGGCAGTAGTGAGAATTTGGGCCGCTTTTTTTTTACCCTTTTTTTTTCACAAACAAGTCCCCAAAAAGTGCCCCAACTGCCCAGATGACCACCGGAGGGAATCGGGGATGACCTCCCCTGACTCCCCAGTGGTCACTAACCCCCTCCCACCAAAAAAAAGAACTTTAAAAACTTTTTTTTTCCAGCCTGTATGCCAGCCTCAAATGTCATACCCAGCTCCATCACAGCAGTATGCAGGTCCCTGGAGCAGTATTTAGTGGGTGTAGTGGACCAGGCAGGTAGGCCCAGGCCCATCCCCCCCTACCTGTTACACTTGTGCTGGTAAATGGGAGCCCTCCAAACCGCCTCCAAAACCCACTGTACCCACATCTAGGTGCCCCCCTTCACCCATAAGTGCTATGGTAGTGGTGTAGAGTTGTGGGGAGTGGGTTTGGGGGGGCTCAGCACCCAAGGTAAGGGAGCTATGGACTTGGGAGGTATTTAAAATTTTTTTTTTACTTTTTACAAGTGCCCCCTAGGGTGCCCGGTTGGTGTCCTGGGGGACCAGTGAACTACGAAACCTGGCCCCTCCCACGACCAAATGCTTTGGAATTGTTCGTTTTTGAGCTGGGCGGCTTCGGTTTCCATTATTACTGAAAACCGATACCGCCCAGCTCAAATCCGCCCAAATCTGATGCATTTTCCCGGCACCAACCGTATTATCGAAACAAAAGATGGACGCCCATCTTTTTCGAAAATAAGGTCTGTCCCGCCCCTTCACAGACCCGTCCTCGGAGATAGTCGCCCATGGAGATGGGCGTCCGCATTCAATTATGCCCCTCTAAGGGTCCTGTCTACTAAGGATGCGCTAGCATTTTTTGTGCGCACTAAAAACGCTAGTGTGCCTATAGCAGGGTTTAGTAAACAGGGCCCTTAGCGAGTTGTGTACGTAAATCTCAATGCCAGTTAGTTCTGATAATTTCTTAACATCCAATTAACAGTGCTGTTTAGCTAGTTAACCAATTAAGTTGTACGCATTATAATAGAATACTCTTTGGATTCCACACAGATTTTCAGGCGCCATATCTAGAATCCGGAGGATAGTATGAGCAGAGTAGAGGCGCAGTTGCAATGTATGTAAATATTTTATAAACTACACTGTGTAGAGTACATATACATTTACACCAACTCTTCAGCAGGTGTAAATGTGTGAATTGGCATTTGCCCACTATTTTTGTGTGTGTGGGGGGGGGGGGGGGGGAGTCTGGGGATGTATTTTATAAAGGTATATAAACACCTATGTTCTCACATAGACATCCTATCATAAAATTGGGCACTAAGGAAGTAAATCTATAAGGAACTATCTGAAGGTATGTGGCAAGTATACGCATAAAGGACTAGAGTTCCATCTTGTACATGTGTGTGGTGTTCACATACACAGGTAAATTAGCACCTTCGAATTACTTTGCATGTGGGCAGTGCAGTGCGGCAGACCACAGCGTCACACATATTCATTATAGAACACTTTGATCTAGGTATGTACTCTTACAGTCTCAGTGCAAGTATTTAACACTAGCTCCATTGTTGGTGTAAATACATACTTATACCTTAGGTGTGTACGCTGGTATTTTATAATATACGTAGGCACCTACCTTTCCTTTTTGAATTTTCACTTATACAGTATAAAAATTATAGTTAGGAAAAATTATCTTCAACATCTGAACAAATCCAAAACACAATACTAGTAGTACAATAACAGGAACCATCAAGTAATCATTTCTCAGAGAAACTTTAGACCACAGTCAAATTGGGAGGGGAGGGAAGGGAATAAATTAAAACAGAGAACAAAAATCACAAAGCAAAAAAAATAAATAATGAAAAGGCCAATAGCGTTACCATCCCACTATTCACTACTTTCCTTCATTCTCTCTCCCCTGACCTCACTCACATCTCCCTTAGCATCTAGAAAAACTCAATTGTTCTGGGAAAGATATATTTTAACTCCTGAGTATTGAACATAACATTTGCATGGGCACCTTAGCTGAAAATTAGCACCTAAGGGGCCCTTTTACAGAGCAGCAGTAAGCCCAACGTGGGCTTACCGGTTGCTCTTCTGGGACTACCACTGGCCCAACGCGGCCGCTGGCGGTAGTCCTGCCCCGAGCATGCACTGGAAATGGCTTGTGTGGCAGTAACCCGGTGGTAATTGGGTATCGCCGCATGCTGACCGGTTAGCACGAGAGCCCTTATCGCCACCGCAATGGGTGGCGGTAAGGGCTCCCTGTCGCATGGCCATGCCTTAAGAGTTCTCTTACCGCATGGCCATGTGTGCCTGGGGTCTTCTTAACCGCTGCAGTAAAAAAGGGCCCCCACCGCTAGCGCAGAGCCCTTTTTCCTGCAGCTTGGTAAAAGGACCCCTACATTTCTTGTTTCCTGTCTCATCAATAGAAATGCTTTATGCCTGTCTTGAGTAGCTTTTGTTACATCAAGATATACCCAAACCTTTTGACCAAGAAATAAAGATTGAGAATTCCTGACGTAAATCCTTAAAACTCCATTCAGATCTTGTTCAAAAGAAAAAGAGACTCATTAAGCTGCTTTTGTAATTTCTTCCACAGTCGTGCTTTCCAAGATATTTGTTAAATTGGCTAAATCCAAATTCTTTTGGGATCTTACAGAGACTCCTTCAGAAATTGTAGTAGACAAAAAAATACATCTGATTCACTAGAAGAATAGAGTCAGAATCAAAATGAAGAAAATCAAATATTTCTTGAATATATCTCTAGGAGTTATAGCAGAAAGCTTTGGAAAATTTAGACAGCGCAAATTCAAATGCCTATTAAAGTTTTCTGGTTGTTCAATCTAACATTGAATTCCTTAGGATTTTTAATTTCTTCTTCAACACTCTACTTGAATAAAACACCTGATTTTGTTCTTGAATCTTCACCACATTATCAACTTTAGAAACTAGAGCTAGAGATCAACTGAAGATTTTGCAACAGCTCTATCCAATTTGGTCAGCATGGCCCAAATGGCCTCTAAAGTCACCACCAGAGTGGGGCCACGAGTATCCTTTGGTGCCTCAAGTGGCGTTGACAAAGCTTCTGACCCGTCACAATGAATATCAGATTCACCTAGTGTCTCTGAAGATATATTACTAATCTGGGAAATCACTTCTGAAATCTGGGCTTCTGTCGAAGGTGTCCCTGCAGGATGGGCTCTGACACAAAATTCACCTGCTGCTCCCTCTAGAACCAACACAGCTGTGTCTTGCCCAGCTGTTGATTTTGCAAGCAAAGGTGAAAGCGAAGCCGGACAAAGTGGTGGGTGGAGAGCTGGCAGTGAAAGTGTTGTATTCAGGCTCAGCTGCGAGGGCTCTCCCTCGTCAACCACAGATAAAGAGTCATCACCACTGTTTTCATTATTACATAGTAACATAGTAGATGACGGCAAAAAAAGACCTGCATGGTCCATCCAGTATGCCCAACAAGATAAACTGCTACTTTTTGTGTATACCTTACCTTGATTTGTACCTGTCCTTTGCAGGGCACAGACCATGTAAGTCTGCCCAGCACTATCCCCGCCTCCTAACCACCAGCCCCACCTCCCACCACCGGCTCTGGCACTGACCGTATAAGTCTGCCCAGCACTGTTTTCATTATTGGGAGGCTTGATGGCATAGCAGTCAATCTGTTACTGCTTCATAGAGGATTGAGTTGGGGGTCAAAGAGGGATAATCTCGGGCTTTACCTCATCATTTAGGCAGTATAGGGGTCCTTTTACTAAGGTGTGTTAACAGATTTAGCGTGTGCTAAGTGATAAAACGTCCATAGGAATATAATGGGTATTGTATCATTTGGCACACCTTAGTAAAAGGACCCCATAGTAAATATTAAGCGGCAAATAACGTGCACAGCAAACAGATGCGGCCATCTTGACTCCTCCCCCCTCACCTTTCCTTAAAGAATATTCTCCAAATAGGTGTATTTTTGGTTTTTAATATATCAGTTAAAGATTATGTGTTTTTCTCATGTTACCAACCTAAAATGGATGATCAGAGGCATTATGAGACGTTACATACAAAATCAAAATATTTTAGAAAGAGACTTTATTAATTACATTTCAAACTACAACACATGTGCCAATGACAAATTTAATTAAATAAGTTTTGTGATGAAAGAATTTGTCAAGATTCCTAAAAATAAAAACCTAAAAAGTGCAAACCTGGATGAGCATAATTATCTGTATTGTAAATAAAGCTGTCAAAAATCACAACTTTTGACTACAAAAATATAAAATGTTTGGTGATTAAGAACTGATGGGTTTATGTCTTTAGGGGCCCTTTTACAAAGCCATGTGAGGGCTAACATGCGGGTAGTGTACACCAAATCAGCACTATCACCGGGGTAAGCTTGTGCACCCAGCGGTAATTCCGAGTTTGGCAAGCACTGAATCCCTCAGTAGAAAATATTTTTCTATTTTCTACCAAGGGGGGCATTCCTGGCGGTAATCGGCAGCACAGCCACACTGGTGCACGCTGCATGGTTACTGCGCAGGTAGTGTGTGAGCTCTTACCACCAGGTCAATAGCTGGCGTAAGGGCTCAGGACGTAAACAGGCCACTACCACAGGCCACTTTTTACCGCGGCTTTGTAAAAGGACCCCTTACTAATCACCATATAAGGGGGGGGGGGAGAGTTATCAACATGGGCTACTGTTAAAGATGTGTTATTTTACTATCAACCCCAGTTATTAGTAACTAGTTCTCACTGCATAAAATGGGACCTATGCTAGAATAGCATGAGTTAGTCATAACATAATATGTCTTATGAGCAGCCCACAGTGATACCAATCCAGCTTATTTTCAAAAGAGATCGCCGCCCATCTTCCGACACAAATCGGGAGATGGGCGTTGATCTCCTGAATCCAGCCAAATCGGCATAATCGAATGCCGATTTTGGGCGGCTTCAACTGCGTTGCGTAGCGGGGCTGGCGAAAGTTCAAAGGGGGCATGTCGGCATCGTAGCGAAGGTGGGACAGGGGCGTGCATTGAGATGGCCGGCTTCGCCCGATAATGGAAAAAAGAAAGCCGGCCGTCATGAGAATTTGGTCCGTTTTTTTTTTTACCCCTTTTTTTCAGGTCCAAGTCCCTAAAAAGGGCCCCAACTGACTAGATGACCACTGGAGGAAATTGGGGATGACCTCCCCTGACTCCCCCAGTGGTCACTAACCCCCTCCCACCCTCAAAACAACAAGTTTAAAAACTTTTTTTGCCAGCCTCAAATGTCACACCCAGCTCCCTGACAGCAATATGCAGGTCCCTGGAGCAGTTTGTAGTGGGTGCAGTGCACTTCACACAGGAGGACCCAGGCCCACCCCCCCCTACCTGTTCCACTTGTGGTGGTAAATGGGACCCCTCCAAAACCCACTGTACCCACATGTAGGTGCCCCCCTTCAGCCCTTAGGGATATGGCAATGCTGTAGAGTTGTGGCCAGTGGGTTTTGGGGGGGATTTGGGGGGCTCAGCACCCAAGGGAAGGGTGCTATGCACCTGGAAGCTAATTGTTTTATTTTTTAAATATTTTAGACGTGCCCCCTAGGGTGCCCGGTTGGTGTCCTGGCATGTCAGGGGGGCCAGTGCACTAGTAATGTTGGCTCCTCCCATGCCCAAATGCCTTACATTTCGTCGGGTTTGAGATGGCCAGCTCCGGTTTCCATTATGACTGAAAATCGGAGTCGGCCATCTCATCTAACCCCGGCGAGCGATTTGGCTGGCGCCAGGCATATTTCGAAAATACGCTTGGCTCCGCCCCTTCACGGAGCTGGCCCTGAAGATGGCCGCCAATCGATTTGGCCGGCGCCGTTCGATTATGCCCCTCCACACCTCCCAACTCATATCTAGTTAATTCCTGAAAGTACTGTGGCACCATCATTCCTCAGGCTTCAGCATTAGGACACATTATTTCAATCTCTTATGCCAGAGATCAAAACATGGAACAGCATGAAGTCTTACATATTTTAGTCCATTGAACGAACACTCAAAACAGCCATAGACCGTCTCCCTCTTAGCATTCCCCATTCCACAAAGAGCACAAGGCCCTTTTGGAATGTTATTGTTCAGCAAGTTTACTCGAGTATGAGACCCTTCTCGCAAGTAACCAGTGGATATGTCAGTCATACTTGCAGCTTTCTCATAATAATCTGAAAAAAGGTCATCCATATAAGAGTACGAGTTAGCAATGGTGTCTGTTGTCCTTTTACCTGCACAAAAGAGACATAGAATAAAATCAGTGGCAAGTATAGTACTAGTCCATTTATGTATCACCTGTAGAGACTGTATTCAGAAAAGCTTTCTTCTGTTCAGGAACAATTCCAAAAGGTCCAATTCAAATTATATATTTAATATATATGTATAACTAATCAGTTAGATTTTTGCAGTAGATGAATCACCCTGTGCAACTGACACAAATCTTGACAATTTAATCAGTCCCTAAGTGAACAAGACACAAAGAATTATCACTATAGATACAAAAGAAAGGATATAGAGGTGCATTTTCGATATGACTTCTAAGTCGAACTTTGGAAATTTTGTGCTAAACGTTTTAAATCCGAATAGGAAATATAGCCATTTTCAAAACAGCAAAACATCTCTTTTTTTTTTTTAATGGCCACATGCTAGATGGTTTTGTGGTCTGTGTGTTTATGTTTTTGGGCCATTTTCGAAAAGAAAAAAAACCTTCCAAGTTCAAAACGCACAATCAAGCCACTGGGGATGTACGAGGAGATAGCAATCTTAGTAGACTGGCCACACAGACATTCCAGGAGAGCAATGGTGAGCGGCAGACATGGGGTGTGGCTGGGAGGAGGCAGTCCAGCCAGACACCAATCAGCATTGCTTATGCTCCCTCTTATACTCTCAATTGACAGTTCCTCAGGCTCAGACCTGTGTCTTGGACTCTCGGGTAGAAGGAAGCAGGTGAATTAGCTGGAGCTGTGTTTTTGCAGCCAGGTAGGCCAGTTCGGAACAGGGTTGCAGATGTAAGGAAGACTTGGGGATTATTGATAAGATAAAGAGGCTGACAAGAAGAGCAGTGAATGGTGGCAATAAATGGAAGCAGGAACAGGCAGTCTAATATAAATTGTTCCTGGTGGGGGTGATGGAAGGGTTAAGAGGGAAGGCCAGTCAGATGAGAAAATGGAAGGATTTGAAGTAAAAGAGAAGAATGGTCTGATGGGAAATGAGATGAACAAATGGAGATGGGGGGGGGGGGGGTTCCCTAATGAAAGGAAGTGAGGGGCTGATGGGGAAAGGGGAAGAAATAGAGATAAGAAGGGCAGGGAATTGGAGATAACCTGATAGAGAAAAGAGAGGTAAGGATATGAAAGATCCCTGGGTAGGAAAGGGGGAGAGGTAGGTACCCTAGGCAGGAAGGAGAGTAAGAGGTCTATTAGTGGTTGCTACAGATCAGTTTATATCGGAGGTGCGGGGCGAGAGGCAAATGGATGGGGGATGGAAAAACATCAAAAAGAGAATTTACACAAAAGAAAATTTATTGTGTGCTACTTAGTATTAATTTGCTACAGTTTTCCTCATAGCAACACAAAATAATTTTAATTTTTGTGCTGCAATAGTAGAAAGTGTGTTGTTGAATGTGGAATTTCCACATCAGTAATATGTGTGTGTTGGGGGAATGGGTTTTTGCCAATACATGTGAGAGATGGACAGAAAACAAAGGGCCTAAGGCAGTGATGGCGAACCTTTCAGAGACCGAGTGCCCAAACAGTAACCCAAAATCTAATTATTTATCGCGAAGTGCCGGTACTCATTATGGGTGGGGTCACCACAAATGACTCCACCCCTATGATAGCCACACACCCTTACACCAGCCATGGGGCATATAAACAGACATCATTGAAAATATTATACTCGTATAGGAGAAAAAAAATAACATGATTTTCTTTCATTATAAATCATTTCTGTAAGTTGTTACAGCTCCAGTATACCCAGTGCAAAATAAGACAGCAGATGTAAATTCTCAAATTGGACATATTCCAAACACTAAAATGAAAATAAAATGATTTTTTTCTACCTTTGTTGTCTGGTGATTTTGTTTTTCTATCCATATTGGTCCTAGTCGCTGATTCTGCTGCTCTCTATCGGTTCTCTTAACTCCGTTTCCAGGACTTCCTTTCCATTTATTTCTTTACTTTCCTCCTTTCTTCTTCATTTCTTGCCCTCCATCCATGTCCAGCCACCCTCCTCTCTCCCCTGCCCTCCTCTCCAGCCACCCATGTAGAGCAACCCTCCTCTCCCCCCTGCCCTCCGCTCCAGCCACCCTCCTCTCCCCTTGCCCTCCCCTCCAGCCACCCATGTCCAGCCACCCTCATCTCTCCCCTGCCCTCCCAACAGCAGGCCTCCCTCCCACCCAGCACCAGGCAGTCAGGCAGGCAGGCCTCCCTCCCACCCAGCACCAGGCCACCCAGCACTAATCCTCCCTCCCTCCCACCCACCCACCCAGCATCAGGCACCAGGCCACCCTCCCACCCAAGCACCAGGCAGGCCACCCACCCACGCACGCACCCATCAAAGCACCAGGCAGGGCACCCACCCACCCAAGCACCAGGCAGGCCTCCCTCCCACCCCAGCACCAGGCAGGCAGGCAGGCAGGCCTCCCTCCCACCCACCCAAGCACCAGGCAGGTCACCCTCCATCCCTCCCTCCCACCCACCCAAGCACCAGGCAGGCCACCCTCCCTCCCACCCAAGCACCAGGCAGGAAGCACTCCCACCCAAGCACCAGGCCTCGCTCGCTCCCACCCACCCAGCAGCAGGCACCAGGGCACCCTCTCTCCCACCCGGCGTCAAGCATTCCTCCCTCCCTCCCACCTGGCACCAGCCCACCCGGCCTCCATCCCTCCCTCCCTCCCTCCCTCCGAACCCGAAGAAATTTAAAAGTCTTCCCTTGTCCGTCCAAGTAGGCGGCGTCAGCATCAGCAGTAGCAGCGAAAAGCGTGCTGCTGGTTCGGCGCATCTTCAGCCTTCTGTCTCTCAAGCTCTCTGGTCCCGCCCTAACAGGAAATGAGGGCGGGACCAGACAGCTTGAGAGACGGAAGGCTGAAGACGTGCCGAACCAGCAGCACGCTTTTCGCTGCTACTGCTGATGCTGACGCCGCCTACTCGGACGGACAAGGGAAGACTTTTAAATTTCTTCAGGTTCAGAGGGAGGGAGGAATGCTTGATGCCGGGTGGGAGGGAGGGCTGAAAGTTTCGGGTGAGGCGACCAGCGGTGTGCGTGCCAACAGAGAGGGCTCTGCGTGCCCTCTCTGGCACGCGTGCCATAGGTTCGCCATCACCGGCCTAAAGTTTTTGACCTGGCAACTGGGGCAGTGGGTTGATCTCCCGAGGAACTAGATTTCCCACTGCAGTTGTATGTGACCCTGGGCAAGTCACTTAACCCTCCATTGCCCCTGGAGTGGAGGAGTAGCCTAATAGTGTGCGATGGATTGAGATCTTGGGGAAATGAGTTCAATTCCCACCACAGCTCCTTGTGACCCTGAGCAAGTCACTTAACCCTTCATTGCCCCAGGTACAAATAATACTTAGATTGTGAGCCCATTCGGGACAGTACCTGTACAAGTATTTGTGTCTGTAAACCATGTGGAGGGGCATAATCGAAAGGGACGCTCAAGTTTTGTTGAGGACATCCTCGTAAAATGTCCCGATGGAGGGGCGGGGAAACCTGAATTATCGAAACAAGATGGACGTCCATCTTTCATTTTGATAATACGGCCGGGGACGCCCAAATCTTGAAATTTTGGTCGTCCTTACAGATGGTTGTCCCTAGACTTGGTCGTTTCTGATTTTTGGCAATAATGGAAACCAAGGACGCCCATCTCAGAAATGACCAAATTCAAGCCCTTTGGTCATGGGAGGAGCCAGCATTTGTAGTGCACTGGTCCCCCTCACATGCCAGGACACCAACTGGGCACCCTAGGGGGCACTGCAATGGACTTTATAAAATGCTCCCAGGAACATAGCTCCCTTACCTTGTGTGCTGAGCCCCCCCAAACCCCCCCTAAAACCCACTACCCACAACTGTACACCACTACCATAGCCCTTATGGGTGAAGGGGGGCACCTAGATGTGGGTACTGTGGGTTTCTGGTGGGTTTTGGATGGCTCGCTGTTTCCTCCACAAACGTAACAGGTAGGGAGGGGCCTGGGTCCGCCTGTCTGAAGTGCACTACACCCACTAAAACTGCTCCAGGGACCTGCATACTGCTGTGATGGAGCTGAGTATGACATCTGAGGCTGGCAAAAAATATTTTTAAAGATGTTTTTTGAGGGTGGGAGGGGGTTAGTGACCACTGGGGGAGTAAGGGGAGGTCATCCCCGATTCTCTCTGGTGGTCATCTGGTCATTTCAGCCACCTTTCTGTGACTTGGTCGTAAGAAAAACAGGACCAGGTAAAGTCGTCCAAGTGCTCGTCAGGGACGCCCTTTTTTTCCCATTATGGGTCAAGGATGTTCATGTGTTAGGCACGCCCAAGTCCCGCCTTCGCTACGCCTCTGACAGAAAGCAGTTGGGGACGTCCAAAATCAGCTTTCAATTATACCGATTTGGATGACCCTGTGAGAAGGACACCTATCTTCCTATTTGTGTCGAAAGATGGGTGTCCTTCTGTTTCGAAAATGAGCCTGTCACCTAAAGGATCACTTGCTGTATATCAAGTGCCATAAATAAAATAAATAAATTGCATTGTAATAAGTTAAAGTACCTGTAAATGGACATGTTCCTAAGAATGGGCAAGGTTCAAATTACCCTTGTATATAATTTTGATTTTTTTTTCAGCAAATAATTTTAAAAATTTTGCATAACTCTCTGGGGTGCAACTTAAAATGTAATCACAGTAGCTATTGATCCCAATCAAAATGTAGTACCTGCAGCTTGTTCATTGACCCTTATTTTTGTATAGTCAAGTGTACAACACGGCAACCACAATGCACTGTTCAAATAGTTGAATAGCTGAAAAGAGGAAACCCTCATAAAAACACTACATGGCCAATTTTCAGCAGTGTGGAGACCACACAAAATTAAACAGATTATAAATTTAACTTAATTTTAAACAATCCTTTCCATTACTACTACTACTACTATTTAGCATTTTTATAGCGCTACAAAGCATACGCAGCGCTGCACAAACACCAAGTACAACTACTGAAAATACAAATAGCAGATATAACTTATCCATTCAAAGTTATATTTGATATTTGTGCATTTGGGCTGCCCCAAAACAAAATGGATAACTATTTACAACTTAAAATGGCCAAATCAATCCATTCAAATGCCCATTTTTTAAAGTACTTATGTGGTCCACACTGCCACAAACTACACACGTGTTTTTGAATATTGACCTCTACATTAAAATAAATAAAACAGCCTCTCCCCCGAGACTCAAACTACTCCCTTTGTGTTTCTCTTTTGTAGACATTAACTTATGTGTAGTCTTCTCCCAGGTCATTTTGTGTGTTCTTCAGCTAAATATGTATGATGTATGAAACACTCCTTTCTCTTACTGTAAAATACCCTGGTTCAAATACCACATAGAAAACTTGGAGGCGTATTTTCAAAGCACTTAGACTTTCAAAGTTCCTTAGGTTACTATCCAGCTTATTTTCGAAGGAGATCGCCGGCCATCTTCCGACACAAATCGGGAGATGGCCAGCGATCTCCTGAACCCGGTCAAATCGGTATAATGGAAAGCCGATTTTGACTGGCGCCAACTGCTTTCCGTCACAGAGCTGGCCAAACTTCAAGGGGGCGTGTCGGTAGGGTAGCGAAGGCAGGACGGGGGCGTAGTCACGAGATGGCCGGCTTCACCCTATAATGGAAAAAAGAAAGCCAGCCTTGATGAGCATTTCACCAGCTTCACTTGGTCCCTTCTTTTTCAGGACCAAGCTTCAAAAAGGTGCCCCAACTGACCAAATGACCACCGGAGGAAATCGGGGATGACCTCCCCTTACTCCCCCAGTGGTCGCCAACCTCCTCCCACCCAAAAAAAAGAAAAATATTTTTTTGCCAGCCTAAAATGTCATACCCAGCTCCATCACAGCAGTAAGCAAGTCCATGGAGCTGTTTTTTGTGGGTGCAGTGCACTTCAGGCAGGTGGACCCAGGTCCATCCCCCACTACCTGTTACACTTGTGGTGGTAAATGTGAGCCCTCCAAACTCCCCCAAAACCCACTGTACCCACATGTAGGTGCCACCCTTCACCCATAAGGGCTATGGTAATGGTGTAGAGTTGTAGGGAGTGGGTTTTTGGGGGGGGATTTGGGGGGGCTCAGCACACAAGGCAATGGAGGTATGTACCTGGTAGCAATTTTTGAAGTCCACTGCAGTGCCCCCTAGGGTGCCCGGTTGGTGTCCTGGCATGTCAGGAGGACCAGTGCACTACAAATGCTGCCCCCTCCCATGACCAAATGCCTTGGATTTGGCCGGGTTTGAGATGGCCGGCATCTGTTTCCATTATCGGCGAAAACTGATGCCGGCCATCTCAAACCCGGCCATCTCTGACATTTGGCCGGCCTGAACCGTATTATTGAAACGAAAGATGGCCGGCCATCTTTTTCGATAATACGGTTCGGGAGTGCTCTTTGTGACACTGGCCAAATAGATGGCCGGCCATCTATTTGGCCAGCGCCGTTCGATTATACCCTCCATGGGGCTCATTTTCAAAGCAGCACTTACTTACAATGTTCCATAGATTACTATGTAAGTTTGTAAATCTAAGTGCTTTGAAAATATGCCTCTATGTAACTTTGTAAGTCTAAGGGCCCTGTTTACTAAGCTGCACTGTATAGGAATATATGGGTATCTCTAGTGTTAGCGCGTGCTAAAAATGCTAGCGCGCCTTAGTAAACATGGCCCTAAGTGCTTTGAAAATGAGCCCCATAGTGCTAATAATACTAACACTTGACTGCATTTTATATAAGTGAAAAAAATTCTGCAAAACAATGCTGTCTACAGTTATTTGTAGTTTTCAATAGATCTTGCTGAAGCCTGCAAACTTCACAACTGAAATTTTTAAAACCATTCTTCTGAGTTTTATTACCAGTGGACATTATATCTGAATGGAATAGACTTCTCTTTAACATGCTCAATGAAAATGATCTTGATTGCTCTTTTTCAAATCCTCCTTTTGACGCTGAGGTAACACAGAGTTCTGTCACAAGAAAAGAAAACAGAAATGGCTGAAGATATATATTCTCATAGCGATTACAGCTCATCAACACTCTAGCCAATGAAATTTGGGCCACTTGGAGGGCTTTCAGTTGATTCTTAAGACTCCCCAACAATATACCATTACAGTAATCAAAACAGGGTGCAATACTCTGAACAACCATCCAAAAGTTATGCAGCTTCAATAACTCTTCCAGTTTCCCAACCAATCTTAGTTTGAAAACTACATCCTTTATAATTTTCTGAACATGAGATCTCATAGACAATTTAGATTCTACCATAACTCCTAAATTATGAAGACCATTGACAACAGGAATTACCTTTCAAAGGAGAATACATCTGGTACATCAGAACATGAATAACTCAATAAAATCAGGATCTAAATCTTCATGGTGTTCAATTTTAGATGATTAGCTTTCACCCTACTCTGAATAGACTACATTTGAAGATTTAACCCCCCCCCCCCCCCCCCCCCCCCGTTTACAAAGCCGCATGGCAATGCCGACACAGCCCAATCAAAGTGAATTGATTGTAATCTGTTAACTAAAATCGCTTGGTTCACAGCATCAAAAGCAGCAGCAATACCTAATACAAACAAAATGAAATGCTGCCCCTTATCAGAAACCTGTTCAGGCTGTATGAAAGATAGAGTAAAGTCTCTGTATCATGGGCTGTACGAAACCCAAACTGATTAGGTTCCAAGATTTCATGAGTTTCAAGAAAATCAGTTAACTGATCATATACTATTTTTCCATCACCTTTAGCAAAAATGGTAAGGAGGAAATAGATCTATATTTGTCTACTACAGCCACATCTAGGGCACAATTTTTTAGCAATGGTTTAACTACAGCTATTTTTAAACTAGCTGGAACAATACCTGTATCAAAACATTTATTCATGATGTTCACAAAAAGCGGTGCAGATAAATCACTCAGTGGGTCTTTTACAAAGGCGAAGTAGCGTTTTTAGTGCTAAAAACGCTACCGTGCCCTTGTAAAAGGCCCACTCAACATTTTAAGTACTGATGGCTTACAAACATCCATCTTACATATTACTAACACGTGACAAGATCTTTTTTACCTGATCAATATAAACTTTCTGAAAAGTGGACCACTGCTCATCTCCTGATAAAAGGCAAGACAATTCAACAGGTAAGCTTAAGTTATTAAAATGACCCACTATCTTCATCACTTTCCCCATAAAGCCACTGGCGAAAATGCAGCTAGAAATAACCAAACCAAAACCTCACAAGCCCTTAGATTCTCTCATCGCTAAAGCTGACACTATCACAAATAACTCCTTAAAACCTGATAGAGCCTTTTCAATGATTTAATCATAATACGCACCTCTGCTAATATTATTGTCCCATTACTTACCTTAATAGACAAAGTTAATTTGTTGGTTCAGAATACCAATACTGGAATGTTTTGACTTACTGTGTAGAGTGTGCAGCATGTGTGGACTAATTGCTTACAGCTTCCCAACATTTGTTGGTACCTGCCCTGGTCCCAAATCATATAGGGGTCCTTTTACTATAGGGTTGGTGCATGGCAACAGGCTTGCTGCGTGCCAATCTGGAACTACCGCATGCCATTTCTAGTGCTACAAAAATATTTCTATGTTTTTAGCGCCAGTGCTTACCCAGTAGTAATCAAGCAGCACAGTATGCTGCCCAGTTATCACTGGGTTAGCATGGGAGCCCTTACTGCGTCAAAAACATGTGCTAATGCACTGCAGGCCCCCTTTTACTGCAGCTCAGTAAAAGGACCCGGTAATTCTTCATGTGAGCAGTCCCCTCATACAGTCTGTATTTTTGTACTTGATGGATTTTAGTGTTAAATATTATTAATTTTGTTTTATTTAATTGTAGCTCATTATACATTATATTTTGTTTTAATTTAACTTCTGGATTCTGAACTTTTTGGGAAAAAGTGAACTTATCAGTCACTGTATTAAATTAAATTAAATTTCAATTTAAATTTATGTATAAATTATGAAAACACCACAAAGTGGGTGTATACTGTACACTAAAAGTATGCCTCTCCTTATAGAATTACTCCCAAGGAGGGTAATTTTATGAAAGCATTTTCATGTGTATATGAGTGTACATGTATAAAATGCCTCATATAAAATTACCCCACATGTAAAAGTATATGTGAAGATGAGAATGCCTGTTCTTGTACGTGATTTGGATGAAGGCTGTTCTGGGGCGAGTTTTGGGCAAACTATAGGCAGGGTCATGATTTACATGTGGACTATAAAATGTGGGTTCACATACATTACAAATCATAACAAATGAACATTTATGCTTGCTTCCAAGGTATGAACCACTGTCTAGTCCACCCAACAATGGCTCTGCTAGTCAGGCCCCTCAGAAACAGGAAGTCAAGTTGGAAGGGATGGACTGGCAGAGCCACTGGCAGCATTGTTTAAACAGCAATTTCACTTCTTTATATCATTTTTATTTCACTGGGAAGTAGTTTGACTTGCAGGGGCATAGGAAACCGCACTGCTGAACTAGGGGAAGGGGGAGGGGCGCTGCTGGATCAGGGTGTGGGATAAGAGTGCTGCTGGACCAGGGGGAACCCAATCTACAAAGGTTTCCCAGGTGGTTAAAGTGATTCTGCTTATATCACTTAAAGTTCTCTTATTTTACACAACTGAACAAAACTGATTTTCAGAGGAACTTATGTAGGAGAAAAAGTAAATTTGGAAAAGACACCTACTTACCAAAGTGGCCATCCAGGTGTATATAGAGTGCAAACACACTAAATGCAATGGTTGTATGTGCTGGGAAAACTATTGCTTTGTCCCGACCCTTATAATTTTGGTCCTCAATAATATGAAACTAGGATTTAAAGAACAAAAATACTGGATTAATCATCTTCATCTGTCATCTTAAATTCATACAGCGCATCACTGCCCCCATCTCCAAAAAGTCCTCATGATCTTCTACGGTTTTTTCTTCCATTTCCTTTGTTTTTTATGGTATATGCTGATCTATTATGTTACATTATGTTCTGTGTCTATCTATGTTTATTTTGTAGACCCCTGATGAACGCATTATGCCAAAAAATGGCCCATGTAGGGTCTACTGGGTCATCTTCTCATTGCTTTGTAGATTACTGCTTATGAATTTTATTTATTTGTTACATTTGTATCCCACATTTTCCCACCTATTTGCAGGCTCAATGTGGCTTACATAGGACCGTTATGGCGTTCGCCAGTTCCGGTATGAACAAATACAAGGTGTTATTATGATAGAATAAGGTTCAAGTATGGTAGATACATTGGGGAAATTTAGGGAGGAAGTGGAAGGTTGGGGTGTGTCCATTGCAATCTATGGTTTTGTTGTGTTGCATGTGTTCAGGCTTTTATGTTGGGTCAGTGGGATATGCCTTCCTGAACAGGATTGTTTTTAGTTCTTTCCGGAAATTCAGGTGGTTGTACGTTGTTTTTGTCAGAGCGTTCCATAGTTGTGCGCTTAAGTAGGAAAAGCTAGATGAATACGTTGATTTGTATTAGAGTCCTTTGGTGCAAACTATGTTAGAAGCTTGGACTTCAGTTTTGCCTGTGCCTCTTGGAAAATTTTCTCACTTCCACCCCTGTTTTGTGCTCTTGGTCTTTCTGTGGAAGCTATATGGACCCTCCTTTTGCTTTGACTGGAATCATCTAAAACATAACATCACAAAAACACAAAATACTCCTATTCTCTATGTCAGGTGTTCAGCGCTGCAAGCGTCTGGTAGCGCTATACAAATGCTAATAATAATAATAATTGACTAGTCATCCTAGTGATAACATACCTAAAAGTTTTGTGATTGAGGATTTAGCAGTTCCCATTATTTTTTTTTTTAAGTTATATTTTATTGATGATAGAAACTTTACAATAAATCCTTACATTCAAAATGATTTACAACAGTAGTTTACCATGCCACTTAGTGTTATAGTCTTAACAGATTCTAAATATCATCATTACATTTTTTCTTTTTACCCCCCCTCCCAAACCCCCCCTTTCCCCCCCGTTTCCCCCTTCGCCAGGTTGCTATATGTTGTTACAGTATTTATCCATTTATCCATTAAGCACTCTACTACGCGCTTTAGGTGTCAAGGTGTCCAGGAATGGTAACCAACATTGGAGATACTTCTCGCCCTTTGGAGTGGCTAAGTCTTGTACTGCCCTGCGTTCCAGGGCACTCAACGATATCATGTATGCCCTCCATACTTGGGCAGTGGGTTTTTCCTCCTGGATCCAAAGTTTGAGAATCGTTTTCTTCCCCATCAATACAGCTCGGCGTTGAAAATAGCGAAGTCCTGCTTTGGATGGTCCATGGATCGTGAAGATATTGAATAAAAGTCCTGGGTGTCTGACCCATTGAACCTTCCACATCATAGATACCTGTCTACAGACCATTGCCCAGAATCCCAGTATTGGGGGACAGTGCCAGAACATATGGCCCAGGTGTGCTCCTCCCCCTGTACATTTCGGGCAATCATCTGCTGGTCTTAGAGTAGCCCTGAATGCTCTATGAGGGGAAATAAATAATCGCATCACAAATTTATACTGGGTTTCTCGCAATTCTGCACTCCCACTCTCTCTATAGCATGTTTGCAGGTATGTCTGTATCACATCTTCACCAATTGTCAACCCCAGTTCCTTTGTCCACGCCTGTGCCAGTTCCCGATATGGTGCTAGAGGCATAGCAGCTCGAATCTGCGCATGATAGTATTTTAAGGGCACCGCCCGCTTTGCTTCTAAGTCAAAAATTTCTACCAACTTTACCCACACTTCATGGTTAAGCGCTGCCCCGGGGAGAGCTTGTATATAATGCTGTATTTGTGCATAAGCTAAGAAGTCCTTGATCTCTAACCCCTGGCGCCTCTGCAAGACCTCTCTTGGTTGTAATGTTCCATCTCTTTTAATAATCTGGAATAAGAAGAAGGTCCCCACCTCTCCCCATTGTGCAAAAGTACGCGATGACCTGCCCACCGGGAAGTCTACATTTCCCCTAATTGGCAGAAATGGGGAGACCTCTGCATCTAGCCCATACAGTCTGCAGACCCACTGCCACGCCCTCTTTAATGGTGTAAACAAGAATTTGATATGCTTTGGTGTTCTTATTTTACCTGGTCCCGCGTGTAGCCAACAGCTGAAATGTATATTCCCGAGCATCCGACATTCTGCCTCTGGATATGTGAAATGTCCTGTTCCTCTAAACCAGTCTCCTATATGTCGCATGCAGCCTGCAATGGATAGCCATTTGACACTTAGCACTCCCAGCCCTCCTTTATCTTTAGGTAAATATGTTTGTTTTAAGGATACCCGGGCCCTTTTCCCATTCCATAAAAACTGTTTAACTATCCTATGTAATGCTAATTCATCCCTGCGGGTCAAGAGAAGTGACAGTACCTGCGTTATGTACGTCCACTTAGGAACAATTATCATATTATACACTGCTATTCTGCCCCACAGTGATAAGGTCAGTTTCCGCCACATTTGTAACGTTTCTTTTGTGGATTCCCAGAGTGGTGCCAAATTAGTTTGGTGTAGTTGATCTAAGTTAGTAGGGAGATATATTCCCAGGTATTTTATTTTTTCTTCTTTCCACTGCAGGGGGAATGGCCCGTGCCACTGTGACTTTATCCTTGGTGTAGTTGGCAGGGCCACTGATTTATGTCTATTTAAAGTGAACCCTGAATGATAGCCAAATTCATCTATCAACTCTAATAAACTTTGTAGTGAGTGTTGTGGTTGTGTTAGTGTGAGTAGGATATCATCTGCGAAGGCCAGCACTTTCGTGGGAAGACTGGGGATTGCAACTCCTACTATTTCCGCATTATTCTCTACTGTTCGTAGGAACGGCTCTATGTATAGTAAGAATAAGAGTGGTGACAATGGGCACCCCTGTCTCGTACCCCTCTGCACCTGGAACGCCTGAGATGCCATTTTGTTTACCAATATCCGAGCTTGTGGCTCCGTATATAAAGCTGTGACAGCACGCAAGTACCAGCCCCCCAGACCCACATACTTTAGTACTTCAAAAAGGTACCCCCATCTCACTTTGTCAAAAGCTTTTTCGGCATCCAGGCCTACAAGTAGAAGAGGGTCTCCGGCCTCCCGGCTATGCGCTAACGCTAGCAAAGCTCGCCGAACATTAAGACCTGGATGCCGGCCTCGTACAAACCCCACTTGGTGTGCCCCAACTACATGGGGGAGGTGTACCGCCAATCGATCTGCTAGTATTCTTGCTAATATTTTAAGGTCAACATTGAGGAGAGAAATTGGTCTGTATGCCTCTAGGTTTTCTGGGTCTTTTCCGGGCTTTGGTATCAAGGTTATGAGTGCCTCATTCACTCCTAGGGGAAATCGTTCCTGTTCCACCACTTCGTCAAAGTATTTAGCCAGAGGCACACATACTCTATGAGATAACATCTTATAGTATTCTGGGGAAAATCCATCAGTTCCGGGGCTTGTGCCTCCCGATAGCGACCCTATCACTTTTTGTATTTCCTGTGCATCTAGAGGGGCGTTAAGTTGTTCTCTCATTTCTAGTGTCAGACTTGGGATTCCTGAGTCTTCCAAGTAATCCCGTATTGCTGTACTCTCAGACTCTGGCTCTGCCCTATATACCCCAGAAAAATAATCTCTGAATAGATTCAGTAGATCTAGGGGTCTATGCTTTCTGACTCCCGCTGGAGTCTTCAGCACAGAGATGTAAGAATTCCCTGTCCACACTCTAACTATCCGCGCCAGCAATTTCCCCGTGCGGTTTCCAAATTTAAAATATTGAAACCGTCTGCTAAATAGGTATTTTCGTGTTTTTTCATGGATTAATGTGTTAAGTCCTGCTAGATTTGCCATCATTTGGTCATAGTGAGCCTGAGATGGCCGGTGCTGGTGTTTCTGTTTTGAAATTCTATACTGGCGTTCCAGTTGCACTATACCCTGCGTTAGCCTTTTATTTCTCGCCGCTACATAGCTAATGATTTCTCCCCGCAGCACTGCTTTTGATGTTTCCCAAAATAGCCCAGGTGTGTCTTGATGTTGATCATTCATCTCTGCATAGTATTCCCATTTTTGTTCTAAATAAGCTCGAAAATCTGGGTCTCCTGCTAAGTATGTAGGGAATCTCCAGCGCGTATGACATTCCGCTGCTAGTCCCAATTCCATATCTACCCAGATTAGGGTGTGATCGGATATTGCCATTGATCCTATCTCTGCTGTGTGTACAATTTCAAACAGAGTTTTTGTCACTAGTATATAGTCTATGCGGGACCACGTGTGATGTGCTTTAGATAAATGCGTGTACTCCCGGTGTGTTGGATGCAGGAGGCGCCAGGGGTCTACCAATTCCAACATTTTACAAAGATAATCTAGCCCTGTACCTCTCCTGAGCGCTCCCCAGGCTGTATTGGATGACCTATCTAGATCCGGGTCTAGCACCTGATTAAAGTCTCCTAACAATATCCAAGGGGCTGTGTCATATTTTGTCCCTAGCTGTACTAATGATTGTAAAAATTGTGGGTCTCGCGTATTGGGCCCATATATCCCACAAATGTAGTATTCCTTCCCTTGGTAACTTAAATGTATCAGCACAAATCGTCCAGCTGCATCTGTTTCTACCATGCGTGTTCGGCCCGCCAGGCCCTTTTTTATAAGAATGGCCACCCCTCCCCTATGACCCTCTGCTGAGGAAGAGGAGTAACACTCTCCCACCCATTGCTGTTTTAGTTTTTGGTGCTCCTCCTCAGTGAGCTTTGTTTCTTGCAAACATGCTATAGATACTAGATTCCGTTTCAAATGGGCTAATATCTTGGTCCGTTTAATTGGGGACGTTATCCCGGATACATTCCAAGATGCCATGCGCAATGGTATTGGTTTAGCCATTGCTTCTCATATAATATCTGAATTCAAAATTCTGATATACTTTAAGGTTCTGGGTCTCCCAGCCTCGACCCGTCCCCCCCCAGAGTGGTATAGATATGTTCGTGGCGTCATCTATGTGGTTCATTGTATAAATAACTTGAAAACCTGGCATAGGGTTAACCCCCCTCCCATTCTCCCTCCCCCCTGCTCCCTTCCACTCCCTCTGCTCCCTCTTTCCCTTTCCAGCTCGCTCTTTGTGGCAAGCGGGTCCGTTAAACACATCCAGAGCCCGCCTCCAACCCCCTGAAATTATGTGAATCATTTCTGTCTCCCTTCAACAAAACACACCATATAACATTTTAACAGTGTAAAACTTACAGCCATTAACTTATAGAAATTTGTCCTTCATCATGTAGCTTTGGCAATGTTGCCTGTCTCCTCCTTTTCCCTGTTGCAAATGGCCATTGTTCTCCGCGCTTACTTTCACCCCGGTGAGGAGGTTATCCATTCTTGAGCTAAGGCTGGAGTTGAAAAGTTCTTCCATCCATTACTTGTTTGTATCCTTAAAGTAGCCGGGTATTGTAAGACAAATCTTTGTTTCTTTTCTACCAGCTGGGTACAGATTGGTGTAAAGGCCCTTCTCCTTACTGTCAGAGATGCTGAATAATCTTGGAATATTCTTATGGGCCCTCCCTCGAACTTGGCTTCTTCTTTATTAGCTTTGTAAAGTCTGAGGACTGCTGCTTTCTGAGTATATCGGTGAAACTTTGCTATAATCACTCTGGGCCGATTTTCTCGAGGCGCTTTTTGGCCTATCCTGTGTGCCCTGTCCAAGTGTATTTCACCTCCCTCACAGATTTCAGGGAATCGCGCTACCAGCCATGTTTCGAGGGTAGCCTTAATATTATTCTCTGCCAGCGTTTCAGGGAATCCCACAAACCTTAGATTTTCCCTCCGCGCACGGTTCTCAAGGTCATCCAGCTTTTCTTGGTATTCTTTTGTCAGCTGTTCCAGCCGTTCCATATTTGTTCCCTGCTCCGTCTGGATATCTTCTACTTCAGAGACTCTTGCTTCCAATTCACCGGTTCTTCGGCTCAACTCTGTTGTGACCGCCGTGATCCCGATAATTTGCTCTGATAGTTGTGTGAAGCGCGAGTCAAGTGCCCGTACCACCGCGTCAGTGATTTCTGATACCAGCGATTCGCTTGGTTCTTGTGCTCGAAGAGCCGGCGGTGTAGCGGGCGCCATTTTGTTTTCGGCTCCGCGGAGCCTTTCGTCCTTTCTTTTTGCTGGTTTTACTGCTGCTGCCATGGCGTGCTGGATTACAAATTTGTCCATACACGCCTTTCAGGGAAGTGCAACGGCTCCGGTTGTGTTTCGCCGTCTGGGCTATGTAAAATTCGGGTTTTAAAGCGGGCTCTGGAGCAGACGATGTATCACACGTCCACCGTCGCTCACTGCGTCACGTGACCTAGCAGTTCCCATTATTAACACAACTTAGAATCTAGGAGTCTTTTCTGATTCTTCCTTGCTCATGAATCCACAAACTAATAAAATTATTAAGCAAGTATTTCCCAAATTGAAGATGATCAGAAGATTACGAGACCTTCTTAGCTCTTCCAAATATAAGGGCCCTTTTATAAAGCGTTGGTATGCCCAATGCGGGCTTACAGAATGCTAAATTGGAAGTACTGCAGGCCCAACACGGCGGTAGTTATGGCTCGAGCATGTGCCAGATCTGGCATGCTGGGAAAATATTTTTTCTAGCACAGTGTTAACCCAGCGTTAATCGGGTATCGCCTCACACTCTACACTAGAACCCTCCTCCCACTGACTAGGTCACAACCACCTCTAGGTGAGTCTCCCACTCTCAAATTATCCCCAGTGATTTCTAGGTTACTGGGGCCACACTCCCAGTGTTCCCACAGTTCCCAGAAAGCACTCACAGACCCAACACACAAACCACCAGGATTCTTTATCAGTCCAGAGAAGCAGAGGCAATAAACTGAAAATTGCTTATTGTCTTAAAAATATTGAACAATGAACAGAAAAAAGTACAATCAGAAATCAATAGCAGGAAAATGAAATATAGATCAATTATAACACTAATTAAACATTTGTTTATTTTCTAAAAAGTACATGGGAAGATCAGGACATATAACTGTTCACAGAGCCTCAGCAATGAGATCCTACTCTCTTTTCTTCCTGGCTAAGACTGGGGCAAAAGCCAGTACGTTCCAAATGAAAATGAGCTCTCTGGGCCAATCAGAGCCCAGAACAACAATCTTTGAAAGTATACTGCAGACTGCCTTTCCAATAGGCTTATACAAAGAAAACAGCCTTGGTTCTGCACAAGCTTCAAAACATAAATATGCATCATCTGCTGGCCAAACTAGAGAAATACACTTCAGGAAATAATTAAGGCAGTTTTAGTCTTAAAATACACTGTTCTGTCACACGTGTATAATCAGTACTTGTCCATAGACTTTCCAATTAAATAAAATTTCATGGCTTGGCAATCTCTGCTCATAAGATCATAAACAATAGAAGGTTCTGTCGTCAGTTGATCACTGGCCATTGAGTCATCATTCTGCCAAAACTATTTACCCTCATTCCTTCTCCACGCATACCAGCATGAACAGATAATGAACACTGTCGTGTTGTCCGAATACTCTCCAAGACCACACAGAGAACTTCTTTTCCACTTTCCTTTGATTGACGAATTAAGCAGTGGTCCAAGTCAATTTTTCTAAAATAGATAACAAATGTCTGCATTATAATTAATTCAATATCAGATCTTAGTGCTGAGTACCAAGAGGTTCTACTTATGCTTTTCTCAGATGTCATACATCAGTTAAATAATGAGAACACTGGTGCAAAGCAAATGCATATGTTCAATAGCATAGCAGAACTGACAGAATAATTAGGGTTTTTTCTTTATTTTTGCACAATTGCCAGGCTGGTGGCCTCCTATATATAGAGACCACTCAGGTTCAGCTTTTAAGCAGTGATGGAACTTCCAGTACTCTACCAGAAGAAAGCAATTCTGACTTTTCACTAACCCCTACAGCTTCCACAACAATAGGCTGTGCTTTCCCTGCCTAATTGACAGGGTGGGAGAATCTAGCCCTTGGAGGGCAACCGGGGCTATTATAAATACCCAGGCCCAGGGGGAGGGTCATTGTCTTTGGTTAAGAACCCTGAACAGAGCACCAATATGAAAAGGGACCAGGGATTGGCAGAACTCCTGTCATCCATTTAAGGGGACTAGGATAGCATAAAATTGCAAGCTGCAACATTCTCATACTTCCTAAAGGGAAGGACTTTGGCTAGCATAGTCTTAGACCCCAAAGTATCAAAAGTGGGATTCAGCCTCAGAGCCTATTCAGCTGCTAAACTGTTTCAAGGGGTACTGGTACAGGGATCCTGTCTCCCACTAACACCTGTGTCCAGCAGAACAAGGAAAGAAAGCCAAGCTGCAGCAGTACACCTATCAAGGTAAAGACACTCATTCAAGGTATTCCTCCTCGGAACTATAACAGCTTTAATCTACTACCTGTACAGGATTACTGAAAATAGCAAATATGAACACTAAGGAATGTAACTATTACTGTTTCTGTTGGGACTTAGTGATTGATCCTGGAGTAGTCAAGGGGTGTAAATAGCCATGTTGAAGTATTGTTCCAGTTATTTATTGCCCATGTTGAAGTAAAAAAAAAAAAAAAAAAAGAGTTCAAACAAAGACGAAAACCAAAATGTTTCCACGAAACAGCACAAGCAAGTCAGTCTCAGGAGTGGAAGAAAATAAAGCATCAAGATTATATTATGTCATAAAATAAGTTGCTTTTATTGATCCAGCTGTATATGCAAGTCCCAGGTAGGTGAACTCAACGCAGATTGTGTTTTGGCTTGTCAGCCTTCATCAGGAGTCAACTTTAACCACAAAATACAAGAATAATTGAATAAAATAAATACATAAACATTAACTACAACAAATAAATATGTAAATTCTTATAGGAATGCAAAAAAAAATCCCTTAAAATTACTTTTGTTAAGACCAATGAATGTTTAAACCATTAGAAACATGTGTCTTCTAAAAATACTAGATGGTGCTGTGATGTTAAACCACTTTAAAATGCTGAAAAAGCAGAAAAAGGTACATAAGTGCCAAACCTTACTAATGATCACCAAGGATGTGAATAAAGTGTATACTCAATTCTGCTATTGTGAAAGAGTGTGCGCTCAACCCCCTATTGTGAAATTAGATAGATAGATAGATAGATAGATAGATAGATAGATAGATAGATAGATAATCCTTAAACACACTATCTGCTGGATTCTATATAGCGTACCTAGAGATTTGTGCTGAAATTCAGGCATATTCTATAATAACATGCATAACTTAATTGGCTTAACAAGCTAATCAGCATTGATAATAGCACTTAATGAGCACTAATTGGCAATAATTAGAATTTGCACACAGAACTCGCTAAGCATATTCTGTAATGAACTGCACCTAAATTCTAATGTGTGCACTTCAAAGAAGGCATGGTTATGGGTGGGGAAATGGGCATTCCATGGGCATTCCCAAATTTACACCTGTAGGTATAGAATATGGCCCAGTGCGTGTAAATCTATGCACAGCGATTTATGCCACGTTTTTGTTGGTGTAAATGGAGGCACGTAATTGTTGGCACTGGGATATCAACTAGGCGTATTCTATATACCACACCTAAATCTAGGCACCGCTTATAGAATATGCTTAGGTGGAAATATTTATTGCGTGGATTTTTTAAGTGCCTTATATAAAATCTGGCCCTATGTGCTCAAAATCCACTGAAGTAAAAAAAAAACCTATTATGAAAATATATATGAAATAAAGACACAGTGTATAAAAAGACTAGTAGACTATTGATTACCTTCTGAGATTCCCCATGATTAAAAATGTAAACTTGCCAACTGACCCACTAGCTATAAAACCTCCTACCTTCAGAGATGTTCCCAGACTACTGCAACCGAGACCTTCAAAGAAAACAATGTATATTTAAATCTCTATGGAACTAAGGGCAAGATGCACTAAAGACTCGTTAAAGCCCTTTCCTTACCAAAATTCCCTTAGCAAATCGGTAAGGAACGGGCATGCATCAAGGAATAGGAATGCAAATGAGCTGCTCGTTGTAGCTCACTTGCATTCTCTATTCCGTCGTTAAACAGTGGGCCAGTCGGTCGGTCGAGCATGCGCAGAGCAGCCAAGTGTTATGCTGGCTGCGCTGTGCTGCGCATGCCAAGGACATCCGAGATCACTGCCCCCCCCCCCGAGATCGCCGCCACTTCCCCCTCCCCCCTGCATTGAAATGACAGCTTCTGCAGCCCCGGCCTCCCCGCCGCCCCCCAATAAAACAAAAACGCCCATTTTGCCCGTCATTCCCTCCCCCCCTCCCGCAATAATAAAAACATCTTTTTTGGCAGTGCTTCACTCAGCTGAAAGACCTGGAAGTCTCTGAGCCAATCACAGCGCATTTAGCTCTGCTAAACGCGCTGTGATTGGCTCAGAGACTTCCAGGTCTCTCAGTTGAGTGAAGCACTGCCAAAAAAGATGTTTTTATTATTGCAGGGGGGGAAGGCGGCCAAAATGGACGGGTTTTTTTTTGGAACGAAAAAAAAAAGAAAGAAAACATGGCTGCTGTATTTATTGTAAAGACACAAATATTCAGCAATGCTTTCCAGATAGGTGGTGGTACTGAATATACACACTGCTGGCGAGTACATGGATAGTGTCAATATTTAGCAACTATACATATAGTAAAGTGGTTTAATTGAAGACTGTCTTTTTTCTGTCCTAAACTGCTTAGCTATATGGTTAGGGGCAGAATATCTCACTATCTGAACGGTTAGGTAGATGTGCTTGCTTTGCCTTCACTCCATCCTGGTACAGGGTTGGAAGGCATCAACATTACTATTTGCATAGTGCTGCTTAAAATTAATGGATAGGGGCTTTATCCATACATTGCTGACCACAACATGGATAAGTCCTTTTGAATATTGCCCTGGATGTTTTCAGATGTGACCCCAGTTCACATAATATCTAAGAAGTGTTAGTTTTAGTCAACAACGAAACTTACCTACAAATCAGTTCCTTTAATAATGTTGGTACTTCAACCTCATGTTTGGTTACAATGCCAAATGAAGCTTTAACTGCAACATTATCAGATCCTGAAATATTAACTCCAACCTCATTTATGATATGGTTTCCCCGTCTACCATTTAATGAAACATCTGATTTGTCTTCATAATTTAGTAGCTGGTAGGATGACACACCTGTAATCAAAGATAATCATTACTATATTTATGTTTGAATATCTTTATTATTATTATTATCCAAAACCACAATTATATAAAAGAAATGAAGCAATAGGTGAACTATGCAGCAAAAGCACACAATAACAAGATCGCAACAACCCCCAATCCCACATTAGGAACGGAAATACATACAAGCTAGGCATAATTACAACTCCACTAATAGTGGGGCTCCTGACAAGCTATTCAAAAACTTGTCAATATGCTGACATCCAAAATCAGAGTGCTATCACCCTATAGAGCAGGTGAAGTTGTCTTGGCTTTTTCAAAGTGTCATAGTGACGGCCCACCAAGCCTTAGTGACCGCCAGGCTCAGCCAAGAATCATCAAAATCTAATTCTACAAAAGCTGAGAGATGGGTTCGTAGCAGGGAAAAAGCATAGTGGCACGCCTGCATATATGGATACCAGTCCATTGGCTGGAAATGATTCGCTCGCCCATCGCAAAGGCTGCACCAGATGATAACGCTTCAATGACTTAGGGGTCTTTTATAAAGGTGCACTAGTGTTTTTAGTGCGCGTTAATCATTAGCGTGCACTAAACACTAGAGATTCCCATAGGAATGTATGGTCGTCTCTAGCATTTAGCGCACGCTTATTTTTAGCATGTGCTAAAAATGTTAGCACACCTTTGTAAAAGGGGCTCTTAGGTGGGCTCCTAGTTCGTGCATGCACAAGGAAAGCCAATGAGAGGTCCACACTTATACAGGACTCAAAAGTGACATCACAGAAGATAGAAGTATGGAAAATCCAGTCTCTAGCAGAACACATATGACAAGCAACTATGTAAGTCTGAAGGTCTGGAAGTCCCATGCCACCCTCTGGCCTCGCTAATTGCAATAGTTGGAGCAAGGCACGGGGCGCTTAGTGCCCCACAAGAAGCACCGCATCACTCTGCTCCAATTCTGTACAGCTTTGGAGCAAAGGATTATAGACACATTTTGTAAATTATACATCCAGTTAGGTAGTACAATCATTTTAATCAAGTGTATCCTCCCCCACAAGGAAAGAGACAGCAGTGACCAGTGCTCATGGGGTATTTTAGTCTCCTGAAGGAGGGGCTGGGGCTACATTAGCATCACACAGAAGATTTAAGTCTCTATGAATAATCAAGCCCAAATATTTAATCGTTGTCGGGGCCCAGCATAACGGGAAGATCCCCTGCCACAAAGCAGGCAATCATTCTGCAAGGAGTAAGGCTTCTGATTTTTCCATATTGATCCTAAGCTCCGAAATGTGGACAAAGTCTGCTAAGATAGTAAGGGCTTTAGGGAAGGATAGCTGAGGCTCTGTAAACATGGTTAACAAATCATCTGCAAATATGGTGAGCTTGAGGGCCCTTCCCCCCCACTGGAATACCCCGAATAGTATCATCCCCAACTTCAATGCTAAAGACTCAATACATAAAATAAACAGAGTAGGGGAAAGGGTGGTAACCCTGTCGTGTGCCACGTTGGATCTCAAATGGGGAGGAAAGAATGCCATTAATCAGGACCTGCACCCATGGTTCACAATAAAGAAGGCGAATCAAGGACAATATGAGTCCCCGAAATCCAAAGCAACTGAGCAACTTCCCAAAGTTCCCACAAAACATGATCAAAGGCTTTTTCCAAATCAAAATTGACCCATACAGCATCAAGGTGATGGGTCTGTACATATTCTACTCATTACTAAATATTACAGCCTTCTTAGTCTGGGATGGATGCTGGAAATATAAAGCCAATGATTTTACCAAGGGCTCTACATGTTTTAGCAATGCCAAGCTCTCAGATAGGTTATATATTGACATGCTAGTGATGAAAGACAACTAGAGATGAGAAAAGAAGAAATAGGGATGTTACTTCAGTCCTGGTTTTACTGGAGCAAGGCCAGGACTGGCTCTGCCTGACCATGATGATCTAAAGCAAACCCATATTTTAAACCTTAATCAGAAATTAGTAGAGCTGCTACTTCTAAACAAGAAGGCTGCTGGGTTTAGACCTGTATCTTTAATTTAAGCAGGAATTTAGAATCTGCTTAGCTCTTTTGAGTTAAAGGAAAATTACAATACACAAAATACACAATCATTTAAAATCCTACATATGAAATCAAAATATAAAACCAAATTCAATACAATATTAACCTATTACAATAATGCATAATTAAAACAATCCAGCATACAATTAAAAAAAAAGAATTTATGAAACTCCCCAAAATAAGAAAACAAAGCTTAACTCAAATGATACAGAAATTAAGCATGCTAATTAAAAATACAGAATTAATGTCACCCTGATTTCTAATTAGCTGTCCCTCCATTTGTCAAAGATGTAAGTCTTCAGTTTCCAACTGAAAGGAATATAACTCCATTCAAGATAATTTTTGCCACCATATTTTGAATTAACTGCAGACAGGCTATTGATCTTTGCAAGCCCAAGTAAGTCAAGCTGCAATGATTTAGAGGGGGGGAAATGACTGCTGACATCAATTATTTTAGACTATCTTCTGACCACAAAGCATGAATCTGACAAACCAAATAAAGGTCAATAAAAGATTCTAAAATCTCACCTAAAAAACAAATAAGATCATAAGAGAGAGTAGTAGTTATCCAAGATGGCCGCAGCCTACTGAGGTGCTGTGAGTCGCGTTCTATTTTTGCTTCTACAATGCCTAAACGAAGGGGGAGAGTGACAGCCAGAGCCCCGCTATCTACTCCCTCCTTACCTGGTCCTATTGACCGCTTCGTTCGACCGCAGAGAGTCGCTTTGGAAAGCGGGACGCTGCCAGCAGGGATGTCCGGCGTGTTAGGAGACTCGGTCTCCCCTGGATTAGATACCACTCTCAGCCCCGCTATGCGGACTCCGCCTCCCCAGCCGGTTGGAGCAAGCTCCTTTCTTGCTGACTCGACGGGGTCTCCCAACGAAAGTGGGGTGGACCCGGAAGAACTTCGAGTGGAGGACTCGCTTTCATCGCAAGTTGGAGAGACGCTGCCACCATGGAATGCGGGGAGAAATACCGAAGGACAGAGCGAGATCCATGTGACGACGCCTGAGAGGTTTGAAATGCCTAAGGAATTAATTGTCAAACCAAAGGAGGTAACTTTAGATAAACTATGGGATTTAGTTTCTGCCTTGGGACATTCTTTCTTGAAGCAGGCAAATGAAACTGTTCCAAAAGTGAATTTACTAGAAAAAGACTTAAGAAAGATGGAGGAAAAGACCAAAGAAATGGATAGTAAAGCCGAAAAGGCTGATCAAAGGATTATGAAACTGGAAACATTACAACCTTTGATGACAAATGACTTGATTAATCTTAGAAAAAAAATGGAAATCTTTGATAATTATACTAAAAGTCACAATTTAAGATTTGTAAATTTTCCCAAGATAAAGACTGTTCCTCCTCTTGATATGTTAAAGAGATACTTGCGAGATATTTTGAATATATCAGACCAGAACTTACCACCTTTTACTTCTGTTTATTATGTCCCAGGAAAAGAACTGAATCAAATTCCTGAAACTCCAATAGATGTATCTCTTTTGCTTGAGACTTCTGATTCTGAATTAGCAACGGCGGCAACTTTGGTTGCTACCGTTGCGTTGTTACCGGATAAAAATTGGATCTTCCGTCTTTTCTTTCGTAATAGAGAAAAACCCTTTTTGGGTTATAAGATATTATTATTTCCTGATGTCTCTAAGGAGACAAGGAGACGGAGGAAACAATTCTTGCTCCTTAAGTCTGAAATACTACATTTGGGGGGCACCTTTTTTTTAAGGTACCCCTGCAAATGTATAGTAAGACTTGATGGGAAGAAATATGTGTTTACAGAGCCTGTGCATGCATCAGCTCTTATAACTTCGGTAAAAGGATAAACGCTAAAGGAATAAGTAATACACCTCAATAGAATTTGCATTAATTTGATTTAGTTTCCTGAATTTGTTTTTTGATTCTCCTTGTATTCCTGAATCTTGGATTTCCAATTTATGGACTTGAGTATTTATAACTTCTTTATAGATTGTTAATCTTTAATGATATATGTATAATTTTTCTTTTTATGTGCTTTTCCTACCAAGATGTTTTCTTGAAATGTTTGATGAAACTGAATAAATAATAAATAAAAAAAAAAATAAGATCATAAGAACATCAGAACTGCTGGGTCAGACCAAAGGTCCATCTAGCCCAGCATCCTGTTTCCAAAAGTGACCACTCCAAATTACAAATATCTGGCTACAGTATCTGGCAGGATCTCTAAAAGTAGAAAGATTCCATGCTACTTATCCCCCCCCCCCCCCCCCCCCCCAGGGATACACTGTGGCTTTCCCCAGGTCTACCTTAATAATGGCCTATGGACTTTTCTTCTGGGAATTTGTCCAAAACTTTTTTTAAAACCAGGTACACTAACTGCTTTTACAGCATCCTCCAGCTATGTGTTCCAGAGCTTAACTACGTGTTGAATGAAAACATTTCTTCTATTTGTTTTAAAATGTACTACTTAATAACTTCATGGTGTGTCCTCCGGTCTTTGCATTTTTTTAAAAAGTACACAATAGATTCATGTTTACCTGTTCCACTCAACACATATTTCCCCTCAGCTGTCTTTTCACCAAACTGAAGAGTCTCAGCCCCCCTGGCCTTTTGTTACATGAGGAATTGTTCTATCCCTTAATCATTTCAGTTGTACTTCTCTGTACCATTTCTAACTCTCCTAATCTTTTTTGAGATGTAGCAACCAGAACTGCATACAATACTCACGGTATGGATGCACCAGGCGCAATACAGATGCATTAGGATATTTTGTGTTTTATTCTCTATTTCTTTCCTAATAATTACTAACATTTTATTTGCTTTTTAGACACTGCTGCATACTGAGCAAAAGACTTCAACATGTCCTCGGGGACACTTGTATCTTTTTCCTGGGTGTTGAATCCTAATGTGGAATTTAACATCATGGAGATATAATTTTGAGTTATTTCTTCCCTATGTGCATCACTTTGTACTTGTCCACATTTAATTTTATCTGCCATTTGGATATCCAGACTTCTAGCCTCCCAAGATCCTCCTGCAATTTCTCACAATCTGTATCTGATTTAACAACTTTGAATAATTTTGTGTTTTCTGCAGTTTTGATCCCCTCACTCATTGTTCCCATTTCCAGATCATTTATAAATATATAAAAAAAACACTGATTCCAATACAGATCCCTGTCTCCCAAGCTTACTGTCTCTCAGTGCATTACTTTCCATGAACTCTCTACTCAGAAAATCATTTCTTTTCAGGATTAATCTTTTGCTTGATCAAAGTCATCCATTTTTCAAGATGATAATAACAAATAGCAGCAACTTTCTCCACTGAAACAAGAGAATCGTGTATAGAGAGAACAATCTAAACTGTGAGCCCATTAAAGAGTTTAGTCTGATATGTATTCAAAAGTGTCTTTTCCAGTTCTGCCATGAAAAGGTGATGCTGTCCTGGGGGCCTTAAATTGCAGGAGGATATTGCTGAAGCAGAAATAGCTGTGACTTAGAATGAATTTAATTATGTAACAGCTTTCAATGTGCATTGGTATTCTAGGGTAGGTGTTTTTAGGAATTTATAGCATGCAACTATGCCATCTACAAGACCCCAATCATCATTCTGTTTTATACTGCCTTTAAAGGTAATAAATAGAAAGAAATCAAAACACAAAAAAAGAAAATAAGATGATACCTTTTTTTATTGGACTAACAATAAGGGAGTCTTTTACTAAACTTAGCTTGAATTATCTGCAGCAGGGTCCATTTTATTCCTATGCGCCCTGCTGCAGATAACTCAAGCTAAGCTTTAGTAAAAGACCCCCTAAATATTTTTGATTAGCTTTCAAAGGTAACCTTTTACATTTTACTCTTTCCAAATACACCTCAACCATGTGGGTTCATCAAGAGGAATTGCCCTAACACAGCATTCATACACTGTTCTATATTAGTATATAAAACAAAGCAATTTGGCTTCAGTTCTGCAAAATGCAATAGATAGAAATAGACAAATAATACCTGGTGATAATCTGACTTTTTAAATCTGTATAAGAAGTATTCATATTGGCTCTGGATACATAATTTTTTTTTCTCTGACTCAAGATGTCACAGAAGCAAGTGCTTTGCAAACAGTATGCTCAGTTTCTTATTACTGCACTATAGTTGTATATAATAGAGCTACAAATTAATATTAACATCCTAGATAGATAGATAGATATGGTAAATATAGTAAACAAGCTTCAGTTCTAGTATGAGAGATGTGGTAGCCACTTTTAAAGGTAATCAATAGAAATAGAATAAAATAAAATAAAACATAGAAAAGAAAATAAGATGATACCTTTTTTTTATTGGACTAACTTAATACATTTTTGATTAGCTTTTGAAGGTAGCCCTGTTTTGTCAGATCAGAAATAAGCAAATGTTGATAAATAACAGTATATATAAGTGAAACATCAAAGAATTCCAGTGACAGACTAACAATTCTAGTATGGAAATCTTACCAGCTAAAATGTCTTTTCCCCCTTGAAGAATATCCTTTAGTGTAAAAGGTGTAGAGGTAAATTTAGCTTTTTTTGATAAAAAACATCTTTTCTTTTTTATAACAAGTCCAAGAGGTTGATATTTGTCTGCTTCACTTAGGCTGGGAACAGGAATTAATCTTCCTCCATCACCAACCTGCTTAACAAAGTTCTTAGTAGCTGCAGCAAACATTATTATTCCATTGAATAAAAAAACAATATTAAAAATTGTAAAAAATATTAAATCTCCTTAATTAAGATGGCAAAACCTAAGCTTATCTTTCAGAAGGAAACTGTTTTCAAGAAAATAAAATGTTTATCAATCAGCTTCTGTAGCACACTGTTCAAGAAGTCTCTTCCATTCTTGCATGCATATTAGCTATTCTAGGATCATTAATAATGGATTAGCAGTGTAAAACAATACAGCTTGTTAGAGCATTACTTTAAATGGTATCAGAATTTCCTGCTGTCAAAATTGCCATCATTTGAGATTCACTGTAAATACTTATACAAAAAGAAAATATCTGAGACCCCATTTACACCCCCCTCCCCAAAGTGAACGGGCTGTGTCGGCATTCGCACTCTGCCAGCCACTAGTCTGGCTTAGGAAACGGGGGGGGGGGGGGGGGGGGGGTTAGAGTATTGTGTACAATTCTAGAATCTATACCCTCAAAAAGATAGAAACAGGGTGGAGTCAGTCCAGAGGGCAGCTAGTAAAGTGTGGTCTTCGTTATAAAGCAAGTGGGGACAAACTTAGGGTCTCATTCTCAAAAGAAAAGGACACACAAAAAGTGGCACAAGGGGCAGATGGCCATGTTTCTTACAGGAAAACATTTAAACCATATAATAATAATTAAAATTTAAGCCTGATATTCACTGAAAGAAAAATGTTTTGAGAGCGGGCATTTCAGGGGTGTGTTGGGGTGTGAGATGGGCATTGTTACGTGATGTATAGGGTTGTTGTTTTTTTTTTTGCCATAATAGATACCAAAACAATTTCCTTGTGCTGGCAAGAAAAACACTGCGAATTAGACCTGCTTGCTTTAACAAGGGGCAGATGGCCATGTTTCTCACAGGAAAACATTTAAACCATATAATAATAATAAAAAAAAATTTAAGCCTGATATTCGCGGAAGGAAAACGTTTTGAGAGTGGGCATTTCAGGGTGAGATGGGCATTGTTACGTGATGTATAGGGGTTTTTTTTTTCGGGGGGGGGGGGGGGGGGGGTTGCCATAATGGATACCAGAACAATTTCCTTGTGCTGGAAAGAAAAATGTTGTGAATTAGACCTGCTTGCTTTAAAAGTGGCTAGCTCAAGACCAAACGTCTTTGGACCCATTTGTGATTTTGCTGAGCTACAGAGTAGAGAGTTGGAATTGTTAGGTTGTGAAAAACAGTGGAGAGTTGCTGAGTGGTCTGTAACCTTTGTTTCTTTGACCCTGTCTGAACCTTTGGACCCTCACATTGCCTGCCTTGCCCTCACTCTCACCTTCTCAAGTCCTTGCCCACACCTGCGAACCCCCCCCCCCCCAGCCATACCCATCCCTTATTCTGTATCTCGCTCCCTTCCCCCATAAACCCTAACTGTCCCAAAACCCCCACACCTCCCATTCAAACCCCCTACCTGTTTGTCTTCTGTCTCTCATTGTTCCCATGTTTGTCCACTCCCAGTTTGTCATTGTGCTTTGTGTTGCAGCTGATTGAAGACTGTTTGCTGGTGCTGGGAGAGTGACTGCTGGGCTCACTGGTGTAGTAGGTGGAGGAATGCACAGTGGTGTTACTGGGCTTAGTGGGTTGCACCTGTGGTGGTAGGACACCTGCATGACAATCCTGGATGTGCTGAATGCTATTGTGGCTGACTCTTTGCTGGGTGTGAGAGTTTGGAAGGGAAGCCCAGCAAGCAGTACCCCAATCCCAAAGTATTTAGGCCCAGGACCATTTCATGGACCTCGCTGACCAGTAATGCCTTACTAGGTACCGCTTTGATAGGGCTGCCATACAGCACCTCTGTGACCAGCTACAATCCCTTCTCCAGGCCAGGACATGCAGAAATAATCCAGTGCCAGTTCACTTTAAGGTCAATACCTCCCTCACATTTCTTGCCACCGGCACTTTTCAGTCAGTGCTAGCAGTCAATGAAGGCCTCACCCAGCCTACCATCTCCAACTGCCTTACCCAGTTTCTCAATGCCTTCTTCACCCACACCTTAGACTATATTATTTTCCCCACTACCACCAAGGCACTCCAGAACAACATGGCTCAGTTCTACACCATAGATTGTTTCCCTTCCATCATTGGCACTATTGACTCTACACACGTTGGACTCAGGCGTCCCACTCCCGGGCACATGAGAAGACCTATAGGAACAGAAAATCATATCATTCCATGAACATGCAGGTCATGTGTGATGCTAAGGGGGAGACTGTGCACAGGTGTGCTCGCTACCCGGGGTCCACCCATGATGCATATATCCTCAGTGTGGAACCTGGTAGCAGTTTCCATATACCTTACAACTGTGTCAGGTGCTGGAGTGGGCAGCCTAGGTTCAAAAGCTATTGCTGGCTAGGGCAGCCCATTACACATTCCCTGTCACCTTTTTTCTAGCTACTGGAGGCATGGCATTATGGTTGGGGTGTGGTGTGGTGTAGAGTGGAGTGGCGTGGCATTCTGGAGGTGGCAGAAGTCCAACTGGGCATTCTTGTGATGCAGAGTCCAGATATGTGCAGACCCTTATTTCACCATTGATTGGTTAGTAGAGGGGGCCCCACAATTACTTGTTATTGGACATTCTGATTTCACCAATGTTTTTGTTATTCTTTTTTATGAAAAATCAATAATATGTATTGCAAAAATAAAGGGATCTCACTGTATGTGACCCTGCCTATGTATGGTGCTTGCGCAAGTGGTGCTATGAACCTTGGGGGCACTGCTTCATACTCACCATTCCAGGTTGCCTCTAATTGATCTCCATGCCCTCGTGGAGACGTTATGGGGTGGTAGGTGGTGGTGGTTCTTGAAAATTTCTCTCCTGTGCCTAAGGCACAGAAGGACAAGAAGCTCTGTCTCTGGCACACTGAAATTAGGCTTCCTCCGAAAACATGACTGTCTACACTGAGGAATGCTCCTCCATGTGCAGGAGGTATATATGCATATTTTGCATGTGGAGAGAATGTATTGTTGCCATGGATGTTTTCTGGACTCAGGGACCAGTACTACCGTTGCACATTTTGCATTGTGTATTTCCGATTGGCAGAGACGTTTATCTAAGAAAGTCTATAACATTTGCAGTGTGTCCTCTTTCTAAATGTTTTGTGTGTGTATTTTCAAATATCAGAACACATTTATTTATTCCTTCCATAATGGACTTGCATTTTTAAGCATTTTCCGGTAAACATATATTTTTGCCATTTGAACATCATATTGAAAATGCCCCTCTTAAGCTCTCGATATTTATACCCTGGAAAACAAATGAGAAAGGGAAGATAAGATACAGACATTTAAACATCTCTGGGGTGATGAATGCATGAACAGCTTTCCAGCCAAGATGGTGGTAATGAAGACTGTATCTGAATTCAAGAAAGCATGGGACAAGCACAGAGGTTCTCTAGAGAGGAGATTGCAGAGCTTAAGTAGTTGGAATGGATGAACAGACTGGATAGGACAAAATGTCTGTCATCATTTTCTATGTTTCTGTGAGTTTCTCACAGTATTCTTTTGTTGCAATAATTAAACTTTTTTTTTAACCAAAAGTAGCAAGATAGAAATTAATATTAATACATGTATAAGGAAATTTAATCATGTTATTCTTTTCCACAAGGATCTCTCTGTCAGGGAAAACTGTACCTGCAAATAGTGTTCTCAGATGACAGCAATGTAATGAATCATGCATATAGGGCATGTGACTGACTAGCTTATGCTAAGGTAGAATACATTTTTAAAGCTTTTCCAGGAAAGGTTTCAAGTATGCACAGGAGGATTTCCTATACAGCATTTGGTGTACTGGGCTACTTTACTCTAAGAAAAAGAACAATTCTCAAGGGCAAGATGAGATGGGTTTGTAACAGATTTGGGGTGTCTCCTCCCCCCCCCCACCCCCCCCCCCTGTTATCCAAGAACACTTAACTTTTGCTAATGAGAAACAGGCACAGAGATGGAACACCCCAGTGTAAGGGTCATGTTCAGCCTCCCCCCATCAAAAAAAGGGAAAAATTTAAGCTCAATTCTAAACAAATGTTGTAGAACGGACCTATCATCCTGATATCCACCTAGTAAAAACAAATGAATGTGTTGATTTCTCTCCTGAAGCCCTGCAAATCTCATGGAAAGAGGCAGATCTTTATACTGGCAATCACCAATGCCATTGCTCTTACAACATAGGCCTTGACATGTTCTTTTAAGGTAAGCCTACCCAGAGCATAAACAATAACAAATAGAGTCCCCCCCCCCCCCTAAAAAAAAGAGGGCTTTGTCATTGAGATACCCAGCCTTTTAGGATCAAGAGAAATAAAAAGCTAATAATAATAAACTTGTATTCTGCCATATACCTTACAGTTCAATGTAGATCATACATTAAGGACTATACATTTCCAGGAATAACAAAATATAACCAAACAGAGACAAGATATCTCTAAACTACACATTCTATTCTGCATGATTTAACACAAATTTTTTAAATAAGCTTTGACCTGTTTACAAAACAGGTTATAGGAAATTTTGGACATCAGGAGATCTTTAATAGACTTGTCCAAATGAACCACTTGATACGATAAAAGAGTGCTATTAATCTGGTTCTTCTCATTTTTTTTTTAGAGAAGAAAAAGTAAAAAGTTCTAATATTCTGGTAACTTTAGTTTTATTTGTAAAAATAAGTTAGTTCAATAAGTAAAGTGAGGATCAGGGCCACCAAGATGGGGAGCAGGGGGGGACAAAATTCCTCCAAGGGGGGCCCGGCACCACGGCCCTCGATCTCACCCCGCCCTCAGCTCCGTCGACCGTCCACCACCGGGCCGGGTCCCCGCATTGAAATCATCAGAGCGCCTCACCTGTCACCTCCATGACTGAAAGCGCAGCAGCGGCAGATCGGATTTGCCTCCCTTCTGGCCTTCCCTCCCTGTGTCCCGCCCTTGTCTGATGTAAAGTCCGCGAGGGCGGGACACAGGGAGGGAAGGCCCGAAGGGAGGCAAATCTGATCTGCCGCTGCTGCGCTTTGAGGCGCTGTGATGATTTCAATGCAGGGGGCCCGGCCCGGTGGCGGACGGAGGGGTGCGGGTGGGGACTGCGGTGTGGCGGCCTGGGGGGGCGGTGGCAGTGACGACCTTGGGGGTGGGGCCCCGGGGGCGGCCTTGCCCCAGGCCCGGCCCAGTCTCTCGGCGGCCCTGGTGAGGACAGACCGTATATAATTTTGTACATTAAGACAATAAAATTTAAACAGGACCCTGGCATGCACAGGGAGTCAATGAAGCATCACATAACAGTAGGATACACTGTCAAACTTTTTTAAAAGTTTCTTCAATCTCTGTTTAGAAGCTCCTAAATAGACAATATTACAATAATCGAGCAAACTCAAAATTAAAGCCTGGACGATAAGCTGAAAATGATCTTGATTGAAGTATTTCCGAATTCAATGCAAATTGCACAACAAAAAGAAGGATCTTTGTGTGAAAGTGCTAATTTTTGCCTCTAAAGATAATTTATTATCCAACCATACCCCCAAAATCTTAATAGACAGAGAAAACTGATACCAAGTCTTATTTACTATAACAATCTTTTCATCCATTTCAGAACTATGGCTGATTAACATAAATTTTGTTTTGTCTGAATTTAATTTGAGCTTATGCTTTAGCATCCAGTGTTCTATTTCATTTAAGATGTTTTGCAATAAACTATATGTGAGGCGACTGAAAAGGTGATGGGGACCATAACCGTGATATCATCAGCATAGCTGAAAAAATAAGACTCCCAACTTTTCTAAAACACTAGTAAAAGAGGCCCGTTTCTGAGCAAATGAAACGGGCGCTAGCAAGGTTTTCGTCGCCAACACCCCCCCTCCCTCCCTCCCTGGCCAACCCCTTCGTTGTTCTGCCATTGCTCCGCCCCCAGTCATGACGTTTGACGCGAGGGAGGGCCCGGAGCGATTTCCCACCCCCTGCCTCCCTCCCTGCCAACCCCTTCGTTGTTCTGCCATTGCTCCGCCCTTGAGGGCGGGGCCCGGAGCAATTTTGGTGGCTTCACCACCACGAACCTTCGAACCTTTTTCAAGGAAGTCAGGGCTTGGCTTCACTGACGTCAGTGTCCTCAGAACGTTGAGGGTGAGCTTTATTATAGTAGATATCCTAATGAATACATATAAACATTGAAAACAACAGGAAACAGTGGTGACCCCTGTGGAACCCTACATTGATTGTGCCAATTCTCTGAACAATTACCATAAAATTTCACTCTATAAAAGCTATCTTTAAAAACAAAAACTGAGAACCATTTCTAGACATTACCAGTTATTCCCATACTGTCCAGAATATGCAAAAGGATATTGTGATCCACCAGATTAACACACTGGATAGGTTGAACTTGTAGCACCAGTGCCTACCTACCCTCAGCTAAGTGAACTTTCTAAAGGTTTTAGTCTTCTGCAGACAGAAGGCAACAGCAGTCTTGCAATTCAGGGTATAAAGAGCAGCTTCTTGTTCATCCAGAGGTTCCCAAGGGAAAAACTTGAAAGGACAATGGAAATCTGACACCATCCCAGATGAAAAACCTAGGCTGGGAATGACTCTGAAGGCCCCTATTTTGTACACTGACCTAGGAATATTTTATTCAGTCAGATGGGTTAAATATTTACTAAGCTGCATTACTGCCATAATACGAGGTATGTGGCTCTAAAATGCACTGTGCTGCAATGAGGCTGCTTTAATATAAATCAGGCCCACACTCACAGCAAAATTAGGGACTCTAACTAAACTGCACTAGCGATTCCCAGTGCGGCAAATGTTGCATCACATTTACGATGCAGGAATCGCTAGCACAATTTAGTAAAAGAGGCTCTTTGGGGCCCTTTTACAAAGGCGCGCAAGGGCCTACACGCACCAAATTGGCATAACTGCCCGGCTACTGCATGCACCCAGCGGTAATTCTGAATTTTGCTTGCACTGAATACACGTAGTAGAAAATATTTTCTATCTTCTACCGCATGGCTTTTACCCAGCGGTAAAAGGCAGTGAGTGTGCACTGCATGTCTACCGCCCGTGTAGTGCTTGAGACCGTGGGTGGCGGTAAGGTCTCAGGCCGAAAACGGACGCAAACTTTTTTTTTATTTTGCCGCATGTCCATTTTCTGGTCCCTTAATAAAAAGGCCCTTTTTCCAGGACGCAGTAAAAACTGGCCCAGCACATGCCCAAAAGACGCGTTCACACTGCCACAGGCCACTTTTTGCCATGGCTTAGTAAAAGGGCCCCTTAATGAACTCTGTTACATAAGTACATAAGTATTGCCATACTGGGAAAGACCAAAGGTCTATAAAGCCCAGCATCCTGTTTCCAATAGTCAGTGGCGTAGCAAGGGGGGCTGCCACCCGGGGCGGGGCGGTTCGCCGTTGCACCCCCCCCGGGTGCAGCACGACGACACCCCCCCCCCGGCGCATCGATACCCCCCTCCCAACCCAGTGCCTACCCTCCTCCGTACAACCAGCTCCCTACCTTTAAAAAAAATATCGGAATCCGAGGCGAGGTGCAGCGCCTCGCGCCTGCACGTAAAAGAAATGTGGACCATCTCATCGGACCTTCTCTTGCTCTGTCTGTCCCGCCCTTGCAGAAATAGGAAGTTGTGTCAGCGGAGGGTGGGACAGATAGAGCGAGGGAAGTCCCGATGAGACAGTCCACATTTCTTTTATGTGCAGGCGCTGCGCCTCGTCGCCTTGGATTCCGATATTTTTTTAAAGGTAGGGAGCTGGTTGGACGGAGGAGGGTAGGCACTGGGTCGGGGCGGGGTGTCATCGTGCTGCACCCGGGGGGGAGCTGGCAGGGAGCACCCCCCCCCTGAGCGGACGCCCCCCCCGCCCCCCCTTGCTACGCCACTGCCAACAGTGGCCAATCCAGGTCACAAATACCTGGCAAGATCCCCAAAAAGTACAAAACATTTTATACTGCCTATCCCAGAAATAGTGGATTTTCCCCTAGTCCATTTAATAGTGGTCTATGGACTTTTCCTTTAGGAAGCCATCCAAACCTTTTTAAAACGCTGCTAAGCTAACCGCCTTTACCACATTCTCTGGCAACGAATTCCAGAGTTTAATTACATGCTGAGTGAAGAAAATGTTTCTCCGATTCATTTTAAATTTACTACATTGTAGCTTCATCGCATGCCCTCTAGTCCTAGTATTTTATGCAAAGCAGTTTATAAATGTAGAGCTGCAATAAAAAACAACTTGCACAAATGTTGACAAGCCTCCAAAAGGTGTAGTTAACTTTCTCTCAGGTGCACTGACTCGCTACAGTGATTCATAAAGCGGATAAAGGTTAAAATTCTTACATGTGAGGGTCCAGTGATAAACAGCTGACCCACAAGTGTATTTGCTGTTAGGAGAAGATCCTTCTGATTGGGTTTCAGCTAAAATTTTAATTATTATGGCAGAGGTAAAGACCTTGGGATACCTTACTGCAGTGGAAACTTTGGAGAAGACATGTAAGTATGTCAGCAGTTTTTGTAGCCCTTGTTGGGTACTGTAAGTTTGTATATTAAAGGAACCACCCATTTTTTTTTTTAGTTTATTACAAAGTTTGGATGATTTTGATTTCCCAGGTTTGCTGGCATCACTGATGTATGGTTCCTTTATACCAGCATACCCCAGTTGTAAGCGATTATGGTGGTAGACAATGCTTTGAATTTCTATCCATACCTACATTTGATTAAATATGAGTTTTTGGTAGCTTTGATCACAATTGCTATGTATGAAGAAACAGTGTGTTTTTAGCCTGTAAAATGTATTGGATATTTTCTTGCATTATTTATGCCTTGAAGTGTATTTCTCTTATTTGGCCAGCAGGTGGTGTTTCTTTGCTGTAAAGCTGTTGCAGAGAAAATGAATGTTCTTTCTTTAGTTTTAGCACACAAACAGGAAGCAAGAAACAGTATATGTTAGAAATTTTCTTGTTCTGGACTCTGACTGGCCCATGAGCTCATTTTCATTTGAAGTATACTGGCTTTTGCTTCAGTCTTAGCCAGGAAGAAGAGAGAGCCAGATCTCTTTGCTAAGGCCCTGAAAACAGTTACATTTGATAACTTGTGAGCAGCTATATGTCCTGATCTTCCCAGGTACTTTTTAGAAACAAAACAAATGTTTAGTTAGTTTTTCAAATGATCCATTTTTCAGTTACTTATTACTGTTTGCTGATTGCACATTTTCTGTCCACTGTTCAATATTTTTAAGCGAACATAATCGTTTGTTCACCCTGCTTCTCTGGACCAATAAAGAATCCTGGTAGTTTGTGTGTTGGGTCTGTGAGTACTTTCTGGGAACTGTGGGACCACTGGGAAGTGTGGCTCCAGTAACCTAGAAATCACTAGGGATAATTTGAGAGTGGGAGACTCGCCCAGAGGCGGTTGTGACCCAGTCGGTTGGAGGTTGCTAGTGTAGAGCACAAGTGGCAGATGTAGGTGCACCTGATCTGTGCTGGGGATAGACCCTCTAAGTGGCCGCCGGGTAACTCCAGGCAGGTGGCTAGCCATTTCGTGACAATATGCAATACATTTATTTTTTGACTCAACACAATGCTTTGCAACAGGTTTCAGGTGTGGCATTGGGGGCAGCATTAGTGCCCACTATTGCCAGTCTTTTCAATCTGTCTTTGAAGAACACTGAGTATGCACTTATCTTTTTTTCCCCAATATGTTTACTTTGGTGGTGTTACCTTGAACAATGTTTTTGTGATCTGGAGAAGATCCACAAGAAAGTTTTGATGAGGCAGCCTGGGCAGAGAAATTAAATTAATTTGTTAATTCTGTTTAAGTTTGGTTCAGTCCTGGAAAGTGGTAGAATGCCATCTGGTTTTAATTACTCAAATGTCTAGCTTTTGCTAGACTAGAGGTTAGAAAGGTCAGAGAGAAATGAAACTTTCTTTGTCCCTTTTTGAGTGATGGATTGTTCATAGGTATTATTTACCACATCTGGATGCCATTCTAAGTAAGGCAGGCATAGTGGACAATCTCGAGGGGACCAGCAAGCAAGCTGTTTTAAAAGATTAGACTGAACGCTGTTTAGAAGGAGATAGAGTAGATTTAAATAATTCTAGATGATTTAGATTTTGTCTTATAAGGAATTCTGATTTCTGCTTATTTTAAAATGTTTTATTCTGTTTAATTAATAAGTTCTATTTCTCTATGTAAAATATCTTTTAAATTCAGTGTCTGACTTTCAAGTGAGATTTGTCTGCAGTTTAAGAGGTCATCATCTGGATTGAATTATCCACAGTCCTAGCTAGTTCTGTGTATGAAGCTAATAGGTGAAAGAAGTCAGGAAAAGTCAAGTCTTCTCCTTGATTGATTATACCTAAGTGTAGGACTGGTCTTCTGAAAGTAATAACAAACCATGTCTGTGTGCCATTAAGCAAGACTGGCCCCTTAGCCCCTCGATGAACCCAGCTCAAGTTATGAAGTTAACCGGGAATCTGATTATGTGAATAATAATAAAATGCAGGAGATAGGTGCCACATTGTCTAGTTTGAGAGGCCCCAGGTCATAGGTCAGTTTAGGAAATATCTCAAACCTATGTAACTGATATTTTTGAGTAAATGTGTAGAGATAATTAGTTCAAGACAGGGTAATCAATCTATTCTTTACCATCTGGTGAGAAAGGGGGGCTAGAAGGGTTTAGGACCCTATATAAAATGAGAACAGAAGCAGCTTACGTTAGAGAAGGAGCTGAGACGAGAGAGACAACAGACAGGAGAAGACAGGAGGCAGGATCCAGAGAGCTCAGAAGAAGAGACACAGAAGGACAGGACACAGAGAGAGCTAGAGCTGATGTCCTACTTTGTTTGCTGGCAAATAAAGAAGATTTCTCTCTCATTCTGGTGTGTGGTGTTTGACTCCTGAAGTACCACAGATTCTGCTAACAATAGTGGTAATTCCTGCAACATTGAAAGTTCATTAATTTTTTGAATGATTATCATTTTAATATTAAATTTGATATTAGGAGTGGCCTAGTGGTTAGGGTGGTGGACTTTGGTCCTGAGGAACTGAGTTTGATTCCTGGCACAGGCAGCTCCTTGTGACTCTGGGCAAGTCACTTAACCCTCCATTGCCCGCCGCATTGAGCCTGCCATGAGTGGGAAAGCACGGGGTACAAATGTAACAAAAAAAAAAAATCTTCCAGATATCACATTTTTGGACGTTTCAATGATTTTACATAATAGTACTTTTTCCACTTCTTTGTATACTAAACCCACTGATTGCAACACTTTGTTGCATTTTGACAGCATGCACCCCCATCGATTAAAATCAATTCTATTTTCTCAGTTTTTGTGTTGTCACAGAAGTTTTACATCAAATGAGAAAGATTATACAGTTAAAAAAAAACTGAGTAGGAAATTCAGTGAGTGGGGGTATCCCAAGAAGTTAATTCATTAGGTAGTTAATTGGGCTTCCATAATCCAAGAGAGGCTCTGCTAAGACTGTGACTGATAAGTGCATGCCTTGTGTTTTAAAATACAACATACATTCTGGACCAAATTCTATAAATGGTGCCAAAAAATAAGCGGTGAAAAAACCACGCTTAGCACTATTCTATAAACCTCGCCTAAACTTACATGCGGTTTATAGAATGCGCGTAGTGCCTGTCCCCATGACTAAAATTTAGGCACAAATTTTAAAAAACCTCTTCTTAGAGCTAGCAGTTCTCGTTCCACTTAGAGAATAGCATTTCTATATAGCAGTATAATGCGATTAACAAGGGAAAAAAAGCCTCAGAACCCAAAGTTCTTTTGCTTATTTGATAACAGAACTTATGGGGTGGTTCCAGTCATGAGAATAAAAACCCCCTTCAAGTTATATCGCTAAATCTATGCTATGTAAACTTGGCAGATTACCTTCTATACAGTGACAAAAACAAAATGAAAAAGTGTAAAAACGTAGCTTTTTCAAAACAATGTGCGTTTCAATTTGTGCTGCAAACAAACCACACCGACTGTGGCCAAAGTTTTGCCTTAGCTGTGTGTCAAGACTCTTGAGGCTTGTTAACTTGAGGCCTCAATATCTTGGAGTATAACCTTGGCACACCAATCACCCAAAGTCTCTATTATTTTTATGAAGTCTCTTTTATTGAATAAATCATAGATAATTTACTTACAGACAAATGTTCAGAGGTGCTGCTCCAGGACACAGAGACTCCTTAATCTGAGAGTTGTTGGGGGTGGAGATCTGAGGAGAGGTAGCGATATTGCAGGGGGGGGGGGAGAAGGATAGTTGAACAGGTAGAAATGGTTCAAAGCTGGGTGATTGGAATGTGCGATATCTCATTAGGGAGGAGATATTTTCAAGGTAAAAAACCAGGTTCGTTACAGGGAGTTTCCGTAGGACAGAGCTGTCTGGAATAAGATGATGCATGCTCCATGTCTCTGGCTAGATGGTGGTGGAATGCCTCATGGCTGAAGGGACAAAGAGGTGTTGAGGCTTCACACAGGCTCAGGGAGGTGCAGATAGAGACCAATGGGGACAGAGCCTGCCATCGGGTAGCAAGGGGTGGTCCTAGAGGACGGCTCTCGATTGAAGGGAAAGGTCATACCTGGCTGACCTCCCAGGACAGAGATAGTGAGAATGATCAGGAAATGATAGCAGGAAGACAAAAGAGCCAAACTTGGCAGAGAGAAAGAGAGGAGGTCTGGGCAGCCTCACAACCAGTGGAACAGTTCTTACACAGCCAAGCAAGTGTGGTTGCACTGTCTGTGAACTACATTACCCACAGTGCATTGCTCATGTATCTTTGCAGTGAGAAACTGCAGCAATGATAGTCCTTAGAACTGAGAATAACAGTAAAAGCATTACACACATTGTAGGATCACGTTATAAACTAGTGTGAGGCTGTCGGAGGACAGAACAGTGTCAAGCTGCCTCCATTTAATCTAAAAAAAAAAAAAAAAATCTTAAAGTATACTTCTGCTATAAAGTGTTAGCAAAGTGTTCTCAATAACCAACAACACAAAAAATTATATTAAAATCAAGCTTGAAAATCTAGAGTACTTGCCAGCTATAGATCGCACTGAAACTTTCAGTGTCACGAGGTATCCCACAACATTGCTGTGGGTAGCTCTTCCTGTTATAAACCTAGAGTACTGATGTTAGACACTGGTCCCACAGAAGATCTAAGATTACAAATCTTCAATATCGATTTACAAGCTTTTGATGTTGGGATTTTGACTAAATATGAGTTAACATTTTTGATTGTGGCTCAACCACGGATTCCAGTATTTTATATACTGTCAAAAATTCATAAGACATAGATTAATCCACCTGGGCATCCTATAATATCTAGACGCAACCGACAGTGCTTTATTTATTTGTTACGTTTGTACCCCCCATTTTCCCACCTCTTTGTAGGTTCATAGTGCCGGAGACTCCGGTGTATACAAATACAAGGTGAAGTTGTGATAAGGTAATGTTCATGTGGTAGGACCACATAGAGGAAACGTTCAGCGGAAGAGTTCGGTGAAGGCTATTATGGACTGTAGTGTAGTTGTGTCGCTGATATCAGGCATTTATGTTGGGTCTGTAGGGTATGCCTTTTTAAACAGGTGGGTCTTGAGTGACTTTCTGAAGTGTAGGTGGTCATGTATGGTTTTCATGTCTTTTGGTAGTGCATTCCACAGTTGTGTGCTGATGTAGGAAAAACTAGATGCGTAAGTTGATTTGTATTTGAGTCCTTTGCAGCTTGGGTAGTGTAGATTTAGGTATGTTTGTGTTGAAACGAATGAGTTTCTGGCTGGTATGTCGATAAGGTCTGTCATGTAGTTAGGTGCTTTGCCATGTATAATTTTGTGAACCATAGTACAGATTTTGAAGCAGCCGAAGCCTTCTACCAGATTCAGAACTCTATAAAGACAAGAAGCAGGCTGGAAGTCCTGGGAGGAAAAGAGAAAAAGCTAGAATGGACAACCAGAGGGATCAGAAACCACGCTCCAGGCCGGGCCCTCCAAGGAAGGAGTCAGAGCGATGGAAGCCCTCATCCCCACAAACGTACTGTGCACCTTTACCCTGGTCGCGGGATCCATACTTTCCCACCTGTTTCAGGTGTGGCTGAAGAGGACATATAGCCAGAGACTGCCAGGATATAGCTGAAGATTCCATGGATGTAAATGTAGTAGCAACACACAACTGCAATTTGCTTCCGACAGCCACCAAACTTAAAACACAAGCTGATCAGAAGTAAACTCCCAACACAGACTGAAAAAGAAAAGGGCACGTTTCCCTGTAACATATCCAGCTGCAAGCTATGCCAAAACATTTCACAGGTCCCCACGGTCATTCACAAGGGAAAAATATTCAACATAAAGGAATCTTTCACATGCTCATCTTCCAATGTGGTATATATCATTCAGTGTAAAAAATGTAACGAAGGATGCTATATTGGAGAAACAGGCCAGATGCTTAAGACAGATTCAATCTGCACAGACATCACATGAAAATAGCCGGTGCCAGTCAAGCCCCCACCCCTGTGGGCCAACACTTTACAAGACCAGAACACTGCACCAGTGATTTCACAGTAAGAATACTGAAAGGTAATTTTAAAACAATACAGGAACATAAGACCTTTGAAGTAAGAATGATTAAATATTTTGACACCCAACAGACAGGACTTAATAAGGGTCTGGGTTTTCTAGCCCATTATAAACCATAAAGTTGTATTTCTCTGTTTATTTCTCTGTTTATCACCCTCCTCTCACCTACCAACACCCATCCTGTTAGAATATCAATGAAATGCTTTGATGTCCCCATGCATACCCCCACCCTCCCACTCTGTCAGACTGTCAAAGTAATGCTTTGATGTTTCTCTTATATATACTATCTGCTACCACATTTGCTTATTTCTGATCTGACGAAGAAGGGCAACCTTCAAAAGCTAATCAAGAAATGTATTAAGTTATGTCCAATAAAAAAGGTATCATCTTATTTTCTTTTCCATGTTTTATTTTGTTTGATTTCTATTGATAACCTTTAAGAGTGGACTAACACGGCTACCACACCTCTCTACATCCAGGAAGTAGAAATTGTTTATTACAAGTTGAGCTGGAAGGATACCTGTTCCAGGCACTAGTGGACTCTTGCAGTGTCAAGAAACGTATCTGGAGAGAAGTGCTCAATCGCCTGCAATTCAATTATGAGCAAACTGTGACCCTGGCCTGCGAGGCACAGTGTATAGATGTGTAGATGTAGTTCATCAATGGCTGTTATTTTATATTGTCAGTAACATTATTAGTTGGACTGAGTCTGTGATTACAATAATACTTATGTACAACTAGTTTTGGGGTATCGCTGCACTTAAAAGTTTTTTTATTCATTTTTTTTTAGATTAGATTTCTACTCCCTGCTTTCAGCTGAGATGCTGGGTATGCTTATATTGGACTAATGTTGTAAAACAATGAGTGTTTTTTCAACCGTGTAATTCACATTGATTGACGCCACAATTCATTCTCTTGTTCTTCATTACATACATTTTTTATCTCACAGTTAAGTACCCAAGATTCTTTGCTGTCAGCAGTGGGTTGAGATCTTGGGGAACCAAGTTCAATTCCCTCTGCAGCTCCATATGACCCTGGGGAAGTCACTTAATCCTCCATTGCCCCAGGTACAATAGTAGTACAATGTAGAATGTGAGCCCACTACAGAAAGTCCCAGTACCTGTAAAATGAAACTGTAAACAGCTTAGGCCTAAGTGGTATATAAATACAGTACTTAAAATGAATGAATGAATGAATGAATGGATACAATATTCAGGAACACTTGTGCATGATGTTGTCTAAGGACAGCAAAGCACATATTCTCACATATGAGTAGTGTATCTCATCTGCATTTGTCAAAATTAGTTGTCAAAATTTTGACAGGTGACATGTCCACTTTTGGTTCTCAGCCAAACACGAGACATGCCTAAGCCACTTTCACATCACTGCCCAAACCCCGCCCACCCCTGCCCCTGTGATGAAATCATCAGGTATGCTGTCTTGGCCCTGCCCCATTTGCATAGCCACACCCCAAATTCTACCACCTTTTTGCATAGCTCCACCTCTAACCCCACCCCTGTTGCTGATGTCACAGCAACATATTTTTCTAAGATGGCAGTCACTACTATATACATTGTGTCATTTCCTGTTTCTACTACTATCCGCCATCTTGGATGGGGGTCACGTGACAGGAAGTGACATCAATAAAACCACAACACTGCCCCCTATAGTATCGGCGGAATTTATTTGCAAATGCACAGCTTCACTTTTTCTCACAGGAAAGAAAGAAAAGTAGGCATTTGTTTTTCTTTCAAAAGGATACCGTGTGTTTAAGAATGACAGACTGATTGCTGAATGACAGTCATTTTAGGCTTAAAAACAAAAGAATCAACCCCTCCTCCTCCTTGTTTTGCACAAAGCAGCCTTTCACTAGTAAGCACAGTTTGCTGCCTGTACAGTCTGGGAAGGAGCACGGTGTTAGGGTTCTTGTAGCCATATCTCCTGTGCTGGGTTGTGTTTCCTTCTGCTGTCCCTTCCCAGCCGCCGATATTTGTGCTGGCTTGCCCCATGTCACACCTCCTGGGTGGTTGCAACACACCAGTTGAAAACTGCTGCTCTAAGCCAATAGGATCACCAGAGGGACTTGATTTAACTACTGTGCCCCTACCACTGGAATTGCAATGTGACCAATGGGTTGAGCCTTGGAGAGCAGAGGATAGACTCAGAAAATGGAGCTGCACAATGCAGAAAATTGTGTGGGACTTGTGGCAAGTCCACTACCTACATGTAAAGTTGGCTGTTATGAGCATGGTAGAATCAAAACACATGCCTGGGTCAGGGAAGAGAAACAATCAAATGCCCCTAGATCCTACATATACAATTAAATAAAAATAGAAAGGACCACCAATTTATGACACGAAAGTACTAACTACTGATCACTCAAAGACAAAAGAGAGAATACATATAAATTAAATACATAAATTACCATCAAAGAATTCACCACTCATACATTCCCATCCATTATTCCTGGTCTTGCATCACAAATCATACAGAAAAAGCCTTTTGAAAAAGGTGAGTTTTCAAAAGAGCACGGAAAGAAGTGTAAGATGTTACAAGACGAAGCTGCTGTGGTAGGGAATTTCAGAGTGCTGGGGACAAAAAATAAAATGAGCTTGATCTAGTAGATTCCCATCTTGCTTTAATTGGGTGAGGGAGAACCAGTCTATTGTCATTTAAAGAGTGTAGAGTACACGAAGGTGTAATAAGGGATTGCCAAAGAAGCAAGATAAGCAGAACCACTGTGAAAAACCTTATAGGTTAGTGTAAGAATTTTGAACTTGATCTTAAATTCATTAAGTAACCAGTGAAGCTGTCGGAGAAGAAGTGAAACATGGTCAAAAAGGGAAGCTCAGCAGAGTATATGTGTTGCAGTATTTTGTAAAGTTTGCAGTCTTTTCAGATTTTGTTTAGATATCCCAGCAAAAACAACATTACAAAAGTTATATCTAGGGTGAAGAAAAGCATAAAATAAAGAGCAAAGTGCATCAAAATCCAAAACATTGCAAACAGATCTGTTTTTGCAGAAAAAAGAAACCGTTTTTAACTACCTGAGAAATTAGATTGTAAGCTCTATTAGATTGTAAGCTCTTTGAGCAGGGACTGTCTTTCTTCTATGTTTGTGCAGCGCTGCGTATGCCTTGTAGCGCTATAGAAATGCTAAATAGTAGTAGTAGTAGTAATTTGTGAAACAAACGACAGAGCAGAATCCAGTATAACCCCAAGGTAACAGAAAGATGGTACAGGAACAATGTGCCTACCAAAGAGAAAAGGATTAACAGATGGTGGAGATAGGTACCCAGTAACCCAACAAGCTACAGTTTTTCAGGATTCAACACTAAGCGGTGATCACATTGCCAGTTTGCCTCATGATCCACACATGTTTGAAGAGGCTGTAATTGAATTGAATGGACATCTGTATAAAAACCACAGAGAAAATAATCTCCATAAGAATAAGACCTTATCCCAAATGATTGTATGAGAAGAGACAAAGGGCTAACAAATATATTAAAGAGTGTAGGAGAAAGCATCGACCTCTGTGGAACACCGCATGTCAGAGGTAAAAGAGGCAAAGAAGAAAATAACGAACCACTCAAAAAAATCATTGCTACAGAAAAGAGGTAAACCAATAAAGAACCACACCAGAACTACCCAGAGATGCAAGGCGTTGTAATAGAAGATTGTGGTTAATAAGATCAAATGCTGTCAACAAATCCAGACAGGCTAATAAAGCAATTTTACCCCTTTCCATGGTGGTAAAAAGCATCAACAGACAGGATATAAGTAGAAAACTAAACATTAGGGAATGCTAACTAACACTACTACTACTACTACTATTTAGCATTTCTATAGCGCTACAAGGCGTACGCAGCGCTGCACAAACATAGAAGAAACAAAGTCCCTGCTCAAAGAGCTTACAATCTAATAGACAAAAAATAAAGTAAGCAAATCATGTCTGGTTAAAAAATAGGTCTCAATGCATAAAATTGGACATGTGGTAAATAATACACAATAATGCTGTACCAGTTCCACTAGTGACTGTCAATTTCTTGAACTGCCCAAGGATGGAGATGGTTACCTATACTACCCCTCTCCTCAAGACCCTTCACTGGCTCCCTATCCGTTTTCACATCCTGTTCAAACTTCTTCTACTAACCTATAAATGTACTCACTCTGCTGCTCCCCAGTATCTCTCCACACTCGTCCTTCCCTACACCCCTTCCCGTGCACGCCGCTCCATGGATAAATCCTTCTTATCTGTTCCCTTCTCCACTACTGCCAACTCCAGACTTCGCGCCTTCTGTCTCGCTGCACCCTACGCCTGGAATAAACTTCCTGAGCCCCTACGTCTTGCCCCATCCTTGGCCCAGTGGCGTAGCCAAGGGTGGGCTTGGGTGGGGCCAGGCCCACCCACTTTGGATTCAGGCCCACCCAGTAGTAACACATCTATAATGTGGCTGGCAGGGATTCCCAAGCCCCACCAGCCAAAAACTCCCAACAAGTGTCCCTCCTGCATACCTTGTAAGTAGCAGATCTTTGCCTGCAGTGAGCAGTGACATACATACTGCTTGCACCGGCCTCACAGCCATCCCTCTGATGTATTTCTGTGTAGGCAGAAACAGGAAGTTGCATCAGAGGGAAGGGTGTGGGGCCAACATGAGCAGTGTGTATTACTTGCTGCTCGCTGCTGGTGAAAATCTGATATTTAAAAGGTATACGGGAGAGGGGGGATGTTTGAGAGACCATATGGCATGCAGGCGAGAGAAGGAGAGACCAAATCACCTGTGGGACGGGGCGAGGTTCGTCTGCCCACCCATCTTGGGCCCAGGCCCACCCAAAATTGGGTGTCTGGCTACGCCCCTGCCTTGGCCACCTTTAAATCTAGACTGAAAGCCCACCTCTTTAACATTGCTTTTGACTCGTAATCGTAACCACTTGTAACCACTCGCCTCCACCTACCCTCCTCTCTTCCTTCCCGTTCACATTAATTGATTTGATTACTTTATTTATTTTTTGTCTATTAGATTGTAAGCTCTCTGAGCAGGGACTGTCTTTCTTCTATGTTTGTGCAGCGCTGCGTACACCTTGTAGCGCTATAGAAATGCTAAATAGTAGTAGTAGTACCTAGTATAATAAAGAAAGAGGATTTTTGTTGTATTGTTGCAGAGGCTGTCCTTTACTGTTTTGTTATTTGTACCCCACGCTTTCCCACCCATGACTGGCTCAATGTGGCTTACAAGGAGCTGCCTGTGCCTGAAGTGGGAATTGAACTCAGTTCCCCAAGACCAGAGTCCACCACCCTAACCACTAGGCCACTGTTGTTATTATTTAGTTATTGCATTTTTATAAGGTTTGTTTTTACTATACCAGGCCTGTAAGAGTTGTGGTATGTTATAAATGAAAAATAAAAATAGTCACTGTCCTACAAAACCCAGGTTTTTTTTTTCAGGATATCCACAATAAATATACCCAACCTATTGCGTGCATATGAGAACCACTGAGTTAAACCAACCACGCCCCGACTCGTAGAAATAACCAACATTGATCTGGCCGCTTCTCGCAGGGCAGGTTACCTTCCTCTCTGCGGCTCCTCCTCCACAACAGTGACGCAACATCTAGGCAGCCTCCCAGAACTCCTAGTCCTAACGTCGCGCGGAGAATATTAATAAGCAGTCAGGAAGCGAGAGCGAACGGTGCACAGCAGCAGCACCAGGCATTGCCGACAGAGCCCCTTTTCCGCGCGGCTTCAAGCCTTCAGCTACCAGCGCCGGACACAAAGGTTTCAGAACCAGCACCATGTCCGAGGAAAGGTTTCCAGCCGCGCCTAAAAGGAGCTCTGAAAAGAAGAAGCTACTCAGGTAATCGGTCGCTCGAGGCCTGCCGGCTTCTGGGTCGGGTGCCGCTGGTGGCCGGTGTGAGGCGCGCGAGGCTTGCTGGGTAACCTGCGCATGACTATCGGCTACTAGCGTAAACTTGAGCGTAAAGACCGCCGGCGCGAAGCAAAGTAGTGATGACAATAGTAGGGATTATTTATTTGTTGCATTTTTATCCCACATTTTCCCACCAATTTGCAGGCTCAATGTGGCTTACATTATGCCGTAATGGCGATCGCCATTTCCGGGTAGAGAATTACAAGTGGTATTGCATTAAGGCACATAAATGGTACAAAAGAATACAAGTGGTATTGCATTGAAGTTCCTGAGTGATAGAGTGAATTATGAAAATAAGTTAGATTATCAACTATAGAAAGTTCATTTCCGGCATGAGAAACAAAGTGGTAGTGCCTATTGTGTAACTTTCATCAGTAATCGAGAAGGTTATCAGTCTAATGTAAAGTGTTATTTATTTAGATTTTGCACACACCTTTTTCAGTAGTAGCTCAAGGTGAGTTACATTCAGGTACACTGGATATTTCTCTGTCCCAGGAGGGTTCACAATCTTCGAGCCCTGCATGCTATAGTGTTAAGGGCAGAATGACTGGCTTCTTTCTGAATACAGTATCTTGTTGTAGAAGTACTGGCTGAGTAATGCACTTTTCTTGTACTGGATTTTCTTTGACTTTTTAGTTTTCTGGGTACAGAGTTGCTTCAATTATTTTCCTTGGGTGCATGTTGGTGGTGTCTCAATTGTAGAGGCTTGCTATTAACGCACCATATTTGCTCATATAGGGGGTCCTCCGTTTACTAAGCTGCGGTAAGCACTAACGAGTCAAGTGCTCACTGCAGGTTAAAATCTACCACCGCTGGATGCGCTTAGGTGATCTGCAGTAGATTTTGGATTAGCACATGATTCCTATGCATTAAAAATAGAAAATATTTGTAGTGCTGGGGAGTATATTTGGGGATGGAGAGTAGGTGTGTCCTGTGCTAATTGGTTAGCGCAGCTTCATCACCGTGCACTAATCAATTAGCATATGAGCCCTCATCGCCTTGTAAATAGGTATGGTGAGGGCACAGGTTCTACTTGGGAATTTAGTGCACCCCATTAGGGGGAGGAAATAGAAAATGTGGCTGTTTTATTGCTGCACTAAGGAGTCCTTTTATTAAGCTGCTGTAAAAAGTGGCCTGTGGTACTGTGGGTGCATGCTGGGCCTTTTTTTTTTTTTTTTTTACTGTGGCTGGGAAAAAGGTTTTTTTTTTTAAGGGGCTTGATATGGGTATGCATTGAAATGAAAACAAAATCTGGAGTGGGTGGAGGTTAATTGATTTTTCATTCATTTAAAAAGTACAAGGACCAGGGGACACAATGAAATTACACAAATACTTTTAAATCAACTAAAAGAAAATTATTTTTTAAGTTGAAAGAATAGTTAAGCTCTGGAACTCGTTGCCGGAGAATGTGGTAACAGCAGTTAGCATATCTGGGTTTAAAAAAGATTTGGATAAGTTTCTGAAGGAAAAGTCCATAGTCTATTATTGAGATGGATGTGGGGGAAGCCATTGCTTGCCCTGGGATTGGTAGCATGGAATGGTGCTACTAACTGGGTTTCTGCCAGGTAATTGTGACCTTGAAGCAGGCTATTGAGCTAGATGGACCATTGGTCTGACTCAGTATGGCTATTCTTATGTTCTTAATATCTAGTCGTTCAGTTTTCAGTATATTTAGAATGAATATGATAAGAGATTTGCATGCAGATTTATCTCATGTATGTATATATATTCCTTGTGGATATCCTGAAAACCTGACTGGCTAGGTGTGCCTTGAGGACTGGGTTCAGAACCATTGCCCTAGGCTTTCCCTGGGAATTATGCAGTTTTAGACTCGGGGGGGGGGGGGGGGGGGCAAAGCCTGCTAATAAACGCTGCTTTCAAATTTTGGCAGGCTTGGGGCTCTGTGGCCTGGTTGCACCCCACCCCCATGAAAAGCTGCCAACCAGTTCCAGGAGGGAGATGTTTTGACCAGTCCTGGTTTTAAACTTGCATGCCAAAGCTGTGTGGTATATGTAGTCCTTGATTTCTAACCATTGCAATCAGAGCTACAGGTCCTGTAATGCATCAGGGTGAGGTTGTCAGGAATACAGAACTGGTCTAAAGTTTCCCTCCTGTAACTGGGTAACTTGGAAACTGTTTGAATTCCAGGCCTGCATGGGGCCTTAAACCAGCCACTCGATACTGACATTGTTTAAGTGGGACTCCCTTATCGAAAACCTGGCAAGAATCAAAGCCAGAGCCTCATGTGGGTGTACAAAGCATTTCCAGAGTCACCAGGCTGGCTGCTGCACTTTTTAAAATCATTTTTATTAGGGTTTAATATATAATTTTTTGTTAAAATTGGTGTGCCCAGTTCTGCTGATGTGGCTTATTTTCATAGCCTTATCCAGCAGATGACAAAAGCAGTAGTATGTGAGCAAGAAGCTATAATTACATTCTTTCTAAAATGGATCTTATTACAGTGTGAAAGTGTTTCATGCACTTGGTTGTGCTTCATACCTATGGCACACCTGGAGTATGAGGAAATGCCTGTCTTCCCACACGCCCATGTTACAGTACTGTATTATGTTTAATAATGAGCATTCACTGAGCTGCAGCAAGTGTGTGTGTGTTTTTTTGTCTGTTTATAAGCCTGAATATTTTGTTATTTATTTGTGCTATACTAATACTTGTGCATGTCAGTATTGACAGGTTTAATCCTCCTCCCCACCCCCCCAAGTGCATACATTTCATTTACACAGAACTGTAGGTTGCCTGATGTTTTGTTTTATTTGCTACAGAAACTGGAAAAAATGGCATTTTGTCTGCTCTTACTACATTTATTTGCTGTCTACACAGCTTGGAAGAAATGATTGCAGCTAATCCAGGCAAAGCTCCAGTACAGTTATTGCATGAATACGGAACGAAGATGGGTAAAATTCCTGCCTATGACTTTGAGAAAGCTGAGGGGCAAGAACACATTCCCATTTTCATCTCCAGAGTAGCAGTGGGTGATGTCATCTGCACAGGTCTGTTCTGTCCTTTTAATACATTGAGTAGATTGTCGACTGCTAGCTGATGTGGACAAAAATAGTGAGTCAGAATTTTGACATCTAGGCTCAGTATTCTATGTTGCACACCACCATGCAGAAAGTCTCTATCTCAGGTCTTTGCTGCCTGGTTCTCTGATGGGAGAGAGTTGTAGTCGTTACTCAGAGGTACACTAAATGTCCGATTCGGGGTCCATGATAGAGTTCTAGATGGTCCTTAGCCCAGAATTTGTCATTGCATCGTCTAGACTAGTTACAAGGAGAGAAGGGAGAGAGAAAATAAAATTAAAATCTATGGGTAGTGGAGAATGCTAAGATCCAACCCTGGTTCTGATTGAACTGGAGACTTAAAAAGGAAATTCTCAGGTTTAAAAGAAACAAAAACAAATGAAAACTGTAGTTTTTCTCCCTGTGAGCCCAGGGGAAAAAAAACCACCTGAAAAGGAAGAGCTCTAGTATGAATAAATATTACTGCATGGCCCAAAGCAGAGCAGACCAACATAAATTTTAGGACCATAAATTGAGGAGCATAACCTTTATAGAATATGACCCTTAGCACTGTTCTATAAAAGACACAGATCCTTTATTACTACTACTACTATTTAGCATTTCTATAGCGCTACAAGGCGTACGCAGCGCTGCACAAACATAGAAGAAAGACAGTCCCTGCTCAAAGAGCTTACAGTCTAATAGACAAAAAATAAATAAAGTAAGCAAATCAAATCAATTAATGTGAACGGGAAGGAAGAGAGGAGGGTAAGTGGAGGCGAGTGGTTACGAGTCAAAAGCAATGTTAAAGAGGTGGGCTTTCAGTCTAGATTTAAAGGTGGCCAAGGATGGGGCAAGACGTAGGGGCTCACGAAGTTTATTCCAGGCGTAGGGTGCAGCGAGACAGAAGGCGCGAAGTCTGGAGTTGGCAGTAGTGGAGAAGGGAACAGATAAGAAGGATTTATCCATGGAGCGGAGTGCACGGGAAGGGGTGTAGGGAAGGACGAGTGTGGAGAGATACTGGGGAGCAGCAGAGTGAGTACATTTATAGGTTAGTAGAAGAAGTTTGAACAGGATGCGAAAACGGATAGGGAGCCAGTGAAGGGTCTTGAGGAGAGGGGTAGTATGAGTAAAGCGACATATTAAGCACTGATTGTTTTGGCACCATTTATAGAATCTAGTCCAAATTGTGCTGTCATCCAGAAAATAGTTGGTGTTAACAGGCAGTAATAGGCATAATAAAATATCAAACTTCTTCTTCCTTCATTTTTTTTTTTTTTTTTTGTGGTGCTGTCCTAAATCAAGTATAGATTGCCACATATTTCAGCAGTGGAAATGGATTTGTGACTTTGACATATAATCCTAGTCATTTTTGTTTTGAGTGACAGTATTTTGTTAACTTCAGGGTCCTTTTAGTAAAGCTTAGTGCATACTAAGAGTTAGCATGTGTTAAATGCTAAGATTTTATTTATTTAAAAAAAAGCTTGTATTCCTGTCATGTTCCAGGTGGATTACAAGTGTCACATATACAATCAAAGATAGCTAGCACACGCTAAAAACGCTAGCGTGCCTTATTAAAAGGACCCCATAAAGAGATAAATAGAGCCCTCGTGTTTAATTAAAGTAGGGGAACTGATTTTAATACTCAAGCTGTTTCTTTTGTATGAAATTCATTTTAAAGCAAATGTTTAAATGTCAAACATGGTGCTGGCAAAAGAATTCTGGGATAAAGTTAGTCAAAGGCATACATTAGGGGGAAGCCTATAAGAAAATGTGTGTGTTATAATCGGATTCATATCTAATCCTAAATGGAAGGGAATTCCATAATTTGATTGCCTGATAAGAGAAAGAAGTAAAGACATGATTATATTTTACAGGCTAATATTAACCGATCATGAGAATGGGATATCCTTTTAAATAGAGATCTATTAATCAAGACACATATTGTGGAGCTTTTGCAAATAAGATCGTATGAACTAAAGTACATAATTTAAACTGTATACAAGCTGCAATTGGTAAACGGTGTAGATTAATCAAAAAGAGGTGTTCAATGCAAAAAAAATTCAATCGTGAAATCAACCTAGCAGTCGTATTCTGAAGAGGCTGAAGATATTTCATCTGCTTATCTAAACAGCCTGAATATAGACTATTACAGTAGTCCAGTTAGGGTAAAACAAGGACTTGTGTTAATCAGAGAAAATATTTTCTTATTTGTGATGCAATTTCCAGAAAATTCTTTTCATCAATTGATTTTTATGTAAATCCAGAAATAACAAAGGATCTATTAGTATTCCTAAAATTTTAAGTGCTGTTTTACATTTCAGAATTTCTCCACATTTAAAGAGAGAGCAAAATCTTTACCATGTCGATGTGCAGAATTGGAAGACACTTATCATACATACATGAATCTCTAGCTGTTACTGCAGCAAAAAGGGCTCGCACTAAGTATTGAATCAAGGGGTGTGAAGACTTGTGCAATGGTTTCTTAATTTTTGAATATTTGGCCAAGATTGCTGAGGTCCACAGTGATAGGATTGGTGACAGTACTTGGATTGTTTTTGACGGAACTGGTGTAAGTGACAAAACGTGCCCCCCTGTTTACTAAAGCTTAGCTCGAGTTATCTCCTGCAGGACCCATTTTATTCCTATGGACCCTGCTGCAGATAGCTCGAGCTAAGCTTTAGTAACCAACCCCTTTGATCTGCAGTCTGTGACTATGTGCTATGAGCATACCACATATACATATAATGGAAATGCAAAAGACCTGAGTTTGGCTGTAGTTCTACTCTGTCCCCTCTTTCAGTATTACTACTACTACTATTGGTGTTCTAAAAATATTAAATTTCTTTATAAATTTATATTCTACAGGTGAGGGTCAGAGCAAGAAGATTGCAAAGCATAAAGCTGCAGAAGCTGCCTTGAACATTTTAAAAGGAGATTCCAGCATTAGGTGAGTGGAGTAGAGGCAGTTCTGTCCTGGGCCAGTGGTGGTAATTTGAATATTTGTCTGTAGGACATTAGTTTTCATGCCCCCCCCCCCCCCCCCCCCACCAAAAGAAAGGTACATTTGGAGGGGCATTTCTAAATCCGATTTTGTACGTTTTGCGAAAAATGTCCAAAAATCCAGTAATGAACATGTCTAACTCTTTTTTTGTCTCGAAAATGGCCATTTGCTAGATGTTTTTGTACTTGGTGCAGCCATCTTTTAGGACTATTTTTGAAAAGGAAAAAAAAAAGTCCAAGGGGAAAAATGCTGAAAAACAAGGCATTGGGATGTATGGGGGTCAGCACTCTTGGTAGACTGGCCACACACATATCCCAGCAGAGCAGTGGGGCACCCTAGGGGGCACTGCAGTGGACTTCACATAAGTGCTAGGTATTCAGCTCACCGTTGCCTCCTGTATCGTGTGGTGAGCCCTCCAAAACCTACTGTACTGAACTTATGGCCCTAAACATAATAGCCCTTATGCTTGCAGGTGTCACCTATATGTCAGTGCAGTAGGTATTTTTGGGAGGGTTCACATTCCACCACAAATATACTAGTTAGAGTGGGATATGGGCCTGGGTCCCCTTCTCTACAGTCCACTGCACTGTTCACTAGGCTATTCCTAGGACTTGCTTTCTACTCTAATAAGAATGACCATCATATCTGAAGCTGTCATAAAGCATGGTATGTACTGTCATTGTCACATCTTAGGGAGCTGGGAGGGTGTCATCGACCCCTGGGGGAATAAAGCAGGTTATGCCTTAAGGTCTCACCATAAGTCTTAATTTTGGCCCTACACGTTTTCATTTTGTTCCATTATTGCAGAAAAATGTCTATCTTTTTGGTGCTGCCCCCAACATGCCCCCTTGATATTTGAAATAACTGTGGAGCAAAACATTTAAAATTGGGTTGTCGAAAATCACAACTTGAACAGTTTTGAGAGAAAAACATGCTTCTGCCACTTTATAATATTTTGGGACGTTTTGTTTTGGAAATGTTTTAGTTGGAGAGAGGCTTTAGCTGTAAGGTATCTGTGCATATGTACTGTAACAATGGAAACATCACACTTAAAAACAAGTGGCCTATGTAACTTAGACACACCTAGAGTATTCTCATTGTCCACAGGGTGTCACCGGTGTTCCATCACCGACAACACACTAGGAGTTTGTCTGATTTCTGTAGAAATTCCTTGTATATAGAAAAGTTTGAGAAGTTTTTTTTTTATTTTTCCCCCCTCTGTTACCTTTCTCTACAAAGTGAATATGTTTGAGGTTTGACCTGTTAGTAAAATCTTCTATTGTCCTCTACAATGGCATGGCAGTGGATACACTTTTGAGTTCTAGGTCATCCCTAGAAAACTTCAGTTGATGAGCAAGATTGAGGCAGTGATCAGAGGTGTATAGTTGGGCCAGTATAGCATGCTGCAGTCTTGAGACTCCTGGAGTCGGAGAACAAAACAGACACCCTGCCTGACCAGAGACTTGAGGGGACCTGATAGGACAGTCTAGACCTGTTATGTGAAGGACAGATTGTGATTTGTCTCTCTCATCGGTCTGTACAAATGTAATCAACATCTATCACAATTCTCACTTCTAGTCTATTCTGTAAAAAATAAAGGCTGTAGCACTAGCAGTGGCCACAAGGAGTCAGTATCTTCTATTACAGTAAAGGTCATTTTTGGCTAATCTGAATATGCATGCACAGACTTGAGACAGGCTGTGGCATCTAGTATATACCAGACTGTGAGGTCATGGCCCCATGATACACAGTATCGGAGAAAGCTGTGCCCATAATCCCCTATATTCTATATAGCACACCTAGAGATCCACACTGAAATCTAGACATTCTCTGTAACTACTACTACTAGTACTTAACATTTCTAGAGCACTACTAGGGTTATGCGGCGCTGTACAGTTTAACAAAGAAGGACAGTCCCTGCTCAAAGGAGCTTAACAGCCAATCAGCATTAACAGCGCTTTGCATTTTGACGCACGTCCCTTTTCGGCAAAAAAATAAAGGCCTTTTTTTTTTTTTTTACAGGCGTGCCCAAAACCCATGCCTACACTACCACAAGCCATTTTTCAGCTTGCCTTTCTAAATGGACCCCTAAGTGTATCTACAGTGGGAGGTGACAGCAGGGACTTGGTGATGTGCTGGTAATAAAGGCAGCAGCAATGGCCACTTTGTGCTTCAAGGGCACTGTGGAGGGTGGTGTCAGGTGCCCTAGGACCTACCCAGCTCACAGGTGTCAAGGAGCAGGAGGAAACACTGTCAGGGGTGGGAGATAGGATCAGCAGTAGCTAAGGGAGTACAATGGAGGCAATCCGGCAAGGAGGGTGTTGGGGATGATAGGGGAAGAGAGGAAATTGAAAAGGAATAAGCTTACAGAGTAAGAGGGTCAGCTAAAGGAGAGTCAAGATGGGATTCACGATGTGTGTGAGAAAAAGGACAAGGATCAGAGAGAGGTTGGTGTGTGTCTGAGAAGGTACCAAGGATGGCAGTTAGAGAGAGAGGCCTGGGGGTAGAGAGGAAGGTAGGGATGCAAAGAGGAGCAGGACTGGCGCCAAGGGGCAGACACCTTCCTTCCCTCCCAGTTTGGATCCTTCCCTCAAGTTTTAATTGTGTTCAGTCTTCAGTGAAAATAGCTAGAAATCCTGGTTGTAGTCTGCCAAGAGATTTTGTTGGATAGATGGAATATAAATATTTGCTACATATTTACAGAATTCTTGCACTAAATAGGGTGTTTAGTGCTGTACTGAATATTCATGTTTGATTTGATTCAGCCCCGAAGAGTGCCCCAAATACATTATTCGTATTCGATTGAATAGTGATTTAAATTTGAATACAAATAATCCAGGGCTGTACTGTGCTAAAGTGTGGTACATTAATTTGCTTGAGCTCTGAAAATAATTTAATTTGATTAGCATAGCTAGTGTTTATCTTCTGTAACACTTATGATTACAGCTCTCCTTTGAGAAATATCTTTTTATCTTTAAGTATTTTAATTTTAAGTCTGTCTCATATCTTTTATTCTTCAGCTTTCCAGTGCTAAATTCTGTAGTCTGTGATATTCCAACACAACAGCAGCATCAGGCCAATCCTATTGGTTTATTACAGGTAAGGGTTGCTAACTTTATTCCACAGCTTGTTGCAAAATATTATGTACTGTGTATAAAAAAAAAGATTACATTGAAAATGACAGTAAATTGACACTTAAGGAGTTATTTTGTAATCCAGGACATGGTTGCTCCAAGATTCATATTCTGAGAAGCTGGGAGATGAGGTGACTACAAATATATAACAGATATATATCTGACATTTAGGCTTGTAGTATGCATACAGCTGAATGGTTTCTAGTCTTCACAGTTGCTAGTTTTGTAGACTTATGTGCATTCATATTTTTTTAAAGGGCACAAATTCCAAGTGTTCAGTATTTGGAACTGTTGTTCGTAGTAGTTGAGTTAATGCAAGTAGGTGTAATAGAGTATCACACACAGGAATATAATGGGGGGTCTTGGCATTTACCGCTAGCTGATTTCTACAGTGAGCTAAAAGCATTACCACAGCACTGTTACATACACTTTTTTTGAATCTCGGGACACTCTCACCTTACATGGAAGAAGTTCCGTCCTTGTCCAGTAAGCTTAATTTCCTCCATCCCACTATCTAGTTAATCGTCTTCAGCATCTCATAGTACTTTCTAAACAACTTTCCTACAGCTGAGCTGAAATATTTGTTGTGCTGTTGTGTATATTCCCTTCCATTCTTTTTCCCCAGTCATCTTACATAGTAACATAGTAGATGACGGCAGAAAAAGACCTGCACGGTCCATGTAGTCTGCCCACGATAAACTCATATGTGTATACCTTACCTTGATTTGTACCTGTCTTTTTCAGGGCACAGACCGTATAAGTCTGTCCAGCAGTATTTCCCGCCTCCCAACCACCAGTCCCGCCTCCCATCACCGGCTCTGGCACAGACCCCGTATAAGTCTGCCCTCCCCTATCCTAGCCTCTCAACCACCAACCTCTCTTCCCCCCGCCACCCAATTTCAGCTAAGCTTCTGTGGATCCATTCCTTCTGCACAGGATTCCTTTATGCCTATCCCACACATGTTTGAATTCCGTTACCGTTTTCATGTCCACCACCTCCCGCGGGAGGGCATTCCAAGCGTTCACCACCCTCTCTTCCTAAGCCATAATATGATTTGCAATTTTTGTTCCTTGGAATAAAATCTCAAGAGTCCTGAAAAGCAAGCCCCGTGTCCCTTTGTGCTTCACAAATATATTTTCTAGATCTAAACCTTCAGCCTCATTCCTTGCCCTAGCTGGTGTTAGATCAAATTGCTTCTGTAATGCTTCAAAATTCCTACTCTGCCTCCCACTTCCCAGTTCTTGTGATCCCCTTCCTCACGTCTTGGGAGCCATACTCTAAATAGAAAAGATTTGTTATACCGCCTTAACTAATGGGTAGATCTAGGTGGTTTACAAGGCTAACAATAAAACATCAGAAAGTGAGAAAATGAACTACACTGATTCTTCTAGGGGGGTCTCTCCAATTTTGCTCTCTTAAGCAAATATCTCTGCGCTCCTTTCCATTTCCAGATTGTCCTAGTTTGGGCTGCTGCTTAGTATCTCTCCATATCTGGCACTCTTATCTCTTTTTAATCATGCAATCCATGTAAATCTAGAGATTTTTCTTTGCATATCTTTTAACACTTTCTTAGGAACCCCAATTGGGTGGGTTAAGTTGTAGTGTAGTAGTCTTGGGAGAAAATTCATTCTATGTATGTTAATCTTTTCCATTCCCTTCAAATCTGTGTAGACCCCCTCACAGGTTTCCTTTTTATTTTTTTTACTGCTTTGGTCCCTTGGAGTAGTGTACTAAATTGCATCGATCAGTGGTTCCCAAATGGGTTTGACATCATTAGTGAATGGGCTCACAAAATCTTGGCCAGTCAGTCCTCTGTCCCTCTAGACTTCCACTGTGACCTGTTCTTAGTAGTATCAGTATGAGTTCCATGAACCAGTGAACATGCACAGGCCTTCACTCCTTCCTGTTAACACTGAAAATCCATGCAAATTGTTGGCATCTTTGAGCACACGTGTCTCACATGCTCTGTTGTGCTGGCTTCCTGTTTTGTATTTGGTGGGAGTGGGGGAGGGAGAGAAAAGTGGTTGAGAGGTAAAGAAATGGAGACCTACTCTTTGTTTTCATTATCTTGGAAATAACTAAACCCTTTCTCCTCTTTACGATCCCCAAATGTTTTTGTCACACATGAACTTTACCCTACTACAGCTTCACTCTGTTTTTTGTTGATACCAGAATTGGCGATCGCCTAATGGTATTATGTAAGCCACGTTGAGCCTGCGAAAAGGTGGGATACAAATGTAGCAATCGCCTAATGGTGGTATGTAAGCCACGTTGAGCCTGCAAAAAGGTGGGATACAAATGTAACAAACACAAAAGGGGGAGACATGCACAATGTAAAGTGTAACAAAATGTGGCAGAAGAGGGGAAAGACCTCGTAAAGGTGACAGCAAGACTGCTGAAATTATTCCCAAAGGAGTCACCGTACTTTCTTTAATCATTGGTCTTATCACCCACCTCCTCCCCTATATGTGGAAATATTTTTTCAAAAAGATTTTTTATAGAAATAATGTTGTGTGTAACAAACTTCAAAAGACGAAAAAACACTTAGTTAATAGCAGCGTCTTGAACGGGTATCCCCACCCAACGGACCCGTTTCGCCGATGGGCTTCTTCAGGGGATAAGGACGCTGAGCTGAAAATCACTGCTCCGGTGGCTAGTCGTTAAGTCATGTTGTCGGCCTGATGGTTGGCTCAGAGCTCAACTGCTGCACATTCCCCTCCTGCCACATTTTGTTACCCTGCACATTGTGCATGATTAGATTTGCCTTTACAGCATGGATACAAATGTAAGAAATAAGATCATGTGAGTTTTTTGAAATTAATAGAGCTAATATGCATTAAATGCTTCAGATAGTTTTTGCACATTAACCCTTGCGTTACCAGCATAGAAACATAGAAAATGATGGCAGGTAAAGTCCACATAGCCTAGCCAGCCTACCCATCCATACCAATTGCTAAGCTCCGCATTCCGTCCATCTCCTGTAGATATCTTCTGTGCTTGTCCCAGGTTTTCTTGAACTCGGATACAGTTCTTCAACCACATCTGTTGTGATGTGGTTCCATGCATTCAATGGCCTTAGATTTTACATTATTCCTTCATCTATCCCCTTTCACCCTCCTTGTTCCAGCAGTTCCTTTCAGTTGAAAGAGGCCCACCTCCTATGCATTTATGCCATGGAGATTTTTAAATGTCTCGATCATATCTCCTCTCTCCTGTCTTGTCTTGTACATATTAAGATCTTTGGCTTTCTGTGTATGCTTTTTATGATGATCACCTGGAGGCCGTCCTCTGAACAGGCTTCATCCTGTTTACCTTTTGGAAGATGTTCTCCAGAACTGTACACAGTACTCCAAATGAGGTCTTATCAGAGAACTAATAGAGTTTGGTGTATAGGGCCCTTGGTTAAGCTTGCAACTTTTTTTTTTTTTTTTTTAATTTACATTTTTACAAGTAATTCACCACAAGGCATGGTAAGATAAATACATATACAAAATTATTTTGTACCCCGGAATAACCTGTGTCTATATTTAGCTTACCAAGTTCTAACTCTCTTCATATATACTGATAAACTATAATAGCACACAACTGATATAACAAGGAAAGATTATTCACAAGAATGAAATATAAACAAAAATTGAAGTAACTAGGATTTAATTTATGTATAAATGTTGAGAATGTGACAAGAGTAAAGGTTCAAATTAAAAGTTCTTTAATTGCAAGAATGGACTCAAATCAGATATCAATTGGAATAAATAGACACTCCCTTTAATAAAATACTTTTGTCCCACAGTAGGAAAGTGAATACAGTGCTTGACCTCGTAAGTCTTTCTTCTTGGGAACTGCTGGAACAGCAGGTGGTCATCACAGGCAATGCTTGCTCCAAAGTGTTCCCAATGATGAGTTGATGAGCTAAGTGTGTGTCTTGCCACGGCGGATGCCCTTTTATATCATTTTGATATCAGCAATGTTTCTGATCTTATAGCTTCACAGAAGGTGATTGGCTGTGCCATGATGTGACTAGACTAGAGAAACCACAGGATTGTGTCTTGATGTTGTTCTGAAACCTTTTTCCCAAATTCTGGGCTCCAAGCAGGCTGGGGTCAATATAACCAAGAGTCCTTTCACATTGCCCGCATTCCTTTGTCTTGCATCAGCTGAATCACAGGTTCTTTCTTCAGAGAAGGCATGACTATGCAAGTTTTAATCACAGCAGAAGTTTCTGTATTGGTGCACAAAGCACTGCATATTCAGTGATCTATATAAGCTGTACCACAGGTATGGTATAGTCAATCTGCTGTATTTTCTTTTCTCTTGTATGTCGTCATTGAAAATGTATTTTATTTTAAGGCATTGGCTTCCCTTAGTATGGTCAAAGGGCTAGACTTCAAGAGCTACTCATGAAAGATATCCTGACTGGTGATCCCATTGAGTTTAACAGCCACTGAAGGATTTGCCATAGTACATTGACAGGGACTCCTTCGGGTGTTGTGAATTTTTAAATACAGGGATGCCTCCACACCTATCCCCTTGTTAAATCCATATAATCGCATATTTGCATATCTGGGACAAAGTGCAGCCATTGCTGTTCTGTTTCTCTTGAGAGAGAAGTTCCATCCTTTGATTAGAAGAGGGGACCAAAATTTATCTGGTCCACTTGGTTTGTAATGTATTTGCAATGGCATCAATAATCACTGCTACAGCTATTGATACTCAAAGTAGTATGGTTGTGGGCCTTGGGATTCTGGGATGGTGAATAAGACCGAGAATACTATAGTGCCTCTGTATTGCTCCATGGTGCGGCCTGAGTATTGCGTTCAGTTCTGGTTGCCGTATTAAAAAAAAAAGATATAGCGGCATTAGAAAAGGTTCAAAGAAGAGCGACCAGAGGAGACTCTTCTCAAATGAGGAAAGGCTAAAAAGGTTAGGATTCAGCTTGGAAAAGAGACAGATGAGGGGAGATATGATTTGAGGTCTACAAAATCCTGAGTGGTGTAGAACAAGTAGAAGTAAATCGATTTTTTTTTATTCATTCCAAAGTCTAGGGGACACTCAATGAAGTTACGTGGAAATACTTTTAAAACCAAAAAGAAGGAAATATTTTTTTCACTGAACTAATAGCTAAGCTCTAGACGCCGGAGGCTGTGGTAACAGTGGTTAGCATATCTGGGTTTAAAAAAAGGTTTTGACAAATTCCTGAAGGAAAAGTCCATAGTCTCCTTTTGAGACGGAGAAGCAACTGCTTGCTTTGGGATTGGTAGCATGGAATGTTGCCATGATTTGAGTTTCTGCCAGGTACTTGTGACCTGGCTTGGCCACTGTTGGAAACAGGATACTGGACTAGGTGGACCATTGGTCTGACCCAGTATGGCTACCCTTATGTTCTTATGACAGACTCACGAGTGATATTCTTTTTAAGACAAAGTGACGGAAATTTTAAACCACATTAGGACCACTTTATCATTCTGCAAACTTTACATCTCATTCCTGTCACACCTCTGAAGTATTAGTCTATTCCAAATAAACAGTCCTTTTCTCTAAGGAGTAGCTTCCAAGGGTTCTCTCATTCCAGATCCTAAAGTACAGAAACCACCATTGTGTACAAAGGTCAAAACTAGGATTCCTAGGTTGGCAGATCTTCCTTCGTGTGGAGGTTGAGGTTTTTACACACTGTTGACCTAGATTTCTAAAAGTTGTAATTCTTGACAGTCTCCTCTAAATTTCCCTCCCAAAAGAGCCTCCAGGGCCTAATGACAAAAGTTTCTGTAAGGGAAAGGAATTTCTAAACCACAGGCCCATACTGTTAAATCTGTTCTCTACCATGTGATAGAGGATGGGAGATTTTACTCTAGGTACTTCTGGTTCCTAGGAGAAGCAGGGGGTCTCGTTCATTCTAGCCCTCAGAACCCTTATTATATCTGTGGGAAAAGTTCAAGGTTTGTTTTGAGGAATCATTCTCACATTCCTGGATCAAGAACACTTAAACTACCCCAACGTACAGATAATTTTAGATCATAGGAAGTGTTTCAGATGGCAGTGCTCTGGGCCTACCAAAAATCTAATTCTCCCTTTGTACCTAGCATCAGTTCCACAGGTGTTCATCGGATGTCCCACTATTGTCACAACATGTCTACACATGCTGTGAATGTGGGTTTCTATTTTGTTTTTTTCCTACCTGGACAATTGGCAAGTCAGAAGCAAGAACAAATTGATGCATTTATGTATTTTTATTTTATTTCTGCATTTGTACCCCACATTTTCCAATCACGTCTGTTCAATGTGGCTTACAGTTTACGTCAATTTAAAACCTGTTACATTGTCACATAGAATGTGTGTCTTGTTCAATTTCTGTAAGTGATTGCGCTTCAAGGTGTGTTGGTGTCTAGTTTGTGCGGGATGATCGAAAAAAGAGATTTTCTGAAGTAGTGGGCTTTCAGGTGTTTTCAGAAAGTTATATAGTCATTCGTGCTTTTCAGAACTTTTGGTGTTGTGTTCCATATCTTAGGACAAATGTATGTGAAGTTGATTGAGTATGAAGATATGTATTTTAGGCCTCAACATCTGGGAAAGTGTAGGGTGAGGTAGGTTCTTGCTCCTTTTGTTTGCGTTGCGTATAGGTAGTTCTGTTAAGTTTGTCATGTATTCCAGTGCAAGGCCAAAAATTATTCTATAGGCCAGGGAGCAAGTTTTGAAGGATTTGTTTGCGTTGCGTATAGGTAGTTCTGTTAAGTTTGTCATGTATTCCAGTGCAAGGCCAAAAATTATTCTATAGGCCAGGGAGCAAGTTTTGAAGGATATGTTTGCTTTGATGGGAAGCTGGTCTTGTGCTTTCAAATTGATTTATTCTGCATATTTATGTAGATTTTGCTCACACCTTTTTCAGTAGTAGCTTAAGGTGAGTTACATTCAGGTACATTGGATATTTCTCTGTCCCATGAGCGCTCACAATCTTAAGTTTGTACCTGAGGCAATGGAGGGTAAAGTGACTTGCCCAAGATCACAAGGAGCAGCAGCAGGATTTGAACCGGCCACCTCTGGATTGCAAGACCTGTGCTCTAACCACTTGGCCACTCCTCCACTCAGCCTTGCAGCTGTATTTTGTGCTTTTTGTAGTTTCTTTAGTAGTTCCCTACATCCAGCATAAATTCCGTTGATGTGGTCTGCATGGGTGAGAACCATGGATTGGACTAGTGCTCGGAATACATCTCTCAGGAAGTAGTTTTTTCTGTGTTTCAATTTCCACATGGTTTCAAACATTTTCTTCATAGTGTTTGATTTGTTTATTGAAGCATAAATTGTGGTCAGTTGTGACTCCTAGGATTTTTAGGTTGTCCGATATTGGGAGGGATGTGCCCATGGCGTTGTTTGGGAAGCGTTTGGTATCATGTGATGTGAGTATTGAGCAGGTTTTTTTTTTTTTTTTTTTTGGGGGGGGGGGTGTTCCCTTGTTTAGTTTGAGCTTGAAAGATGGTGCTGATTCCATTATGTTTATGCTGTCTGCAATCCTGGTCATGAGTGCATCAGAATTTTGAGGAAGTTTTATATTTGAACTTGCTGCCTTGCTTGGCAGTTTATAAGGTCTCTGTGAGATACAGCTTGAATCAAATCCTAGCTTTTCCAGTGAGCTGGAGCACATTGGCCTCGTGTGGATTTCTGTTTGACAACATACAATGTTAAACTTTAGGTATCTAGGAATAATGGATTACTGTTCTATTCCATGAAATGTCAGAAATAAAAAGATGTGGTTCTTAACTAGATTCTTCTTTTGAAGTAAGAATGTCTCTAGGAATTGTATCCTTATTTCCAAGGTAGTAACATGAGGAAAGGAAGTTAAAATTGTAAGTTCTAATTGTTCTGTATAGTAGATGCCAAATCTTCTTCAGTGGGGGATCCTATTGTAAATCTTAGAATGCTTTGTCAAACTCCCATGGGGCAACTGATGCAGAAAGCCATATAAGTACATAAATATTGCCACACTGGGAAAGGCCAAAGGTCCATCAAGCCCAGATCTGTTTCCAACAGTGGCCAATCCAGGTCACAAATACCCAGCAAGATCCCCAAAAAGTGCAAAACATTTTATACTGCCTATCCCAGAAATAGTGGATTTTCCCCAAGTCCATTTAATAATGGTCTACGGACTTTTCCTTTAGGAAGCCGTCCAAACCTTTTTTTAAACTCCGCTAAGCTAACCACCTTTACCACATTCTCTGGCAATGAATTCTAGAGTTTAATTACACGTTGAGTGAAGAAAAATGTTCTCAGATTCGTTTTGCTTTCAAAATCTGCACTCTGGTTCACAGAATTATCTACGGCGAAGCCCCGGAATACATGACTGACCTCATAGACCTACCAACCAGAAACACAATCAGATCAACATGAGCATACCTAAACCTCCACTACCCAAACTGCAAAGGACACTTAAATACAAATCAACATATGCATCCAGCTTCTCCTATATAAGCACACAACTGTGGAACGCACTACCAAAAGCCGTGAAAACAACTTATAACTACCTAAACTTCCGAAAATTACTAAAAACCAATATGTTCAAAAAGGCTTACCCCACTGACCCAACTTAAATATCTAAGCCCTGTGACACAACGAAACTAAGCAACTAATGATCATAAACTACCCCTTCTGCTCCTCTTTATGATTCCTTAATGTGTCTGCACACAAGTACTTCGACCACAACACCTGAATGTATTTGTTTCTTTACCGGTGTTGGCGAATGCCTCACGGTATTATGTAAGCCACATTGAACCTGCAAAAAGGTGGGAAAATGTGGGATACAAATGCATCAAATAAATACATAAATTGACTACATTGTAGCTTCATCGCATGCCCCCTAGTCCTAGTATTTTTGGAAAGCGTAAACAGACGCTTCACATCTACCCTTCAACTCCCACTCATTATTTTATAGACCTCTATCATATCTCCACTCAGCCGCCTTTTCTCCCAGCTGAAGAGCCCTAGCCGCTGTAGCCTTTCCTCATAGGGAAGTCGTCCCAGCCCCTTTATCATTTTTCGTCGCCCTTCTCTGCACCTTTTCTAATTCCACTATATCTTTTTTGAGATGCGGCGACCAGAATTGAACACAATATTCGAGGTGCGGTCGTACCATGGAGCAATACAAAGGAATTATAACATCCTCACTTTTGTTTTCCATTCCTTTCCTAATAATACCTAACATTCTATTTGCATTCTTAGCTGCAGCAGCACACTGAGCAGAAGGTTTCAACGTATCATCAACAACGACACCTAGATCCCTTTCTTGGTCTGTGACTCCTAACGTGGAACCTTGCATGACGTAGCTATAATTCGTGTTTCTCTTTCCCACATGCATCACTTTGCACTTACATTAAACATCATCTGCCATTTAGACGCCCAGTCTCGTAAGGTCCTCTTGTAATTTTTCACAATCCTCCCGCAATTTAATGACTTTGAATAACTTTGTCATCAGCAAATTTAATTACCTCACTAGTTACTCCCATCTCTCGGTCATTTATAAATGTTAAAAAGCAGCGGCACCAGACTCCTGGGGAACCCCACTAACTACCCTTCTTCATTGAGAATACTGACCATTTAACCCTACTCTGTTTTCTATCTTTTAACCAGTTTTTAATCCACAATAGAACACTACCTCCTATCCTGTGACTCTCCAATTTCCTGAGGTACTTTGTCAAACGCCTTCTGAAAATCCAGATACACAATATCAACCGGCTCACCTTTATCCACATGTTTGTTCACCCCTTCAAAGAAATGTAGTAGATAGGTGAGGCAAGATTTCCCTTCACTAAATCCATGTTGACTTTCTCATTAATCCATGCTTTTGAACATGCTCTGTAATTTTGTTCTTAATAATCTCTACCATTTTGCCCTGCACCAACGTCGGACTCGCCGGTCTATAATTTCCCGGATTTCCTCTGGAACCTTTTTTAAAAATCGGCATTACGTTGGCCACCCTCCAATCTTCCGGTACCACGCTCGATTTTAAGGATAAATTACATATTATTAACAATAGCTCCGCAAGCTTATTTTTCAGTTCTATCAGTACTCTGGGATGAATACCATTCGGTCCAGGAGAATTGCTGCTCTTCAGTTTGTAGAACTGCCCCATTACATTCTCCAGGTTTACAGAGAATTCATTAAATTTCTCTGACTCGTCAGCTTCGAATACCATTTCCAGCACCGGTATCCCACCCAAATCTTCCTTGGTGAAGACCGAAGCAAAGAATTCATTTAATCTCTCCGCTACGGCTTTGTCTTCCCTGATCGCCCCTTTTACTCCTCGGTCATCTAGTGGTCCAACTGATTCTTTTGCTGGCTTCATGCTTTTAATATACCTAAAAAAAATTTTTTACTATGTGTGTTTGCCTCCAACGCAATCTTTTTTTCAAAGTCCCTCTTAGCCTTCCTTATCAGCGCTTTGCATTACCTCCCGTACCAGATCATGCACTCCACTAAGGACTAGGTCTAGAATTTTTCCTTCTCTCGTCGGCTCCTGTACCAGCTGCTCCATAAAGCAGTCCTTGATTTCATATGTTAGAGCTCTGCCCTTAATCTCGGCACAGAGTTTTTTTTAATGTATGCATAAACAAGAAAAAATGTCAACATTAAATGCAGTAAACAAATACTAGGCAAATAGGTTGCATGCAAAAAATGTGTGCTAATGTGGGAATACATGCCGGTCATACGCACAGATGGATCTGAACTAGTGGTAGCTGTATTTTGCACACAAAAAAGCTTTTGGCACCTGGAGCTGTGTGTGCTAGAATGCTATTCTGTGCGTTCAGGTTTTGCAGTACCAATATTCATGTGGAGAATTAGCATTCCAACACATGCACAAATGTATGCGCATGTGACTCCAAATGCCGATTTCAAATTGTTGCAATATCAAATTTGTCTGCAGTCCAGCACTTTTACTCTTTGTTCAAACATTCTTTTTAACCTATCTTTTTCAGTAAAGCTGGAAAAAGTTATGGGTCCTGTATGCATGCAGTAAAGACAAGAAGCAGGCATTAAATCTTCTCTAAGGCTAACCATAAAAGAACAAGCTACACTTAGATCATGCGTCAAAACACCAGCATTAGAAAGCCTTGCACTCAATCTTCTGGTCTTCTGTGCTTTTCTTTTGTATCTGCATTGAATAAATATCTTCTTTGCTTTGGGATTTAGCTTTATGATGTCAGCCTAAGTCTTTGCGTGAAAGAACAGCACAAGGGGCTTTACAAGACTGGAGTAAACAATGTTTCTTTAGTCAGACCTGATACGGGCAGTGTTTTTTTGGTGTCACAGCACCTGCACTAAGGGTCTGTCAAATCTGCGAGCCAAAGTTTTTAATCCAAGTCTGTCTTGAGACACACTGCAAACAGGGTATCTCACCTGTGCAGGTGATTTCCAGTGACGTCAAGTTTCATCTCTGACCGTCTAGGCTAAAAGCCCACCTTTTTGAGGCTGCTATGAATTCCTAACCTCTATTCACTCGTTCAGTACCCATGTCTATTTTATCATTCCCATCTTAATTCCCTCACCCTTATTTGTCCTGATTAGATTGTGAGCTCTGTCAAGCAGGGACTGTCTCTTCATGTTCAAGTGTACAGCTCTGCGTAGAAATTAGTAGCAGTAGGATCCTACTTCTGACACCAATTTGTAGAGCCCAAAGGATTTTTACCAAATACGAATGCTGTCAGATACAGTGGTGAAAGTCGGCCAACTTCCCACGCTTCATGACCTGCACTTTACCATAGAGCATCCAAGAGCTGCTTTGCTGGCTTGAATCCACTGCTCTAAAAGTTTTGGCCAGCGTTGTGCTGGTAAATTAACGGGCTGTCTCTCGGGTCCACCTCTGTGCTCCCCTGAGCCGAGGGGTTCCACTCCCAGCACATACATGAAGGCAGCATCCCTGGTGGTCTAATGGATTCTTCGAGGCAGGAAAGATCCCTAGTCTTTCCTGCCCACTGCTAGTGCTTCTTGCCGCATCTTCTTTAAAATGGCTGCTGAGACTTATAAGAGCGGCCTTGCTGGACATCTCCTTCCTCTTTCTTCCCTCCTCTCCATCCATGTGCATCTTCTTCCTCTCTGCCCTCCCCTCCATCCATGTCCAGAATTTCTCCTCTTCCCTCCCCTCCATCCATGTCTAGCATTTCTCCTCTCTCCCCTCCATCCATGTGTATCTTCTTCCTGTCTTCCAGATCCAGCATTTCTCTTACCCTCCCCTCCCTCCATCCATCCACGTCCAGCAACTCTCCTGTCATCCCTTCTCATCCATGTCCATTGATTCTCCTCTGCCCTCTCCTCCATATCCAGCGATTCTCCTTTGCCGAGACAAATTCCAGTTCCAACCCCCAGCACTGGCTCACCTGCCCGCCCTCAGCTCCCCGATAGCCTTCCTTTCCTTCCTGCCACCGCCCTGCCTTTATATATTTTAGTTTAGCTCAAGTCGTGTGGCGGCACCGAAAGCTGCAGCCTCGCCTCCAGCCATCCCTTTCCTCCCCTTCTGTGTCCCACCCTCGCGGAAACAGGAAATACATCAGAACGAAGAAGGCGGGACACTGAGCGGGAAGAGAAGACTGGAGGCGAGAGCCTGCTTTCTGTGCCACTGGGTGACTTGAGCAATATTTAAAGGCAGGAAGGAAAGGAAGGCTATCGGGGAGCCCAGGGCGGGCATTTGACCCGGCGCTGGGAGTCTGTGACCCTACAGCTCGCGGGGTGGGAGGAGGAGAGGCAAGCCGGCTCGCAAGATGCTAAAAAATGTAACAACCGGGTCTTGCGAGCCCGAGCCAGCTCCAGCACACGACTGGTTTTGGCAGACCTTTTGGCACTAGGGAGAGGAGAGGGATTATTGATGTGGGAAAGAATAACCTTGTTAATGAAATACCTTTTTTAGAGCTTTCTAGATAATCTGTTTTGTTTTTCTTTCAAAGCACATTGAAAAGAGATGCTTTTTTTTTTTTTTTTTTTAACAGTTCTGCTCTACAATCTTATATTTCTGTAGGAAATGGCTGTTAAAAGAGGATGGAGACTTCCTGAGTATTCAGTAACCCAGGAATTGGGACCACCTCATAAGAGAGAATTTACAGTAACATGCAGAATAGAAACATTTGTAGAAACAGGTATGTAACATTGCTTTATAACAGAGCAAATGTTTGCAATACTAGACAAAGGTTCCAAGAGTCTTAAGTGCTGGGATTATCTGATACACACTTCTCTGAAAATGCTGGCTCTAGAAGAGAAAATAATTATTGTTTTTTGCTTGTCCCCCAGTGTGAAAATACATAGTTGCTTCACATAATTGTATTCCTTCCCTAAAGGTAGGGCACAGACACTTTGAATCCTAGACTTTAAGAAGCTCAAATCCTGTGGAAGTTTGTGCATGGAAATGTCATATATTCTCCAAGCTATTACATTCTTCCCATGTGCCTGAATCCCTTGTCTTCCCAAGTTCCTCCATTATTGGGCAAAAGCACCTGCATGAGTTAACCATAGGATCTCTTCAATAGTCACTAGACCATACTCAAAACAAATGCATCCGGAAAACAGGGAGTCCATCTGCCCCTAGCTGGACAAGATTAACCTCCCCCCTCCCCCACCTATCCTTCACCTTGGGGAAAAGGTGTTGAAGGCCTGATCTCGCTGCTTATTATGCCTTGACTTGGGTTCTTGCCACAGGTTTTGTATAGTGGAACACCTTGCCCCAGTGCTTGTATACTCAGTACGTGTGGCATTTTCTACAATCAATTCCTGTATTGCCTCTTAAATTGTTAAAAAGGTCTTTTGCAGTGTTCATTAAATGAATGCCATTGATTCTGCACAAATCAGGACAGTTGATGGATGCGCATTCATTTTGCCCCTGATAGCCACCTCTCCTGAGAAGCCAAAGATTGATCAATCTATTCAGCTTCAATAATCAATGTTTCAAATGATTCCTTGGCAACAAGCTTTGAAAACAAATAGTTTATAATTTATTCCAGCATTTGATATACAGCTTTTTGTTTATATAAAAAAAAGAAAAAAAAGAAAAACAGCAGTTTACAATATCCAAATAATCATAGAACAAATATAAACTAATAGGCAAAGTAAGCGACCAACAATAAGAATAGAGATGCATTTCTAAATTTAAGTCATGGTTATTACAGGAATAGGATGGAGATTACGTAAGGTTTTCTGTCTGTGGCCGGTACCTCTCAAGACTCTCCACTTTCATGCCATTATTGGTGTATATAAGCCTATCCTAAATAAAAATGCCTTGAGATTTTGCTTTAAATTTTGGAAGTATGATTCCATTTGTAAATGTTGTGGGAAGTGTTTCCATAAGGAGGTGTTAACTGCACTAAAAATTGAGTTCCGGAAGTGTAGTGAAAAGATGGTACTGCCAAAAGGTTTTCTTGGGAGGAGCACAATATTCTCATAGATGAATAACTACAAACCCACAACCATAAACACTCCATGGACACACCCTCCCCATCTCAGACAGCCTAAAAATACTCGGCGTCACAATCGCAACCTTACTCTTGAGAGCCAAGTAAACTCTGTAATAAAATGTTCTACTCAATGTGGAAACTTAAACGCGTAAAACTTTTCTTCCTGAGGGAAATTTTTTGAAATCTAATACAATCAATGGTCCTAAGCCAAGCAGATTATTGCAAAGGAATCTATGCGGGATGTAAAGAACAACTCACAAAAAAACTCCAAACCACCCAAAACACAGCGGCCAGGCTGATATTCGGCAAAACACGTGTTCTGTCAATAAGGGTGGGACCATGTCACTCCTTTAAGTAATTTCACCACTGTGCTCTGAAGAATTTGAGGGTGACTAGATCTAATGAACGAATTCCTTTTGAGCAAAGAGTTGCAATAGTTGATGCTCCTAACTGCTTATGCTGTACTAGTGAAGATGGATTTAACCAAATGCATCATACAGTGGGGGAAATAAGTATTTGATCCCTTGCTGATTTTGTAAGTTTGCCCACTGACAAAGACATGAGCAGCCCATAATTGAAGGGTAGGTTATTGGTAACAGTGAGAGATAGCACATCACAAATTAAATCCGGAAAATCACATTGTGGAAAGTATATGAATTTATTTGCATTCTGCAGAGGGAAATAAGTATTTGATCCCCCACTAACCAGTAAGAGATCTGGCCCCTACAGACCAGGTAGATGCTCCAAATCAACTCGTTACCTGCATGACAGACAGCTGTCGGCAATGGTCACCTGTATGAAAGACACCTGTCCACAGACTCAGTGAATCAGTCAGACTCTAACCTCTACAAAATGGCCAAGAGCAAGGAGCTGTCTAAGGATGTCAGGGACAAGATCATACACCTGCACAAGGCTGGAATGGGCTACAAAACCATCAGTAAGACGCTGGGCGAGAAGGAGACAACTGTTGGTGCCATAGTAAGAAAATGGAAGAAGTACAAAATGACTGTCAATCGACAAAGATCTGGGGCTCCACGCAAAATCTCACCTCGTGGGGTATCCTTGATCATGAGGAAGGTTAGAAATCAGCCTACAACTACAAGGGGGGAACTTGTCAATGATCTCAAGGCAGCTGGGACCACTGTCACCACGAAAACCATTGGTAACACATTACGACATAACGGATTGCAATCCTGCAGTGCCCGCAAGGTCCCCCTGCTCCGGAAGGCACATGTGACGGCCCGTCTGAAGTTTGCCAGTGAACACCTGGATGATGCCGAGAGTGATTGGGAGAAGGTGCTGTGGTCAGATGAGACAAAAATTGAGCTCTTTGGCATGAACTCAACTCGCCGTGTTTGGAGGAAGAGAAATGCTGCCTATGACCCAAAGAACACCGTCCCCACTGTCAAGCATGGAGGTGGAAATGTTATGTTTTGGGGGTGTTTCTCTGCTAAGGGCACAGGACTACTTCACCGCATCAATGGGAGAATGGATGGGGCCATGTACCGTACAATTCTGAGTGACAACCTCCTTCCCTCCGCCAGGGCCTTAAAAATGGGTCGTGGCTGGGTCTTCCAGCACGACAATGACCCAAAACATACAGCCAAGGCAACAAAGGAGTGGCTCAGGAAGAAGCACATTAGGGTCATGGAGTGGCCTAGCCAGTCACCAGACCTTAATCCCATTGAAAACTTATGGAGGGAGCTGAAGCTGCGAGTTGGCAAGCGACAGCCCAGAACTCTTAATGATTTAGAGATGATCTGCAAAGAGGAGTGGACCAAAATTCCTCCTGACATGTGTGCAAACCTCATCATCAACTACAGAAGACGTCTGACCGCTGTGCTTGCCAACAAGGGTTTTGCCACCAAGTATTAGGTCTTGTTTGCCAGAGGGATCAAATACTTATTTCCCTCTGCAGAATGCAAATAAATTCATATACTTTCCACAATGTGATTTTCCGGATTTAATTTGTGATGTGCTATCTCTCACTGTTACCAATAACCTACCCTTCAGTTATGGGCTGCTCATGTCTTTGTCAGTGGGCAAACTTACAAAATCAGCAAGGGATCAAATACTTATTTCCCCCACTGTATATAGTTTGAAAACTTTTTTTATTTTAGAGACAGCGTAGATATGCTTGAAAGAGTTCTCATCCAGAGTTATACCCAGGAATTTTAAGGTCGAGATGCTCATAATCAAGGTACCAGACATAAGGGTTGGTGAAATACAAGATTGCAGGCCATTCTGGTTGATTATCATTACCTTAGTTTTTTCAGCATTTAATTTCATCTTATGTGGGAGTAGTCAATTGGCAATCCTAGCAAGTTTATCAATGGGTAAGGTAATGCTCTGCAGATTCTGTATACCTAAGGTTGTTAGGATATGGAAATCATTCATTAGTGTAAGTGAAGCCTGTCAGGTCAAGTGGTTGGATTAATTCAAGCAAGGGGGCCTGGGGAACTGAGGAACTGAGTTCGATTCCCAGCACAGGCAGCTCCTTGTGACTCTGGGCAGGTCACTTAACCCTCCATTGCCCCATGTAAACCGCATTGAGCCTGCCATGAGCGGGGAAAGCGTGGGGTACAAATGTAATAATAATATAAATATGAAAAGTGGGATTCAAGTAATGAACCATGAGGTACCCCACAGATGTATTCAATCTTATACAGAGCCATACATAAGTGATCTGTTATGTATAATATGAACTGTTCTAAGACAAAAAGAAATACTAATTAGCTTTAGTTTTACATACACAACTTTTAAATAGCCATTTTGTATAAGTATGTACATAGGTAAAAAGTAAAGCTATATAGCACCTATTTTCATGTGATATGCTTTGGCATTCCCAGGGGCAGAATTGCAATATATATATGTATGTACATATGTTTACACAGGTGTAAATTTGTGCAACAGCATTTGCACTTTACAGAGGATTTTTCTAGGAGTCTATGTGCCTCTTATAAGTTGCTTCTATTAAAAAAAAATAACGTCCATTATATGTGGTAGTAAATAAACTTATAAGGTGGAAGCTCACTTTCAACTTACATGTAATAGTACTCAAATATTTAATATAAATTAGGTCATCAGAAAGTAGGCATCAATAATGCAAGTGCTATTGATACCGCATAATTCTCATGGATTCATTTTTCAATATTAATGCAAAACAAACTTGTTGTAGTATAACAAAGCAAACAAGGTGATTTGCTTTCAAATTTTCAAATAACAAAAGGCCCAGTCTTGGGCTACTGGGCCTTTATAAAATAGGCATAAACTAGGTCGAGGTTTTTTTTTTTTTCCAAATTTTTATACCTTGTTTATAAAATTATCCCCAGAAACACTAAAGTACTTACGTGGAGTCCTAAAAATTTTAAAGTTTTAGGGGTCCTTTTACTAAGGTGTGCTAAAAAATGGCCTGCGGCAGTGTAGGCGCATGTTTTGGGTGCGCACAGAATCATTTTTCAGCACACCTGCAAAAAATGCCTTTTTAAAAAAATTTTTTGTTGAAAATGGACATATGGCAAAATGAAAATTGCCGCGCATCCATTTTGGGTCTGAGACCTTACCACCGGGTGGTAATGACCTACATGCGTCAAATGCCACTTGACGCGCGTCCGATAATAAAAATTATTTTTTGAACGTGTGTATCGGATGCGCGCCAAAAATGGAATTTACTGCAACAGCCACGTGGTATCTGGGTGGTAACTCCATTTTGGCACACATTGGGTGCGCATAGATGCTTACACGGCTTAGTAAAAGGGCCCCTTAGGAAAGCCATGATTTTAACAAAATGCTCTTGACTTTTGTTTCCTCCCTCATACAGGAACAGGGTCAACTAAAAAAGTGGCAAAACGAATTGCTGCTGAAAAATTGGTTACCAGACTTCAGAATTTACTCGCAGAAAACATCAACTTTTCACTTGTGAGTATGTGTGGCTTAAAGGGGCATTTTCCAAGCCTGGCAAGAATGGAAGTAAAATACGTGGGAGGTGGAAATTTTTAACAGTGCAAGTACTGTTGCTTCATTCATGTTTCCAGAAGACAGTGCACATATAGGATGTCATTGTACCCTAAGTAAATGTAGGGTTCAGGAATAGAAATTCACTGGCACACTGCATTGTAGTTATACTTCAGAAAAAAAAAAAAACATTCCTGCTAAAAAAAAGTGTGAATTCATGTTAGAGGGTTGATGCCAGGCTCATTCCTCTTCTGTAGCTGTGGTAAACCAGGTTGTAGATGCTAAAGTATGTACCTTTTATAGGAGAAGTGAAATCAGAATCGGTACTAATTCGGTGTTTTTAGAAAATGTTTCAAATCTGCAAAAATGAAACAAACCCTTTTCTGCTACTATTTTCAAAATTGGAAGAAAAAAAAATCATTCAGGAAGTAAACACACACACACACAGCACAATTTCAGGTACGAGAAAACAAAAATTTACCACAAAAGATGAGTATTTTAACCAATACCAAAATGAAACTTGAAAAATCAGGTGGGTTAAAAATGAATTTTTGATGTGATAGCTCCATGGTATAAATTAAGCCTATAGAGCCACAATACTACCTTCTTATTTTTGTCCTGTATATATTTTGGACATTTTGTGAAGTTACAGTACAATGAAGGAAGTGGTGTATTTTGGAGGAGCTGACCATTTTATTGCATGGCTGCAAATACCAGCAGCTGGTGGTATCAACCTGGGCAGTACAGAACATTCCTAGAAAAGTGAGTGTTAA